>NW_022900929.1:59183196-59185182 GCF_012274545.1 Fukomys damarensis | reverse complement strand
TAATCTGAATTTTCCTAAGCCAGGTCAGACTGGAAGCAAAAACAGTAAACAATGATAAAGATAACACTGTCTTCTGTTCTCTACTATCTGTCTGTAAAGTCTTCTGTACTTGTACTTTCTCTTCAGACTTCAGATTCTACTTGTTGGCTGCTGTAACAAACTACTCCAAAGTCCTGGTGCTTCAGGCAGTTGTGTTATTTGGCTTGCCCATTTGTGGGTCAGGAGTTCTAGAAGAGTTTGGCTGGTGCTTCCTCCCTGCTCCACATGGTCAGCTACTTCTAAGGTGAAATCTCTATTCGCGTGTCTGGGACCTTGGAGTTCCTTGGCATTTTGCTCTCTCCACATGAAGTCTCATCCTCTGGGGTCTCTTCGTGTGGTTTTGGCTTCTAAGAGCAGCCTCAGCCTCAGTTCTCATCAGAACTTTTCAATGGCAACTCAGGACACTAACAGCAAACACTTAAAATGCACAGAGTAGAAGCTTCATGTTGCCTAAGGTTAGGGTCCATAACCTGGCCGCACCTCACTTCTACCATACGCTATCGGTAAAAGTAGTCACAGAGCATGTGTAGATTTTTATAAAGGAGGATAAGCCTTCCTGTCCTCTCAGCTAGCTCCACAAGTCTGAACAGAGAGTTTCACAGCTAGTATTCTTGAAACCCATCATATTCTTTGCTCGTTTCAGATCTCCTGTGCAAAAGGGTTCCTGTAACCCAAAAAGCCATATGGAGTGCTTTGTCACAGATCCTGCTAGAGCTTTGCCATCAAAATGATACTTTAAGGGCACTGTCTTCCATTACTGTGAAAGCTATAATTGTTTCCTCCTTTGGGTCACTGTCTGAACTATTGGATCTCTAAATCCATCAAAGCTACAGTGGATGGTGAGCCAAAGTGTGTGTGTGTGTGTGTGTGTGTGTGTGTGTGTGTGTGTGTGTATGATCATGTGTATGGAATCCTTTTTTATTTTTTTAGTTAATTTCGTCTCCAGGCATTGTCCTTGTGTATCAATGTTTTGTAGAGATTGCTTTTGAAACCTGCTTTCCTCAGACTGCTATTTTTTCTCCATTGGTTCTTTTTTTTAACTTGTGGCTGACTTCTCCAGGATACAGAGAGCTTCTATTGGTGACTGGGCTGGATGAGCCATCTCATTGAAAGGTAGCGCTGGGACCCAGAGCCACTGGACCAGCTGAAAAGTCTTCACTGGCTTCTTTAGAGTAAAGTTTATCTTAGGAGCTTTGCAGTACATGGTGTCTATGATAAAAGACATGATGGCTGCTTTATTGGTCTTCTCGGTGTGCTCCAATGTGTCCTGTTCCTACATGAACACCCCTTCTCATCAGGCAGAGACCCCTACAATGATAAAAATGCATTTCACCCCCACCCCAATACCCGCAGGATGCAGCAAGTATTTCTTACCCAACACAAGTAGCTCAAAGTTCTCCCTGTTCTTACCTCCAATAATGAATGAACCCCAGTATCCCCAGTGCTATCCAAACCCAGCTTAGCAGTGCTTGATAAATATTTGCTACGCAAGTAAAAGAGAGAATGACTGCCTGAAGGAGCAAATAAACAAAGGAGTGTTCTCTGTGTTTTCTGTGTCCTCTGTTATTCCAGAGGAAAACCCAGGTCTGGGCTTCTGTGGTACTAATTATATCCCACCTCAGAGTTAGTGTATCCATTTTCATTCCTTGTTTGGGAGTATACACTGAATATAATTTAATTAGCATGTTTCTCTTGCTTTATAAAATTACAATGTTACTTTTTGAAATTCCAAGTCTTAATCTCTTTGTTTTACATGATTTAAGGCAGACCCTTTAAGCTATAGAAAGATAATTATGACAGATGTTCACCTCACAGTAGTTGTAAGCTCATGCATCACATAACTCCCAGGGTCTATATAATTTAGGTAATGGGTTTATCTTTACTAAATTGTCTGAGTAAGTATGTTGGATTAATTCAAGATAAAGATTTTTTTTTTTTTTTTTTTTT
>NW_022900929.1:59170097-59182978 GCF_012274545.1 Fukomys damarensis | reverse complement strand
TTTTTTTTTTTTTTGGTACTGAGGATCGAACTCGGGTCCTTGAACTTGCAAGGCAGGCTGCAGAACCACTGAGCTAAGTCCCCAGCCCAAGATAATGATATATTCTTAAGGAATACTTTGTGCTACAGAGATATCATAGTGTTAACAATTACTATGGCTTACGAGGCATCAGGCACAGATGAAGTTCTTTATAAACATTATCTCAATTAATCCCTGTAACAACTCCAAGAGACAGCTCTACTATGCCATCACACTTGACAGATGAAAAGCAAAAGCACAGAGAAACCCAAGGCTACATAGCTAAGTGGCAGAACTAACATTTGAACTAGTATCGAGTTCCAGATTTAAATATTTGATAAGCACTGTTAGTCAGCTTTCCGTTACTTTCACAGACTACCTGAAATAATCGCATTGAAAAGAGGAAAGATTTATTTTGGTTCATAGTCTGAGAGGTCCACAGTCCCCCCGTTACTTTGTGGAAGCACAGGACTTCATGGCAGGGTTGCATGGCTGAAGAGGCCTCCTCACAGTATGGTTTCTGAGAAGCTAAAAGACATGGGATGGAAGATGTGTGGGTCCCGGTGTCCCCTTCCCAAGTACACCCCAGTGACCTACCTCAATCCTCCCAGCCTCCCCTGCCCTTAAAGAGTCCACCACCTCCCAGTAGCCACAGGCTGGAGGCCAAGCCTTCAATGCACAGTCTTTTGGGGAACAATCACAATGTAAAGGATGACAAGTGTGTTATACTACAATTGGTGAAAGTTTGTATTTTCATACTCAGATTAATTTTCATCATTTGGGGAAATAGGAACCTTCTAAATGACTCAGGAGTTACATACTTCATTTCAAAGTCTTGCGACCTGTGTGATTTTGCACAAGTCTCACAGCAGCTGCCTTTTAGGACGCAAACGCTTGTCACTGGGGGCTGAACCAGGAGAAGAACTGTCCATGGAAGGCAGCCTGATCCAAAGGCGCCTCTCCCTTCTGCTGGCTCTGTGACTGAGCTAAGATTCCCCAGCACAGGAAAAATCAGGAAAATCTGCCTCAGGATTATTGTGAGAATCAGATGGGATAAAATGTATAAAATAACTAATCCAGTGCCTGGCTGATAAAAGCACCCCAGTATGAACTGTTATTGATAGGTCCACTGTTCCTGGCTAAGTAGTTTTCCAAATGCACGACATAGTCTGTGTTAGCAGAGGAGAGAGCACCTAACTTGTGTGAGAGGCCTACTAAGCACTGATAAGGCTGCCTCCACCATATTTATCACAGCATGGTCTTTGCTTACATAAGCAAATACAACCATATAATTGAAATCTACTTATAATCCCTCAGGGCTACCTGTATTTTGAAAGATTTCAAAAGAATAAAAAAGAACAGATCTGAGCTATACGTTTTCTCCTTGCTTGTCCATACCCCACTCCTTCAACCACATATATCTGGTAGCAGGAAGGAAAAAAGAAGAAAAACTAAAATTAAACTTAGATATTTTCTATAATAGATGGATAATTAGCAGCTAACAACCAGAGTTAACTATGTTTTGAAGTAGTCATCCAGTCTATTATGCATCTATTTGTATATCGTTGTAGTAGATTTAATAATTTGGTCAAACTTTTCTAAATGCTATCATAGTCTACATTTTTATCTACTTTTTATTACTACAGGTCTATTCCAGGTTAATTCTTAAGTTGCTTCAGTGCAAATATATCCTAATATCGGGAGACCAGAATAATGATTCATAAATAGGCTCTTATCCAACTTGCTGTGTGGCCTCTGAGAAAGTCAGTGAAGATTATTGTCTTGGTACTGGGTCTACCCAATGCACATTATGATCCTCCATGAAAATTTGTGGAGATTAGCTGATTTTCAGTAACTTTTGCAAATCATTTGGAAATACTCTTTAGTAGTCCGTGCAACTCCATCAAGTCAGCTTTAAAATGAGCCAACTTCAGAGGATAGCAGATGTTTTCCTGTTTTGCATCTTTGAGGAGAGAGGAGCAGAGGGGCAGCCCCTTCGAGGAAGTTACCTGAAGTGAATGCTTTCATGAAGGACATATCTGGCACAGAGCAGGACACTAATGTGTTAGCTCAAGAGAACAAAAAAGGACAAGAGTAGCAAAGTCACACCCCCTGGCTGGCTGTGCCAACCTAAGCAAGGGAAGAATGCTTAAAGCTTCTGTTTGGATGCACAAACTGAATGGTGGTGTGCATATATTACCTTTCATGAGACAATGGCAAGGACAGGAGCTGAGATCCTCAAAGGCCCAGGAGGAAAGAGACGGGGACCATCTCTGTGGCTGTAATTAAAGAGGTGTTTTTAAACCTGGTCTAGACACCCAGTTGGATTTCAAGGAACAGGCTCCACAGCCTCTAAGGATCTGCCAAGCAACTTTGGCAAGAATGAAAAATAATAATAATGAGGCAGAAACCACTCTTTTCTTTTCCTTTCCTTTCTTCTTCTCTCCTTTTTTTTCTTTTCTCTTTTCTTAGGATTAGTTCTTCTCCCTACCTCTTTCCTTCTCTCTTCCCCACCACCCCTGATATGGTTTTGGGAGGGAACTGATGTCCTCTCCTTTGAAGGTTTCCTCTTAAAGGCGTACATGTCAGCATTCCAGAAGTGAGTGTGGAAAATAAATGGGAAGTGAAACATTTTAAAATTATGTTTGAGGCAGCTTTTTGTTCCCAGCCATCTCTGACTAAGCCATTCACTTCAGAGCAGAAAAATGTTGGATGTTTAGACAAAGTCGGAGTGAGCCAGTGTGGAGCTGGCAGAACCTTCCACCGGCAGGAATGATGCTTAGTCTGGTGTTTTAATTTTTCACTCCCGTTAAATTTGAGAGACTTTGGCTTGCTTTCTAGCAACCAAGCTTCTCCTTGGATACATAAAACCATGAGCAAAATAATGTTTCTTTTCCAGAGGTTTATTTTTTTTTTTTTAATCTACGAGGTCTTTACCTTTCTTTCTGTCCTTTTTTTTTTTTCACCTATCTGAATAATTCAACATGGTAGTAATGTGACAGCTAAGTAGTCGTTCCTGATAAAAATGGAATTTGGGTTGGGTTTGCTGTGGCCCATATGATGCAGAACAAAGAAGGCAGTCGTTGGAAGACTACTTCACGAAGGGAGGCAGCCCTGGCCGCCCCTGGGACTATGATGTCTCCATATGTCTCCTGGGTACATCCCAGGAGCAAACCCTCAATGAGCTGCCAGTTAACAGCCAGATTCTTTCCTCCCTTACCAAGAGGAAACGTGTCTGGGAAGATGTGCTGAGTTCATTTCTTGAGATAACGCAAAAAATAATTAGTTGATGATTGATTGATTGATTGATTGATTAAATTCCCAGGGGCCTAGCAGTTTACTTTTGAAACTGCTTCAGTCATTATCACCTGGAGATGAGAACTCTCCCAGCAGACAATATTTTTCTACCTGTATTAACTGAACTACTCTGTGATCCTGGCTTTTCCCCCTTTTGAGCTATGATTTTCTCTGAAAAATATAAATGAGATTAACTCAGGCTGAAAAGCCTTGAAAGAATAGGAGGTCTAGAGCCTCCTTGTAGCCAAGGATTGTTTCAGCAACACAAAACACTTAGAGCCTGTCCACTGGGTGATTTGTAAGATAGGGAACTTGAAGGCAAGAATAAGCATTTCCATCAATACGAGAAAATGTCCCATATAAGAACCTTGAAATACATGAGAAGGCCTCCTAGGGGTGTGTGTGTGTGTGTGTGTGTGTGTGTGTGTGTGTGTGTGTGTGTGTGTGTGTGTAGGAAACTAGGTACACATTTAAGATTGCTTTCCCCAGATTCCGATGGCAACTTTTACCTTTACACAAAAGAGACTGAGAGTAGGAAAGGTACCCACTCAAAAGAGCACATTCAGAAGGAAAAAAAAAAAAAACATTTCTGAAGCAATGTGTAAGGCAGGCCTGCTGGGGCAGGTTTGTACTCAAAAGGCTCTTTGGAGGCTTTAGAGAAAAATCCTGCGGGAGCTGTGCAGCAGGGCTTGGCAGGTCACTGAGCAATGCCGAGCCCCAGTCCTCTCCCAGAACAGGCTATTCTGGGGCCCAGGATGCTACCTCAGAGCCCACACTGAGAGCCAGAGTAATAATAAAATCTCTACACATCTCTGGGTTCCTTGCCTAAACCCCTGTTGTGTCTTCTCTGACACCGGGAGAGCGCATACTCTAGAAGCAAAGCTAAACCCACCCTTGAAGAAATTCATTCTTTCTGGGTGTGACTCTAACTTGATCATGAACCTGAATGCTTCAACTGAGGGATTCTGTCTTCAAGACTTGAAGTTTTAGCAAAACCAAAGAATTAGATTTCCTTGCCAAGTGTCAGTACATATCTTGTTCTCACATAAGAAGTTTTTAGGTCCTTCTAGACTTTAGGTATTAGAATATCATTTCTCTTCTCAGCTGAAAATACAGGTGGGAATTATTGCTGTTTTCCCCTCACCTGCCCTCAGTTAACTGAGCCCATGAACTTCAAACCTAGAACTTACCTTTCTTTTTGACCTGATTAACCCAGGAGAAAGAAAAATTTGTCTCTCCACTTGATCACTTTTGCCGTCAACACCAAAATCCTTTCCAGTATCTCTCTATGTGCCCAGAGATCTGACACGATTGACTGCACTAGCGACGTCTGAAATATAAACATCAGAAGCACTACGCCCCTCTTCTGGATTGTGCCCTGTGCCCAGAGCAAGATTGCCAGGGCCCAGTGCTCAGGTTCATCCTGACTAGACCTGCCTGCCTGGGAGTGTGGTTTACCAAAGCAAAGTTAACTGCCTAAGGCCCTAACAGCCATGAGCAAACTCACACAGATAAACAGGGTGAACTCCAAATACACTGCTTCAGGAACAGACAGGGAGAAGAGGTTGGCGAATTGAGCATTAAGCTAAAGTTAGTTACCCAATGACTACCCCTTCATTTTAGGCTCAGTGATGAGGTCTGAACCACTGAGCTAAGAGCTAAGGTTTACTGAGTGGATGATGCGTGCTTTCAGCTCTCTGAATGGTCACTTTTCTGCTACTTAGTGTAAAAAGCATTATGGTATCCATTCCTGGCCTCTTTCAGTGACAGCCAGTCTTCTGTCCTGGAGGGAGTGCCTTATGCTGTGTCTACTAACAAATGCCTCAGTCATTTCACCACTGGCGTGACTATCAGAGAGATCGACAAGAACCTTTAAGCTTCGAGACATTTCACTTGTAGTCCACAAAGCAGAAATTCTAACTTGTGTTCGTGTAACTTCAGCATCAAAAAGGATATAGGAACAGGAGGTGTAGCTCAGTGGTAGACCTCCTGCTTATTTTGTACAGGGCCCTAACTTCTGTCCCTAGCACTGCCCAAAAAAGTACACAGAACGATCACCAGTCTATTTCTGGAGGTCATGGTGTCAGAGTCTGACTGTAAGCGAAAGCCTAGAAACCACCTGCGTAACCATAAATGTCTAGACTAGCTTTTTAAAAAGAGTAGTAACTTGTTTTGATAGAACACCAGAAACACAAAAAAGAATGAAGTAAATCTTTATGGAAATTGTCAAATCTATTAGGTACATAAAGCAAGTTTGTTTATGTTTTTAGAAGTATCTCCATGTTCTTCTGTTCGATATGTACAGACAGTTTTTAATCCCCAGGTTAAAATGAGTGGCAAATGTAGCATACAATAAGTACAGAAATGGAGAGTGCCTGGAAATGTTAACATTGCCACAACATCCAAGCAAGTGATCTGTTGAACCTGGAATTTTAAAATAATGGGTTTATACTTGAATGTGTTTGGATGTTTTGTGATTCTCCTAGCAAGTTATTTTTATTGTGTTTTACAAAAGTATTAGACCACGGTGATTGGAAATAAGAAAATAATTCTGTTACCACAGAATGTTGGAGAAGCACTGCGCTAGGAACCTGAGCAAAGAGTCCCATTTGCACTTTCACGTCACACCGCTCATCTTTGAGTATGGCTTGAATTTTCATCTCTGATACGCAGGGCTGTTGTGATTAGACATTTGGAAAGGTTTCAAATTGGTGCTAAGAGAATGTACCAGGTTGGTGGTTTTATCCAGCACATCCTTCTTTGACTCACTCATCCTCATGCCTCAAGCACATCATCTTTTGAGCTTTCTTTGTGCTCAGAAATTGCCCAACCCTCAAAAAGAAGCATTTTTTCTGGGAAGAAAGCCAAAGGGCGCCAAGAGAAATGGGCAGGCAGTGACCAATCAGGAAAGACTGCCCGCAGACCGGTGCAACCACTGTGGACATCAGTATGAAGATGCCTCAGAGAGCTGGGACTAGAGGTTCCATTTGACCCAGCCATCCCTCTGCTGGGTATCTTTCCAAAAGAATTAAAAGAATCATATCACAGTGATATATGCGCACCCATGTTTATAGTGGCACAGTTTGTAATACCTAAAACTTGGAAACAGTCCATTTGCCTATCAGTTGGAGACTGGATAAAGAAGATGTGGTTTTGCTATTAAATGGAATACTACTCAGCCATAAAGAATGAGAAATTAGAGTCATTCATAGGAAAATGGATGCATATTAATGATATATTCCTAAGTGAAATATATAAGTCACATATGTGTAAATACCGAATAGTTTCTCTGGTGCAAAAAACTATAATAATACATAAGATCCTAATGAGATAATTGACAATGTGAAACAGGAAGAAAAGGGCTAAAGGTGTAGGAAAAGTGGGAAGGGTAGGGGAAAGGTAATAAGGGAAAAGAAAAAAACATGAGAAAATGACAAAATGGGAATAAAGTGTTTGTAACTGGGGAGGGAAGGAGGGGGTGAAGGGAGGGCAGGGACAAGGGAAAAAAATGAGAACCAAGACCTGTCATGTAAAGGTACAAGATCCCAATAATTAATGTAACTGATCTGTGTACCTAAAATGTACCAATAAACTCAATTAAGAAAAAGAAAGACTGCCCACATTTTGCAAAAAACAGAAAGACAGTTATCCACCTCTGTGAGCACAGCTGGAGTGAGAGCCTCTCTTGCAGATGAGAACGCCAAACTCAAGTCTCATTAAAATCTCCTCACTGGATTACAGACCCCAAGTGCTCTGGGGAGCCTTGTGAACCACGTAATGTTTCTCGTTTTGCATCTTCAATTATGCATCTTTGATTTAGCTGACAGATGTGAAGCTGCGTGCATAGCCAGGCAATCCCCTGGTGGCCACACATGTGTGAGGGAGGCTGGAGAGCACCGTCTTCCAGCTCCATCTGGCACCAGCTCCCAGTCACTCAGAATGTTTCTTTCCACCCACCTTCCCTGGCCCCCTTCCCTCCTCTGCCCAGGCCCTGGCATGGATTGGGTGGACACACCCACTTGTACGAAAGGCCCCCTCTTTGGAGGATTCCCAAGGCAAATAGGAACAGTGTGCTGATGGGAGGGAGCACCTCTTCTATGATGGGGTGGCACCACCCTAGCAGTCCTTCCAACTCTTCAGTGTAGAAATTAGGCCAGATTCTGGCTCTTTCTTCAGCCATGGCTGCCAGGACCACATAGAGAAACATCTGGCTGGACAGTTGGAAGTGCTTGACTCAGTCCTGCAGGAAATCCACTTTCAGCCCTGCATAGCAGGCTCTCCTTTGCCTTCCTCGTAGAGATGCCAGGCTTGTTACATAGACGCTCTTGGCCTCCAGGGGGAGAAAGGGAGCTCTGAGGCTGTGGCTGCACAGCAAGAACTTGTGGCCAAGCCCCATGGGAGTTAAGGGCACATAGGGTTCAAGGACCACACCTCAGGGCATTGACCGGTGGAGGGAAAAAGCTAAAAGATGAGAGAGGAAGAGGGAGAAAAGGGAGAGGGACAGGGAGAGAGAAAGAGAGCAAGAGAGACTTTTTGTGCATGCACACATGGTCCATGAAAATACTCCATATGCAAAATGCTCAGTTTCTGAATGTAGTTTCAGTGACTGAATTCGTCTCAGGTGTCACACTCTTGCCTTTTCAATTAACAGGGACCTCTGTGCCTATGGTTTTGGGTGTTGGATTTTTCTAAAATGTAATCAGTTAGCTAGCAGATTTATCCCAATTCATTATTACTGGATAAAAATGAGGGAATAACTTGGACTACAGTTTTTCAAAGTCCAGATTAAATGAATTTTCAATTTTTTCCCTTTTTGTTTTAGAATTATAAACAGTTTATATGGTTTTTTATTTTTATTTTTAAATTTTCCTATACTATTTCCCCAGCACTTGTATTTTCACCATAATTACAGATTTTGAAGTCATAATTGTTATGGATTGGAGGTTTTTAAAAAATCTACTTTCTTTATCACAGCACAACTCACTGTAGCCACTGTATAGAATCAGCTTAGGTGCCTGTCAATAGATGAATAGATAAAGAAAATGTGGTACATCTATACAATGGAGTATTACTCAGCCATAAATAAGAACAAATCATTTCATTTACAGGAAAATACATAGATCTGGAGATAATTATGTTATGTGAAATAAGCCAGATCCAAAAAGCAAGTATCACCTGGTTTTTTCTCATGCGTGGAATCTAGGCAAAAAATAAGATGACATGAAAGTAGAAGGTAGACCTTTAGAGAAAAGGAAAGAAATCAGAGAGAGGGGATAAAGAAGGGAATGGAAGATGAATACGATTGAAGTATGTCATATAGATGTATGAAAATGCCACAGTGAAACCCCTTATTTTGCACAATTAATATTCACTAATAAAGAAGTCCATTTTCTTACACCTTAGCTCTCTGTACCACGTGTTCTATTAATGATGAAAGCAAGTCTATGGAAATTCTTGAATTCCAAAAGAAGTATGTATTAATGCTTTTCCTGTTAAATCTGACATTTACATTTACTATACTCTTTTCCCTCTTTGGGCACTATCTTCCTCTTGTTTATTCATGCCATCACTTTACATTACTCTGGAAACTCTTTCAAATGCCACCAATTGGTGTGGTCCAGGGGACAGACTACAGGCTTCAGGATCAGAGAGGTCTGGGCTTCAATTTCATCTCAATTACTTCGTAACTATGCAGATGTGGGCAAGTTACTTAGGATCCAAGGGCCTTTGTTGCCATAGCTATAAATAAGGATGAAATAAGATTATGTACATTAGTCAAGTCTCACCCAATTTCATTTTCATTCTTTCTTCTTTAATGTACTGCATGTTTTTATCTTTGTCCATTCCCTTTTCCTTCTAGCATAGCCTCAAGGGAATGGAAGGGTAGCAGGCTTTCAGTCCAAGGACCAGAACCAGGAGGAGCTGATAACCCAGCTCAAAGGACATCAGGCTGAAGAACTGTCTGTCTTATTTGAGTGACGGTCAGCCTTTGGTTGCATTCAGGCCTTCAACTGACTGAATGAGGCCCACATACCATCTTATTTATTCAGCCCACTGATTTAAATGTTAATCTCATCTAAAAATATTCTCCCAGAAATGCCAGAAAGTTTGACCAGATATCTGGGTATCCTGTAGCCCAGTCAAGTTGACAAAAAACAAACAAAAAACAAACAAACAAAAAACAAGCCTGGTGGTAGAATCCGGAAAAGTTACTTGAAAATGAATCTGTGCTTAAAGTAGAATGGTTTTTCTGTCCAGTGGGAGAGCTTCCGAGGGTTGGGTGGATACTCTGAGCAGTCTGCTAACCTGATATCTAGAAGCACCTGATCACAAGCCAGTAGCAACTGGTGGGGACACATGAAAATATATCAAGCTCAGCGGAAATGAAAGGTCCTTTCTAGTCCACAGTTCTGTAGTTCCACAATTCTATGTTTAATATTAGTTTTGTTTATCTTGTGTCTTCCCAAATAATTTGGTTTTGTTGTGGCAAAGGGGAATAGCTCAGTGCTATAGCCAAGTGTTACAGTGTTATAATTTGAAGATTCAAGAATACCATGGTCACTCAAAGAGGTGAAGAAAAGCCTTTATTACGCTGGCAGGCTCAGAGGAGTTTGTACTCAAAGTCTGAGCACTCTACCAGAAATGAGAGCCTCCTTATATATGGATCTATAGGTTAGGTGAGCATGCTCACTGAGGCAGTGGGGTGGAGTTACAGAAAATTCCTGAGACACAGGCTATGTGAGCATGCTCACTGAGGCAGGGCGGGGGACTTAACAGAACATTCCTGAAAGGTCACATGGTTCAAATAGTCACATAACATTTTGATACATTGGACAGGAGCACTGCCCAACAACACAAACTGTTACATTTCTGAAATAAAATATTTTGTAGGGAAAAAAATGGAGGCAAGGCAAGGGCCTGTCTTATTGTGTAGTATTGCTCTATCATTTCCCCCATTTGATGCCCTGATTTAGGCTTAGCCTCATAGGGCATTACTAACAGCTACACGGTTATAATTTTAATAGCTGATACACTGACTGTCTTGTGAAAGCCTGAACCCAACCTGATCCAGGAGAAATTCTGTGAGGCACCTAAACAGACAAGGCCAAACAAGAGTATCAGGAAGATGGGAACCAAAGTCCCTAACAGAGGGGCACCCCATGACATCAGCTATCCTGGGAGAAACTCCAAAGACTGCTGGTTTGGGGTCATTCCTGGAGTCTAGTAGCTCTGTCTCAGAGACTCTTTACAGCTTGATGAATGATCCCTGGCCTGTTTGCATAGAAACAGCACTATTCCCTGAAAAAGGCACAAGACCCCCTCTTGTCTGCTGTTGATAAGTCCACGGCATGGCGGATTTGAAGAGTGACTGCAGCTGAAGAGTCTGTCTCTTTCTGTAGGTCTATTATAGAGTCAGAGACCTTTTTTTGTAGGGTATTGGAGGAGTGGAGGGGAGATGTGTCTGGACTGTCATGTCCATGGACTGTGACCATGGAGACCAATTGTAACTCAGGTTACAATCAGGTTACTGGTGCCAGCCATTACCTGTTAAGTCAGGGTTAACCATTTATGTTTAAAAGAGACTGAGAGTACTGGTGAAAAACCCTATAATACTGATAAAGACAAGGGCTAGGAAACACCTGAGGACAGTTGTCCAGTCTGCTGGGGCACCTGTATCAACACCCACAGCAAAAACTAAGCAGTTCAAGGAGGCCTAGCAACTGGGAATAATAATAACAGTCCATGGGGTGAATTTTAAGGCATCCTGTGAACAGTGTCTTCAGGCTTTGGCCATGCATAGACTAATCAGCTCCCGGTGTGACTAGAGCAGGGCTGTTGTCTGCTTGTGATGTCTCCAAGGCCAGATTGAGTCCTGAGATCTCCCATCTGAGTCAAGTCCTGAGGGGATACATGGGGTCCAGGTGTGTGGTCCAGGTGTAGGAGATCTCTGTAGGGTGGGCCTTTTTCAGTCACATGTGATTGACCCATGGGATGATACCTGTGACTTTAACAGCAGTGGTAGCAAGCACAACTGTATATTGTAGCACAAATAGGCTGGCGGGGTGCATTTTCCTAATCTTTAACCCAAAGTGAACATCCTGAAGGGATAAACTGGGTTACCAATAGGGATGGGGGTTCTTTATAAAACCATTTTATTAATTTGTGAAAAGATTTTTCTCAATGCTTGTAACTCTAAGGCTACATAGTTATCTCCCAGTTGTCCAACATCTACCCTAAAATGTGTTATGAGTGGGGAAGATCTCCCAAACATATCTCATATGGGGAATAACCTGAGAGTCCAGGTGTGCATCTGACTCTGAGCAGGATCACAGGTAACATGTCTGGCTACTTTGCCCCTGTTTCTCAGCAATACTTAGCCAAGACAGTTGCAAGGGCTCCATTCATGCATTCAAGTTTCCCTGAACTCTGAGACCTATAAGTTGTGTGTAAATTCCATTTAGTCTTTAACCTATCAGAGAGGCCTTAGCTTCAGTCAAACAGCCAGGCCCATTGTCACTTCTAGTTGACAAGGGAGTCTGCAAAGTTTCTAGGGTAACCTTGTCATTTTCACAGGGTAGCTTATGATACTGGGCCATGCTGGCATTGGAAAGCCATTTATGTCCCTAATTGTTCATCAGAATCATAACCAAGTGGGGTACTTTACTCAAAGGTTCTGTCCTAAGATCAGTTTGCCTCCCTGATGAGAGTAACGGCTATCACGAGAGCAAAGGGGCCATCTGCTGCCACAGAGTCCCATTGTTTGGACAGATAGGACATTGGTCTCTGCCAGGGCCCTACTGTCTCCCAGAGAGAGCTACATGGTCATTTTCATAAACAAGGAGATTCTTGGCTTTCATCTGGTGCTGATGAGCAACATTTAATCTCCTTAAAAGCAAATTCCTTTTGCACATCCCGCTTTTTCTGATCTTGTGAGGGCAGCATAGAGGAGCTTTGAGTCCTGGCAAACCAAGATATCCAAATCCTACAGAATCCAGCTACCCCCAGAAACTCATGGAGTTTCTTTTTGTTGGTTGGCCTGGGGAGGGAACAGATGACCTGTTTATCAGGCCCCAGGGATCAGTGTCCCTTGGTGATGATGAATCCTAGGTACAGAAGAATGAGATATTTGGGTCTTTTCCCAGGATACTTCATAACCAGCATCTAGAGACTTTGGGTTTTTTTACTTGCTAGGAGGAGGTCATTTACATATTGTAACAGTACAGTTCAGTCTCTCCTCAGGGAAAGCGACCAGGTCAGCAACTAGGGCTTCCCCAAATAGCATGGGGGATTTTTGAAAGCCCTGAGGAAGTCTCCAGGTTAATAGTATCCTTCACCCCATATTGGAGTCTTCCCATTTGAAAGCAAAGAGTGGCTAGGTTGAGGTGCAGAAGAAGGCATCTTTAAGATCTAGGAAGGTGAACCAGGCTGCTCGTAGTGGGAGCAAATTCAGTAGGTTGTAGGGGTTTGGAATTACTGGATGCAGAGTGACTGTGACACTGTTGATTACCCAGAGGGTACCAGTCAATATCTGATTCTGCCTGGTTTTTTTTTTTTTTTTTTTTTGC
>NW_022900929.1:59090133-59169789 GCF_012274545.1 Fukomys damarensis | reverse complement strand
TTTTTTTTATTGAGTTTATTGGTACATTTAGGGATACAGTACAGTTACATTCATTGTTGGGATCATGTATCTTTACATGGCAAGTCTTGATTCTCATTTTTAACTGGCAGCACTGGTGAGTTTCAAGAACTGACACTCCACTTTAGGATCCCTGCAACCCTCAACCAGCTGATGTGTTCCTGGATCCTGAGTCATGCCTCTTTGGATGTGATGTATTGTCTCAGTCTGACAGGCTTTTCCCTGACTTAAATTCTACCAGGATTAGGGGCTGGTTCCTGGCCATCTCAGGTGAGGACTTTTCAGCCCACACATCTGAAAATGTCTCTAGCAACTTTGAGGGGTTTATTGTTTTGCTGATCTACAGTGTGCAATTTCCTTCTTTTGTCCTCTCTGGGGACAGTTACAGACAATAGCAGTCTTTTTTGTGCATTTAGGGTCAGGTTAGCAGGTCCCTTGTGGGTAAATGTTATTTGCACCCTGAGTTTAGTCAGCAGGTTTCTTCCTAGGAGAGGGACATGGCACTCAGACAAATAAAGGAACTCACGGACCACTTCATGTTCCTCCAATTGACGGGTCCATGCTTAGCAAAACAGCCATGCCATCTGAACTCCAGTTGCCCTCATGATGGTGATGTTCCTGTTGGTGAAGGGGGCTACCAGGATGGTCACCACAGAATGTTCAGTCCCCATAAACACCATAAAGGTTACTGCTTTGTCCCCTAACTATCACAGTGACCATAGGTGCCCAGGGGCCAGAGTCAGGGAGACTGAATTTTCTTATTCAGTTTCAATCTCTGCAAGCCCAGTCAGGTTAGGCACCAGTAGCTTAGGTTGGTATTGAGGGCTGGCATGACTGGAGGGCTTCTGACTAGGTGTGACCCACTTTTAATCAGGGCACTTGCTTTACCTGTGTCCAATCTCTTTGCATATTATGTACATTGGTCTGGATGCAAGGGGACCTGTGATCGGTTTCCCCGCTTGCATGGTGGTCCAGGTTTTTGAATAAGGTCTCTCGTCTCCCAAGTGGACCAGTCTATTAAGGCATCATTAACCATCAACTGAATTTCAAGAACCATGGGATCAAATAGGGGTGAAGATGTGGAATGCCTCACAGAGTCACTTGTAAAAGTCACCAGGTGGGTCATCTGGTTTTTTAGTCACTGAGGCCATTTTTGAAATGTTTGTTGATTTTTTGACCCCAGCACACCCCTCTGAATACGGCTTCTAAAAATCCTGTGAAAGGGGCTTGTTTGTCAAGGGTGTAAGAGTCCCAGAATGGCTTGGTATCAGGAGCTGTAGCCTTTTCCCCTTCTACAAGGCCCATGGATTCCTGAGGGGCCTGACCCTGTAGATATTTCAGGGCCTCGATGAACATTCTATACCTCTCCCCGGTGTGAGGAAGGTGGAAGAGGCATCAGGATAACACCAATCTTCTCACACACTCCTGCGTGGCTCTCAGCCTGCTCCTGGCCCTGCTGCCATTGGGAGGTCACATAGCTGACAAGGGCAGTACCTCTGGAGCCTCCAGACTCCAAAGGGATGAGATGTACCCGGAAATATGTAAGCACATCAAAAATGGACTGGAAGCCCAAGTGCTGGATCCAGCACTGACTCTCCTTGTTCAGTGACATGTGCAAGTGCTTGGCCTTGCTCTAAAAACTGAAAGTGAGGACGTATTAGCCCCATCTCATTTCACTCTGATGGACCAGGAAGGTACCATGGGAGCTGGTGCCTTCTTGCAACACTAACTGGCTGGCCTCGAGTTGTGAGAACATCCATGACTAAGGGTATCCTGAGAGGGGCAGGTCCCCTTCCCCTTCCTCCAACTTCTGGAATAGGAATGACCCTGTCACTGTTTCTGGAGTGTACAGGGGAGGATAGGGGGTTGAGAGAGGATGTACTGTCCCTACTGGGGCAAAGGGGGCCCCACATTCAGTGTCCCACAGTCAATGGGAATGTAGGGGGACAACTCTGGGGAAAGCGGTTCCATCAAGTCAAAATGGGAGGCTGCAATGGAGGCCAAACTGGGGGAGATGATGCAGAGGGCCAGTCTGATAGGCCCCCATATTCCCCCTGAGAGGGGTGATCGTTGATCTTGGTGGAACCTTCAGAGTAAGGCAGAGTGTGTTGATTCCAACTCAGAAAATCAGTTGTGGTAAATGACTGGTAGCAGAGAGTGCAAGGACCAGGCTGGACAGTGCCTTCATCCAGGGTGTGGGGCAAAGGTCTGGTCTCACAGACAGGCAGCTGGATAGCTGAGGTTTGAGCTGACCACAGACATCTGACAAGAGGTGTCTCAGGGGAAGCAATCTCATCATCATGTGGGATGCCAGAGGGACTGGAGGTTGGAGCCAGAAGAGGCAGATTAAGAGAAGGGCTGGCTGGAGATGGAGATGAGCCTATTGGAGGATTTTGAAGAGGGCTGGCTGCTTGAGTAGGCAGCAGGCCTGAAGATGGGCTACCGGGTGAGATTGGCGGCAGGGATTTTGAAAGTGGCAGGCTCTCAGAAAGAGTTGGAGCTGGTGGAGTAAGTGTAGATGGCAGCTCTGGGGCATAACGCAGTGGCAGGGATCTTCTTCTAGTGGGCCTTAATTAATTGGCCTTTCTGAGGTCTCAGAGAGGTGGCCATTGCTTTGGGCTACGAAATCCTGATTCTGCCCTTCCTACCAACGCAGAATCAAAATTGGACCCAAGGGACTAAAGTCTGGACAACCTCTAGCCAAGAATATAGGGGACCTGATCATTCTGGCTTGGTTTGTCAATAACAACTCTCCAGACTGTCCAGACTGCATGCACCGTCTGAACATCCAGAATTCCTTCAGAGAGCCATCCTATATCAAACTGGGGCCAATCTATTTCATAGAAGTCCTGCAACCTTTTGGGGGCTTCAGTCTAACTCCATATTTTCTACTAAATCCCTTCTTGAAATTTTTGACCATGTAGTCTAGGACCGTGGGTTTACTATGATTGTCACCCATGGTGTATGTAGTGCTCCTGAATGGTGGCACAACAGACAAAGGATGAGAGCCTCTGAAGGAGGCCACACAAGTATCTGCCTGGCCACATCCCTCACAGGAGCTTAGGTGCATTTTGGCTGAGGTGCACGGGTAACCCCCACTTGGTCAGCTTCCCATCACAGGAGCTGAGTCTCTGTTATGCTGTACTATGCTGCCACAGAGCCACGCAGTAGGATCCAATCAGACTCCGAAGCCAAAGCCGTGGAGCCACACAGAACAGTCGTGGAGGACCACACCTGTTTACACGTACACATTCACCAGTCCCTCAGAGGCGCAAACATTCCTTCCTTGACCAAAGACTCTGGCTTGAGACTGCAAGAGGTGGGACAGGCCTCAGTCAGGCCCCGGGCTTTACTAGATCCTGAAGTCCTGAAGTCCCGAAGGGGTTTTTAGTCTACTTCTCCCAAGTCCGATCAGGAGAAGCAGTTACCCTCACTCAGTGAAGGAGGAACCATCAAACTGGGTGGAAGTGTGCCATTTCATTCAGAAGGGGCTCCTGGCAGCCACTCTCCAGCTCCAAACAGGTGGCTGAAAGGGCCAGCTCATTTGGATTCCTGGTCTGGGAACCAAATGTTGCGGCAAGGGGAAGGGCTCTGAGGCACAGCCAAGTGTTACCGCGTTACAATTTGAAGACTCAAGGATACCATGGTCACTCAAAGAGGTGGAGAAAAACCTTTATTACACTGGTGGGCTCAGAGGAGTTTGTACTCAAAGTCTGAGCACTCTACCAGAAATGAGAACCTCCTCATACAGGGATCTACAGGATAGGTGAGCATGCTCACGGAGGCAGTGGGGTGGAGTTACAGAACATTGTTAAAAGGGGGCAGAGCTTAACAAAACGTTCTTGTAAGGGAGCACCACTTAACAGAATATTGGGGGTGTGGGTGGAGCCTAACAACATTCTTATAGGGGAGCAGAGTTTAACAGAACATTCTTGTGACGGGGCAGAGCTTAACAGAACATTCCTGAGAAGTTACACAGTTCAAACAGTCAGAAAACATTTTGATGCATTGTCCTGCCCAGAAGCACAAATTTACATTTCTGGGATAAAGCATTTGTGGGAGGGGGGACATGGAGGCAAGGCAAGGGCCTGACTTTTTGTATAGTATTGCTCTATCAGTTTTAGATTTTCAGTGTCTTTACAGTGCTAGTATGGATGCAATTCCCTTTAGCAAGAAGGAGGAATCTAAAAACATAAAATATTTTTGAAATAAATTTTTAGAACATTCAAGAGACTACTGAAAATCAAGTTTTTTCATCCTCTTTGTATGAAACAAAGCACTTTTATAAACTTCTAACTGGAATTCTCTCAAGATATAGTCATTTATTCCTAGAGGTCATTTAAAAATTTTCCCTCAGCCTCGGACGTGGTGGCGCACGCCTGTAATCCCAGCACTTGGGAGGCTGAGGCAGGAGGATTGCTGTGAGTCTGAGACCAGCCTGGGCTACATGCTGAGTTCCTGGTCAGTCTCAACTACATAGTGAGACCCTGTCTCCAAAAAAAAAAAAGAAAAAAGAAAAAAAACTCCTTCTTCTTCCAGTTGATTGTATGTCTTCTGTGGTAGATTAACTAATGATCAACTTGGAATGTCCAGCTGACCTGAGTCACTGTGGTTCTGGGAGTGGAAGACCCACCTGAGGATTGCTGCCAATGTCATAAAAAGAGAACTGGAGGGGAAGATTGTATACTGTTGATTTTCCTGGAGTAACTTGCTAAGGCTGGTTTTCCTGATATGAACTCTACTGTTCTCTTCCACAGTGGAGCTTAGGTCCTCGCTATCCCTGGGGATGGCGACTGCTTTCTTTTGGAGAGCTCTGATCTTCACCTTGTCACTTCCTGGCTCCAGTATAGATCCCTCAGTCTGGGGATCACTGGCACAGACTTTGTAGTTTCCACTACTGCTGGCCTTTGGGCCCTCCGGGAGCATATCCTTGATATAGACTTGCATGAGACATTGCTGGGAGCTCTAGGCCTCTGGCTGGACTCATGCAGGACATTGCCTCGGGTTCTAGGCCTTCAGCTAGACTTGTGAGGGGCGTTGCTTGCGGATCCAGGCCCTCAGCTGGATCCTTCGGGTCTCTAGTGCAAGGACAGATCTCTTGCACTCCTCTGCGTTTGACTTTTGGGTTGAATATTATAAAATAGTCTTATAAATTATGTGTCCTGTATTAAGTATATTCTCTTGTAATCTATGACTACAACTTCTTCTAAACACAAAACCCCATTGCTCAGCAGGTATTTTCTCAGTGAGGTTTGCCCTAGCAACTCGGTCAGAATCAGTATCTTCTTTTTTCTCCCATAGTAACCACTTACCCTCTTGATTGGTTTTCTTATAACTGTTTACATTTTGGTATCATTTTAAAAATTATATTAAAGTATACATAATGTAAAATTTACCATTTTAACCATTCTTGACTATGTACTTTAGTACCTGGGGTATGAAACCATCAGACCATCCATCTCCAGAACTTTTGCATCTTCCGAAGCTGAAACTCTCCACTCCTCTGGCCCAGCCTCTAACAATGTCCATTCTACTTTCTCTAAATTTGATTACTCTCAGTACTTCATGTAAGTGGAATCACAATTTTTGTCCTTTTGAATCTGACTTATTTCAATTTGCATAATATCTACAAAGTTCCCTCGTGTTGGAGCTTGTGACAGAAAAGAATTGAATTTCTTCCTAAAGCTGAATAATACCTCCTTGTGGGACTATACCATATTTTATTATTTGATTATTTTCACCTTTTGGCTGTTATGAACATGATCATACAAATGCAGTTAGACCACATTTATAATAGTAGAATCATAAGATTATAATGGAGCTGAAAAATATCCTATTACCCAGTGACACTAGCATTGTGAGGTCATAGAGCAGTAAATTACTCATATGGTTGTGCCGATGCTCCTATAAACAAACCTACTGAAATGCCAGCTGTATGAAAGTATGGCATGAACAGTTATGTACCATATACAATACTTGAAAAGGAAAATAAATGACTCTTACTGGTTATGTGTTGCTTACACTATATTTTTATCATTATTTTAGAGTATATTCCTTCTACTTTTTAAAAGACACTTATTATAAAACAGTGTGCCATGTTATCCTGGCACTTGGTATCATATGCCTACTACTGATTCCATCAAGAGATTGACCAGTGCCACCTAGGTTTGTGTTCCTATAGGTTTTTGTTTGCCTGTTTGTTTTTTATTTGTAGCCATTTCACTGTGGTTTTGCTTTGCATTCCCCCAAGAATTATTGATATTGTTCTGGCATCGCTTTATTAATTTATTTGTTGGCTGGCATTATCTGAGTCACCCAACAGTAGGTTCTGTGAGTATGAGAAATGTGTCTGACTTGTTCACATTCTAGACCTGACCAAGAGTGCCCTGGCTGCCATAAAGAAGATACTCAACTATTTGTTGAATGAATGAAAGGATGAATTTACAGGAGAGAAAAAGTCAAACTCCAAAGGTGGGCTTCAAATTAGTCTTCAGAAACTTACTTTTTTGCCTGAAAAAATAATTATCATCTTCCCTACTCTGTGTTCTCAAAAAATGAGAAAAAATATGTGGTTATCCCTTTCCTGCTTCAGAAACAAAACTACTCAGCTTAATAAAATGTTGTGACTGATTCTCTCCAGCCTCTGGACTTGATAAAATCAAAGTGTGTTTGGTATTTCAGTGACCAGATTAGATGTGCTGTTGCTCACCTGTACCACACATGTAGTCAATTGTGTTCAATAAATGCCTGCTGGCAAATAAGCGAACGATCCTGAAAACGTACAAATTGTATATGAGAAATGTGGAAATCATTGGAACAAAAGCTCCCCAAACAGTGATTTTGGTATGGATGAACATAAAGATTAGTGGGTAATTTAGTCTTTTTTCTTCAACTACATAATCAATTAGAAACTAAATTTCTTGGCAGATACCCTGTGATTTTTACTTCTCTACATATCAATCACCTGCAGAACACCAGAGAAGCCTGGCCTCTCTATGGGTTTACTCTATTGAGCATAAGGAAGGATTTTCCTGATTTTCCTACATTCTTCAGCTTACACAGCTCTAGGAGTAGTCCTGCTTACTTTACAGCAGAGGCTACTTCCTGTTGTACCTGTTCTGCAAAGTGCAAAACTGTTAGCAGAACACAATTGTTCTCATTTGAATTTATTCTAGTGTTTAAATAGTGAAAGCATGCTGTATGACAACCAAGATTTCTGCTAGCTCTTGATACACATTGCTGGAATACAGTATCAGTTTCTTTTGAGAACATATGGGCGAGATGATAATCCATTTAGTATTTGTCTTTGTTGTTTTTAAATAAATAAAACAGGAAACCAACAAGTAGCCCTCAAAGCAACAAAGCCCTCTAGTCAGGCAGGTGTGGGGGATGTGACAGGTTACCCCTTCAGTGATGGTGGCTGTTAGAATATCTGTGGCTTTAAGCCAACAATGGGCATGTCAAAGATACAGAGGAAAGTGAAGATGATCTCATGAAGTTCCTGGGAGAATTACCTGACAACGACCCCAAGTCCTTTGCCTTGCTTCCTACAGAGAGGTATCTGAGTAAGAGTAGCCCTTTGTCACTCACCTGACAGGGAAATATTTGTTTCTGCTTTTAAGTGAGTAATTCCTGCAACTTTTGCATCAGAATTAGGGAATGGGTTTTAAATTTCCAAACCTCCGCTCAAAATCAGAATCCCCTCTCACCAATTCAGAATCTCTCTGCAGGTAGGTAAAACCCCAAAATCCTATTTTTCAAAAAGAATGAAAAGCCTTTCTCAAAAACCCGCTTAAGTTTCTTTGGCTAGGAATAAATTTCCTGTTCATATCTCATATGAGTATTGGCCAGGAGAATAAGATCGAGTGTTCAACCCATCATACCAGGGTGGAGAGATTTCCCCTTTCCTGAGCCTGTGGCCCCAAAGGTGTGAATACTAGAATTCAGCTCTGTTGGCATGGAAGAAGGATGGGGTGGGCGGGAGTTGAGAGCAGTAATGACCTTTGATACCACAGCTTGGTTGCTGATAAGGGATTGTGATTCTCATGAAGTATTGGCTTCCTTGCTTGCCATTTCTTTAAGTTTACTCAAGATTTTCAGATTGGATACCCAAAATTTATATTCTTCATTAGTAGCCTCCTTTGTGAAGTCTAGAAACTATCAAAAAAACTACATAAGATAGGAAAGTAAAAGAGATTGATCTTAGAATAATTCAAAATGCCAGATATAATTTTCTACTCAAAACAGCATCAGCCAAAATCAGTGGGAACATAATGCAGTTGTCTGTTCATTCAACAAATATTTACTGAATATCTATTCTGTGTCAGGTACTGCATTTGGCCCTGAGGATAAATTAATAACCAACACAGACAAAAAGTCTTGCCTTGTCCTGACTTAGTGGAACCAACAGGAAGTAAATCAATTAAGTAGGTAAAAATGGGGAAAAATGCTTGAAGGAGTAAATTCTACAAAGAGAAATGCAGCAGGCAGGAAAAGGGTCCTACTCTTGTGAGTATGCTGCCAATAAAAGAGAAGTGGGACTGAGCCCCATTGAAAAGAGAACATTGTGCAAAGACATGAAGAAGACCAGCAGTGAGCCATGAGGACATGTAGGGGAGAGGACTTAACACGAATAAAGACATCATAGTGGGGTGCGCCTGGCCCAAAGAACAGAAGAAGGCCGGAAGATCAAAAGGAAGTAGAGCGAAGAAAGAGTACGGGCTGAATGAAAGGCAGGATGCAGGAGGGCAGGAAGAGTGCTTGTGCCTCTTCAAGGACTCTGGTTTTACCCCGAGGAGATGGGAAGACCCTGGGTGATTGAAAGTAGAGGAATACCATGATCACATTTTATTTTAATAGGATCATTCTGGAATTGCTTTGAGTATAAACTATAGGAAGACGAATGAGGAAACTATTGTACTGACTCAGGTATGATAGAGTCAAGATGATAGAAAGGAACAAAATAATTCAAGTATAAATTCAAAGTTTCTGGCTTGAGTAAGTAGATAGATGGAGTTACCATTAGCTGACCTAGACAATACTGTGGGAGGGAACATGATTATGCAAGTGCAGATGTTTGTGACTGGATGAATGGGAGATCATTCAGCATCTGAATAATATCTAAGGTCATAGAACTGGTTGAAATACCAAAGGGAGACAGACAAGTTCAGAAACTAAGTCCTTGGCATTATTTTTCAAGTGTTTTGGATTCTACTTAATTTATCCAACTAGTGGTTTTCTAGGAGATGGAAAGATAGATAGGGAAATAGTAAGCTTTTAATTATTCAGTGATAGTAATATACTCTATGTAAGGACTTTGTCAAAATGATCTGGAAATACTGTACCTCTGGATGTTCATGACATTCGTGTTGGCTTTGATTAATTCAATCCAGAAAGCTCAATATCTATTCATTTACCGTGTGTTTTAATTAGTTAAATTAAAGGCACTTAAAAACTAGTGCAGCGGATTGTGAATGACAAAGGGAGCTACAAATACTGGCTTAGCTATTCCTGTACTCAAAAATCAGCATTTTTGGTTCCTTCCAGAAATGAACCAGAATCTGTGCAGAGGCATTCAGCCCACGGCAGAGACACAGTCAAGGAAGGAGCAATAGACCCAGAGAGGTAGAATAAAGTTTCCCAGAGAAGCCAAAGCACAGTGTTGAAGAGTGAGGTTTCCAGGTCCAGTATACATGTGTTCTTATAACTCTTGCTTAACTTTTCTGAGTTTCCTTGTCCTTTTCTATAGAGTAGAAATAATAGTATTTATTTCATGTAAAAGTGTAATGGGATAATGATCATAAAGCACTTCATATGATTGTTATTTTGTTTCTAACACTTCCCTAAGTCTCAGACTAAGATATTACAATACTTTCCCTATAAATGAAAGACTACTAAATCAGACTATAATATGTAACCTACAAAATACCCTAGTCAGTGAAGAATCTTGTAGAGCTTTCAGTGATACAAACAGCCCACTGTGGCATGTGTGATGTATGTTTTCCACCACTGCCCTAGTCCAACATTTGGGTATCTGCCCTAGTCCAACATTTGGGTATCTGGGCAGTGGTAGGACAATTCTTCAGTTGCATTTAGCTCTGGTACCACTAGGGGGCACCCCCAGAAATTAATTTTGAAATAGTATACTAATTGGTGAGTGGACACAAAAAGTTGATACACTTCCAAATAGAACTTATGCTCTGGGAGTAGATAGCCCGTGAACTTAGTTCACAGCATCTTTGACCTCTAACATGAATTATTTGGTTATAGGAATTTACTGAGTGAATTCCTTTGCCAGTGGGTCACATGCTTTGGTAAGATTCCTTCTGTGAGTACATCTCTAAATAAGGGATTCTCTGTCCCTCTGCAGTCCAGTGTAGCCCTGGGTCTACATCAAGGCATTAAATCAGACAACTTGCAACCAACTCACTTCCATAATTATACATTAATTTCCTCACCTTTTGTACCATGAGTTTCCCATGTGGGGTAAACTGCTTTCACACAGTTGAGTCAAACCCAAGGCCAAAAGTTGTGGCTCCAGAGCTCACACTCATATTGCCTTTATTGACCAGTGTCTTTGCATTGATACTAAATGTCCAGAGTGATTATAAAGAATAGTAATTGTCATCATCCCTTATGCAGTTTATAACATGGGTTAAAAATGATGTTTGTGTGGATAATACAGACTCTATCCAGTTTTTACTATGTACTTTATTTGGATTATTAATATAGATACTGATTCATATCTGTATGTGAGTCTATAAATAAGTGTGAGTACATATAGATTGCATACGTGTATACACTTGTATACCTGTATGTACTGTGTGTGTTTGTATTTATATATATTTGCAATTAATATAAAGTTATCTGAATGTAACTATGTGCAAGATCCATAGGATCAAAGAAAAGGCATCATTTTCTTGGAGAAAATTAAGGTCTTAGTGCATTTGGGACAAAGGGACTACTGTATCAACACATGACCCTAGAAGATTTGTAGCCTAGTGCTTGGCTAAAGGTATATTGAAAGAATGGTGAATAAATGAATGACAGTTACTTTGTGAATCCAAAGGACAAAAATTAGAAACAGAGGACATAAGTAAAAAGGGGCTGGTCAATTCACAATAAATTCTAACCAGTTTAGGTGCCTGTTGACAGATAAATGGATTAAAAATTGTGGTATGTAAAAACACAATGGAGCATTATTCAGCCATGAAAAAGAATAAAATCATTTCATCTGTAGGGAACTAGATGGAACTGGAAATCTTCAGGTTAAACAAAATGTACTAGACTCAGAAAGACAAATATTATATGCTTTCTCTCATACAAGGTATGATAAAAAAGGATTAAGATGTGTTATGTCACATAATGATTATATTCATTATGTATTGCAAACATGTACCAGCAAAAACAATTTTAAAAGAAAGCTACAGTGAATGTTTCAATTTTTGAAATTATTACAGTAAAATACACATTGCTATTAATCCCCCTCCAAAACTTCCCCTTGATTTGAACACACTTATCCCATCATCTTGCCGCTTTCTGAAGTAATTTACATTTATGGGAATTTCTGTGAAATGAAAACATCATGATGTGTCTTCATCCCTTCATTCACGGATATTTGGCACCATGCTACTGCTGGATCTTGTCCAAAATTAAAATGACCCTGGAATGTACATGTTTTGAAATGATTCAGGACACTGAGGCGACTACAACAGTGCAGCTGCGACGGCAGGTATGAAAGAGGATTTCTTGAAATTGCTTTAGAAAGTGTCAAGAGCATGGGATAAATGTATCTGAAGCAACGGGGGAAGTATTTTGATGGGAATTCATAGCAATGTGGACCTTTTCTATCATTTAAAAAATTTAAGGGCCGGGATTCAGCTTAGTGGTTCCTGAGTTCAATCCCCTGTACCAAAAAGACAAAAGAAAACAATATTAAAAATTATGAACATTCACTGTAGTTTTTTATGACACTTCATGTATGAAACCTAACAAAGGGAGAGAGAGAGAGGACCTGAAAGTTGAAAGGGAGTGTGAGGGATGTGTAACAGTTAAGGTGGGTTGTCAACTTGATTGGCTGGAAAGTCACCCAGAGGATTCATAAATCACACTTCTGGGTGTGTCTGGGTGAGTCATGGAAGCCAAGATCTTCAGGTCTTTATCTCCACTCTCCCCTTCTCTGACTCTTTCTCTGCTCTCTGCTTCCTGGTTAATATGAACTAAGCATTTTCACTCTTGCCATGTCCTTCTACCATAAAGTTTCTGCTTGTGACCCAGGTGACCGTGAACTGAATTCCCTGAAACCATGAGCCAAATAGAGCTGCTCTGCATCTTAGTGACTATGGGAAAGCTGAATAATACAGCTGGTTTGGAGAGGGTGGGGTGAAAATTATGTTATACATGTGTACTAATCTGCTAAAATGATGCCCATTTATCTTATAGCTAAAAATATTTTAAGGACACACAAAAAACAATAAAGTCAGCATTAATACAGTTTTTTTTTAAAGGGTAAGTGAAAAGGGAGGCCATTGAGAAGATGGGAGTTATCAGAGTAGAGGAAAGAGATTCTTCTGTGGGACTTGTTTAGCCAAAAGCTGACTGGGACCTGGCTAGTGGAAGACTTTTGAACTCAATGATTAGGTTATCTTTCCTAGCTTTCATCCCAGCCCAGAGAGTAGAGTTATACTGGAAATATACTGGAAAAACTACCCTTAAATCATTCCTATTTTCCAATGAAAAATGTATTCACCTTTATGAGCAAAGTAATCCACTGTCACTTAAAATTACTACTTATGGAATAGTCAGTTATAAGTAAGTCACTTACAGATCAACGGGCAGTTAACACAGACATTTTACCAATATTATTTACCACTTTGGTTGCTTCTCAAATATCATTTTCGCTTTTTCTTCCTTTAACATTTTCCATTGGGGTTCTGGTTCTCATATCATGCTAATGCCTTCCTTGAGCTGAACTGAGCAACATGTTTTGTGAGTCAAGCTCCCTGCCAACTTTCCAGGGAATGGAGCCATAGACCTACCTCCTAAATGATATTGACAGCAAAAGTCGTCTTTTTGTGTCTTAGAAAACCAAAGTTGTACTTCATTTTAGACATATCTACAAAGTCTAACTGTGGTGAAATCATACTAAAGAGTCAATTTTAAAATGTGTACTTGGGAAAATGGGGAAGAATTCCTCCATATGGCATATTAATGAAAGTGGTATGGTTTGGAGTAACAAATATATCTGAGGACCTTATGCAGAAACTTAATTCTCAGCAATGAGTTATAAAAACTACATGAACTGCATGAACTGAGAAGAGAACATCTTTGTTAGTTGTATGTTAGAATGTCAGCTAAAACTTTTGTTATATATCATTTCCTTGAAGTTTGCTGCTTTTAAAAGACTGTCTCTTACTTTTATTGAGAAATTTTCCCTCTGTTTTGATAGATACACAGTTTTTCCTTTTTTTTTTTCACTAAATGGGAATAGTCCCAAGATGCCTGCAATTTAGTGAACTTTAGATTGCAGATTCTACATAATTCAAATAACAGAGCCATGAAACCCCACTCTTTCATTTGGATTCTGTGAATTGCTGAGATTTGTGGAGTGCAAATGATGTCAGAATAATGCCCTAAAGGTGTAGTGTCAGGCCAGAATTCTGCCCTGGGACACACGATTCACCCAGCAATGGAAGCAGTGTACTCATAACCCAGGGCTGAGTGCAGCCCTCATTGTTTTAATTACAGAGACGCAGCATGTGGGTAAGAAATTTGGATTTGACAGCAGCCGAAGAAAGAGGATATTGTATGCCTTCAATCAGCTTTGTATTAGGAGATCCTTGAAGGGGAAATGATGTGAATGAAAGAAGGGGGACGAAAACAGCAAATACCAAGATCCCTATTTCAATATAATTTAGAGAAAATGACTGATTTGAGTTGGTCATTTTGCCAGAAGAGATGACTCAAGGCTTCCAAACAAGAAATGGAAATCAGTAGGATGCCTGAAGCCTGAAAGAAGGACAAATTGTGAAGATAGGATTGACTGTAAGGCTTCAAAATCAACTGTAGCAAAGATGAGCTTGGATTGTTGCCAAGAACAGAACTGAATGGTGATGTTCATTTAGATCCTGTCTGTTGAAACAAGATAAAATGTAGCAATTGTGCTCTGGTAGGTATACAGACGTGTTAATGCTTTCCAATTTCCCGAACTGGGAATCTGGTGTCACTTTCCCTGTTGTTCCTATTTCATGCTTCAACGGTGAATATTATTGCTGCTCTGGACACTTACTGAATGCCAGGTTTTTGGCAAAGAAGTGGGATCCAGGTGAAAGCATCCTTCTCATGCTGTCTGTGTGTTGTAGGTGGCTTGGAAAGTGGCTTTTCAGTTTGGAAATCATTTCTGTTGCTGACAGTTGCAGCCTCAGATAATGTACATCTTTATCCTGGCTCACCCACTGAGATGGCTGCCCCACTGACTTACAAGTCTTAGCCATTTGGATTCCAAAACACTTCCCCTCTGGCACCAGCTACAGCTTCAGTTTCTACAGACAGCACATTTGTACCCTGACCTTTGCCTCTCTCCTTAGGAGCAGTCTATTCACTGTTTTGTTGTATAGTACTCATTTTCTCATTAATTTCTCAACTGAGTTTTATGTTAACCTTTTTGATAAGACAACAGAGTTTGAATCTCTCTAAAGGTCAATTGTAAAGAAGTTATGATGTTTTCTTTTCCCTTTGGTAACTGCTGTACAAAGAAAAAAATATTCTACACTTCGCTACTAACAGATTTAGCCTAGAAACTTAGGAAATTTCCCAGCTGGCTTGTAGAGTCACCTAACTCTACGATGTCTACAAATAATTTCTAAACAAACATTTTCTACATATTAAGTCAGAAAAATAACAGCAAATCCTACCGGGGAGTAACTCAGACAAAAATGGAGGGGCAGATGGACATGCGATTTTTCCACTCCTTTTTAGTTTCTTTACCTGAGTCAGATTTTGAGAATGTTAAACCCTCTCGTGCCTTCCCACAGTTTACCACAAAGTCTTAAGATTTCAGTAGCTAAATTAAAATAAGTGGCTTTTTTTCAGTCATCAAAATGGACAAAAGGTGCTGTCAAGTATGTGATAAATTAAAGATCGGTCTGTCTGTCTGTCTGTCTGCCTGGTGTCTTGGTGACTAAAATTTAGATCTTAAAGAAGGGTAGCCTAAAATGAGACTCCACTAATCAGAGACATCAGGAAGGCATTTTCAAGGATTTGACTTGCTGGACATAAGCCACCACGACTGGACACTGGCTGGAACTCAGAAAATTCCACATTTTCTTGCTTGCTTCCATACAGTAAGTGTCTTTTCCTTGGTTGTTCCATGGCCTTTGTTGCCACCCATATGTTAGACAGTTTCACACTTTGAAAATGAAGGTGGGGAGAAATGAGGGGTAAAATTATTGCATTTAAAATAAGCTGTGTATGAGTTGTGTCTTTGAGAAGAACAAATGCAATTTAGTTTTTGATCTTCATTTTATAGATGGACATAAGTACTACAAGGCCTGTTTTGATTATACAATTAAAACCAAATGTGATCCAGTACTATAGTACTGTGCTCTGTGTTGACCAGGTTTGTGAACAACAGCTCTCACCAGGATCATGATGACCTCACGACTTCAGCGCCCCATTGTCATGTTTGCCTTGTGTGGTTTGGGGCTCTCACAGGTTATCGGTGTGTTAGGGCTTCGATGTATGCTTGGCTTCCTGAGAGAAGCAATCTAAAACTATTTTTAAATGTTTCACCCAATCTCCTTCTAAATGCTTTTCTTAACATTTACCATAGGGTTATGGCTTCAATATGACTTCAGTTTGAGACTTTTTCAGAAATGAGGTGCCCAGGACTCTTTGTATCATAATGCTTTTAGCTGCAGGTTAACAAGAGACATAACTGAAGCAACTCAAGTGGTAAAGATTTACTTTTAATGTCTCTTAACCAGAAATTTAAGGGTGGGCTGCCAGGATGGGTCAATGCAGCAGCCACACCATGTCATTGAGATTTAGGTCTTTTTCATCTTTCTGTGCTGCTGTCCTTAGCTTGTGGGCAATGAGAGCACACTTGATGTTGGTGCACAGGCATCTCATAGAGCCAAGGTAACATCCATCAAAGGGAATGGTTTTCTTCTTCTTTATGCTGGAATTCCATGACCTCCAGTATACATCTTCCTGGTCCACTGGGCTAATTTTGGGTTAAATGTCCATATCTAACCCACTCACAAGCAAGGCATAGGATTACCATGGCTGGTTTCCCCCATAGGCGAGAGTTTAGATAATAACAGTTTTAATTTTAATATTAAGGTTTCTGTGCTTTATCATATTACCCAAGTATTAATTACCTTTGTCCCACACTGACAGAATTATCTCGGTATGCTTATTACAGATGAAAAATTATCTTAAATTGGAAAAGTTTATCCCAAAGCCTGTTTTTTGCCTTATTCTAGTACAACTAGAAAATATGTAGTGGACAATCCAAAAGCTTTCACAAAAACAGCCTTATTCATCTTAGTCCATTGCTATTTGTTATGCAGTTAATATTTGTATATTACTTTACAGCAGAATTGAATGGAAATGGAAGTAGAGACCTGATTTTTAATTACATTTTCTGCTTCTTCCTGAAATAAGAAATGACAAAGTGTTGTTGTTGCATAACCTTGCAATTAATAATAACTTTTCCAAAGTTTTTATTTCATTTCAGGGTGGGTGTATATCTCAGTGGTAAAGTGCTTACTTACTATTTGTTTGCTCCTGGGTTTGATCCCAAACATTGCAACAGGGGAAACAAGTTTTATTTCAAAAAGAACCTTCTATGTGATTTAGTACAGTAGTCAAGGATACAGACTGTGAGATAGCAAAGGAACTTAATTATTTCATTGAAACCCATTTGGTAATGATATGACAACAGGGTTCATCTGCAAAATGAAGAAAATAATTATACAAGGTGTGGTCAAGATATACAATGAATATTTAAATTCAAAACTTTATTGTAGTTAATGACACATTATCATTAGTCCCCTTCAAAATACTTCCCCTTACGTTGAACACTTCTATCCCATTGTGCATGCCATTTTCTGAACCAGTTCTGGAAGTCCTCTTTCATGAGTGTCTTTATGAAGTGCAACCAAAAATTTGGTGAACACTGCTTTCCAAGTGCCACACAACAGAAAGGCAGGCTAGTAAAGGTTGTAGTATGTCTTTATCTACCTTATTCTCTGAATCTAGCAAAATGTGTCTTCTGGATCTTCCCCAACATCAAAATGACTACAAAAGTTATACATTCTGAGTCAGTTCAAGCCCTGAGGCAGCCACAACAGTGCAACAAAAGACATTCACTGTAAAAGACTTCAAGAATTACTTCAGAAAGTGGCAAGAGGGCTGGGGATTTAGCTCAGCAGTTCGGTGGCCTGCCTTGCAAGCACAAGGACCCAAGTTCAATCCCAGGTACCAAAAAAAAAGACAGTGGCAACAATGATGGAACAAGGGTGTTCCTCAAGTGAGGGAGAGCATTTTGAGGGCTATGAATGGCAATGTGGACTTCATTGTAATACAGCTTTATTTAAACATTCACTGTAGTTTTCTATTGTACTTTGTACCTACTTCAAGAACTTGCTATACAATATGAATAAGATTAATTAATATGTGTATGTACTATATATATTTATTCTTATAGCAGCTAATACACAGAAATCATTCAACAAATTTTGACTATTTTTACTTTTTATAACATCAATGAAAACCCATAAGTATCCAAGTTAATATTTGCCTACACAAGATAATTTAAAATCAAATTCATACTTCTTGGAAATAACAAATCTAAGAAGAAAATATGAAGTCTTCGATGAAATTCATACTGCAATTTTATAAAGAGTCCCGTGCCTCTAAAGATTTTCCCTATTGGCTTGATGCAGGTCAAAATTTAAAAGCAAAGTGATGTCTTTACAGTCTATAAACACTTAGAATCCCACTGTTCATTCATCCAGGGAGGTGAGGGAAGGCAGCAATCCACTTCTCAAGAAGCGGAATGAAGCTTGTTAATATAGATGTCACTTCCCTGATTATTGTCCTGGAAATCTCTGTGCTCTCCATACGAGATAAAACCATATGGAAGTAGAATAAGCTTGTATGTGAATATAGGCATCCATTCTTTAGCAGAAAAAAGCTCTCTCTTACATAAAATATAACAACTTTTTGCTTTTTTTTTTTTTGGTACCAGGGATCGAATTCGGGTCCTTGCCCTTGCAAGGCAGGTGCCAGAACCACTGAGCTAAATCCCCAGCCCTACAAGACTTTTTTGCTTTTAAAATCTGTATATCGTGTTTTACAACAGGAAAACTTTCATTAATTGTCTCCTCTTAGAAAAATAGCCTTTGCTTACTTTTTCTTGGCCATATTTTGTATATAACTTCATTAACTGAGAAAAACTCTCCTCCTCTGAGAGGACATAGCTTAGGAAACCTACAGTTACCACTTCAGGACCATGGGGTTTAATTTCTGGATCCAGGACTGTGGGTTGCAAGTAGTAAACCCAACTCGTATTTAAGCAAAAAAGAATTTTTTGGATGTGGTTCCAGGTATCTCATAGGATGAAAGGCAGCAGTAAATACCAATATTTGAAAAGAGTCTAGCAGTAATTACGCTTAAAGGAATCCTAACAGCAGCGTCACACTCAGAGCACCAAGACTCTCTTCTTTTTTTGTTTCTGTGTCTCCCTGAATAGTGACGTCCTTCTCTTTGTCACCAGAGATTAGCTTTCTGCAGATGATGGAAGGCATAACTGCCATTGATATTCTACTTTGACACCTTAGTTAACTGCACAGAACCAGACTGACTGTTCCAGTTCCAGTTCCAAACGTTTAGCAAAGAAGCTGAAAGGCCTAGTTTGGATTCGGTTAACTGGCACAAAGTAGAATACCACTTGGACCCACTTGAGTAAGGTGCCCAGTCAAGCCCAGTCTACCGTCTGTATCACATTGTGCTACCATGCTGCTTTCGGTGGTTTACAAAGACTGGGTGCTGCATTCTCTGCAGAAGCGGTCCTGGACTGACTTTTCCTCTAGAGGCTCCTGCAGTGGACGTACTGGGGGGAAATCCAAAGGAATAGATAGTTCTTGCTTTCCCTTTGCCAGCAAAGCCTGCCTACGACCCCGAGAACTTCCAGCTAAGAGTGTCCATTTACTGTCAGGAAGTTCGGGGTGGTGGGACAAGTTCTGGTGCCGCACATGAAAGGAGCAAGCGGAGGGGGAGAAGGAGGGCGCAGCAGCGAAGCCTCGCCAGCATGAAGCAGAGGGCTGTGGACCTCCCAGCTCTTTTCAGATTAAATCCTTATGCTTCTCCCAGCTGCCTCTCTCTTCTCTCCTGCCTTACACCTCTTTTTAATATTTTCTCCCATCACTTTTAAAATGAAGTCCTTCTGTTTCACTTACAAGACTTCAGTCCTCTTCCAGAGAAGCAGTACAACCCTGGAGGGCGGAAAAACTGAAGCAAGGCAGAAATTCCTCTTTCAGAAAGGTGCCTTTGTATGTCTTCTTGCTCTTTGTTTTAGAATGACAGAATCTGAGGAGTGAAACAGATGGACCTTGAGAGTCATCCAGTCCCTCTTTTGCTGTGTTCAATCATCCGATCTCTGCTATCCGGTCATGCAGGCTACTGATGACTTACCGAATCAGAGCTCACCCCTCTTCCGGAGAGTCCATTCTATCTGAGATAGTCCTATCAAAGTGCTACTTCTATTAAGCTCCAACTGGCCAAAAAAAAAAAAAAAAAAAATCTGTCCTTCCTTGTTGCTTCCAGCAATTCTACTACCTGGAATCAGAAAGTTCTAGTATGGCTCTTCCATGCTTGTCTCTCAAATTCGTGTCCGTCGTGTTTCTCCCTCAGTTCACTCTCCAGGCTCAGTCACTGTTCCTCCTGTAACTCTTCTCTGTCGTACAGGATTTCAGGTCCCTCTGTAAATCTGAGCATTCTAGTTTAAAATCTTTACTTACTCAAGCGTTCTGCTCCTCGCATTCCCTCCCACAAATAACCAGGTATAATCTTCCAGATGAGAAAAGATCAGACCACTAATAACCTCTCCTAATATAGGTGTCGGACTTCGATTCAAGAGAATCATACTTATCTTTTGGAAAGACAAAAACTATGCTTACTCATTCTCGTGCTAAAAATTAAATAGTTGTTCATTGATAGTGAACTTTGAATATAAAAAGGATCTACATATTACATGAAATTGGAGGAAATAAGAGTTGATGTGAGAATGTCAAATATCAGTAGTTAAAATTGGACTGGAAAGGGAGATGGGAAATTCATGAATTCCTGTAGCTCTTCAAATCACATGTGTGGTTATCATAATATTAACATGATCCAATAAGTAAAAAATAATGGGCAGAGGAAGTCCATATCGGGATGATTTGATTCCTTTCTTTCTCGTAATGAAATCCATATACTTAATGTATTTAAGGATTTTATATCATAGTATACATAACTAAAAGACTCTAAGATAAGAAACACAGAGGATACCTTACCTTTAAGAAGCCAACAATTTAGAAGCTATAAGAAAAATCCTTTGCTACCCTCACCGAAAGAAGCTGTGTATCAAAAAAAGCAAGTCGCTATGTTAGATTTCATCAACTTGTTAGCCCCAAAAAGGTTCAGTCTACTGAGTTCAGATGTAACTCTAACCTCATTTACTTACAAGAGGGAAAGAAACGCAAGACTGTAGATACTTTGAAATTGTATCAAGCAATTTAGGAAATAAATTAAAGATTCATTAGGACAAGAAAGATCAACTTCATCTAAATTATGTTTATATTTGGCAAGTTACCAAAGGAATCCCAGTCTTAGTATCATTTGTTCATTTTCTAAATATCACACTAATAAAGATAGAATTTATAGCTTTACTTTAGGATTAAAGGAAAACTTCATGACCCATGTGGTAGGTACATTGAAGTATTGGGCAAACTTTAGGATTAATTGCTCTATGCATAAACAAAGACAGAATTACCTGTTTCCCAATTGCCTTACTTATACAAAATTTTTTATTTCTCCAACAGGTTGTTTGGCTTTTACAAGGGAATTCTGCCACCCATCTTAGCAGAAACTCCCAAAAGAGCAGTAAAGGTAAGGACCATATGCCATCTCACCAAGGGAAAACAGGGTGTCGTGATAGCATTAGCATTAAAATACCCCACAATAAACAAGGGAACACGAAGATGACCTAAACATAAAACACTAAAATTTTTAATGCAGAAATTGCAGCATAAATTTTATTATAATCAAGATGGCCAATCTCTCGAATATGTATATTGGTTTGTAGATTCTTTTCAGGTAAAAGTACTCCCTTTTAATGAGGAAATTATACAAAAGCACAGTGGTGAATTAAATTCATGTAATCAAACCACAGAAGCCACAAAATAGCTTGGACCTTTTCTCAAAGCAATTCAGAAATTTTCCTTTGGAGCAATAATTGTTAAAGAGGAGCGGCAGAAAAACCTCCCTTCCTAAATTAGTCCCATTTTATGAAATATACTATATTTCTTTGTATATGATTAGTGTATAGCATATTTGTTTGGCCTGTGAACTTGATTTTCCCCTAGCCTCCCCTGTTAAAATTATCTGTTTAGTGCTTACAGGGTTATTATTTCCACTACCCTGATTTCCATTTCTTTAACCACGTAACTGTGGGGTTTTATGTATTCCTTGTGGGTCGGTATCTGTAAAGGAGTAGGGAGATGGGCCAGAACTTCCACAGATGAAAGATCTGCATCTGCACGCTTTTCATATGTTCTCAAACAAAAATCCTGATTACAGTAGGTCTGGGTGGCTTCGCTCCCTTCCCCCCTCACTACTGGTATCACCAAATATGGCTTTGTCTTTAGATAAAAATAACTGGCTAAACAACTTCCTTCCAACTTTATGTCATTTGTTATAATGACAAAGTCTTTTTCATGTACATTACACAATTTATATTCCCAATATTCCTGAAAGGCAAGAGGGAACAGCTAAAATACTTTTACTGAGTAAGTCAGGGGCGGGGGGAGCTGGGTTGAAAATTATGGTGAAATAATCAACATATACACACAAACATCAACTTTTTACATTATGTCAAAATAGTAATTTAATAGAATATAATTCAGGTCTAGAGTTCAGAAAACAAAGCTTCAAAACATACTTTCTTTATAAATCTCTTCTCTTTGCTGCTAAAGTTTTTGTGATTTTTATATTATTACTTCAATACAAATTTCATTATAAGGGCCTGAATCGCTGTAGAGAATCTGGAAAAAGTTCACCACAGTACACAAAAGGGCTGAATTGAATTATGAAATGGCTTCACTTGATAAAAGATTGCCCAAGTAAACAAACAGAACAGAGTTCCTGTTCAAAAGGAAAGTCACTTTGTCTCCGTGGAATAATATATTCATTTGTGCAGTGTTTTACATGTATAAATAAAGTAAATTATAATGAGTTTTTCCTGGAATATTTTTTTCTTAATACTACATATTGGAGACAATTTAAACTATAAGAAGATTAAGGTTTATCAACATTGAACAATCTTTTACCAAAAAAAGTTGAACTTTACAAAACTAAGTTAGTCTATACCAAAAAGAAAAAAAAAAGCAGTGTTCTGTGCCAGAACAATGGTTAACAGATGAACTTTTGGGCAACTGGATATGGTATGTGAGTCCCAGACATCTTGTTTCAAGTAGATTTTACCTTAAAATTATTGAGACATATGGTAAGTGTGTTGGCTTTTTAAAGTACAACTCGGAGTTAAGTGTATCTTTGCCAGATGGATAGTACTAGTTTTTCAACACAATGTATGAAAACACTCATTTTTATAGATATTTATTTTAGGGTTGTGAGGAGAGCAATCACCTGATTCTAATGATTTCATACATCATAAACTGTTTCATTGTATGTCATCAAAGTTTACTTCAGAAAAAATTCTGAGACACTGTGTGCATATGTGCATGACTATGTGTGTGTGCGTGTGAGTGTGTGTGTGTGTGTGTGTTGTATATTTATTGATGTGGACCTTCAGTTATAACTGTTACCATAATTAGAAACAGACAATTTTAACTTTGTACTTTATTCTTTGAAATTAGATTAATTGTTACAGTAATAAGACTCATTGATGCTAAATAAATGATGAAAACAATGAAACTTCTCATTTCACACATCAAGACAGAATTAGCATTGCAGTTCAGTGAAATAAAGACCTAAGAAAGAGGCCAACTGGTCCTAACAGGCAGGAAGCACCATTTTCCTGGTTCTAGGGTCCAATCTCAAGTCTCATCTGTCTAGAAATACCATTTTGCCATGTTCCAATATCAAGGACTGCCTTGTGCTAACCAAATTCATGACAGATTATAGCTGTGAAGGCTATTTATTCACTACTGTATACCTGCACTTATTTGGGGGTCTACACATAGTAGGTGTTCAACTGAATAAATGAAACATATGTAGAAAGAAACATTGGACATGAGACAGTGAAAGATAATATTTGAAAGATGAGAAACGAATGAGATAAGCCATGCAGATGCTCCAGCTTACTCCCTTGAGAATGTCTCCAGGTCCTAGGCAGGGAGGGAAGTAAAGGCAGAGCCCAGTAGACTCCTTGGGGAAATAAGGAGCTAAGAGGCTGGGGAGAGCAAAGTAGCTAAAGCTGACAGGATAGAATAGCAGTGCAGAGCAAGCTGCATGGAGAGGACACCCGAGATCTGCAGAGAAACCCTCACGTATTTGACGGGTATTGCTCAGTGAGAACAAGCAAGGCCTGGGAAAGAACCATTCAAGAGGAGTAGAGGGACAATGGCCAGCAGTCACACAGGGCTGAAAACAGTGCCTGTACCCATCAGCCAAACTGGGAAACCTCAAAACTCAAAGGCCATTTTGAGGAGTGCTCAGAAATTCTTCCCTCAGGAGTGGGAAGAATTAGCCCTGTACAGAGCACTACATAAGCCCTACTTGTTAAAAGTAAGACAAAAACAGCCAAACCACATCCCAGAACAGAGTATCAGGGACATTGCATTGATTGTCTGGTTGCTTGCTGGGCATAAAGGGAAAGGCAGAGAACTGCATCAGCAAAGCAAAGTGTAGCCATGTCCCCTGTCTTCTCACACTTTTCCATTCAATCCCGCCAGATTACCAGTTTCTAGGTACCTGTGTAAATTAGATATAGCATAATTCATCCATAGTCCAGATTTTATGCTCAATGTTCCTAAAAAATGTTAATTGAATATGGATGGTTTCAAAATTCCTTAGTCATGCATTTCCATGACTTTGGAAGAAACTTTATGTTGATGTTCTGAATTTCATTCTTAGGATGTAGCTTTATATCTTATGTGACATTACTTTTATCAATCTCTGCATTAGCGAATGCTGTGGCTGAGAAATTATTTTAAAAAATGAAAGCCATAAAGTAGTAGCATTGTATGGAAAGGAATTAAAATCCTAGTCATTAGTCCTTAAGAATATAATTCTAGCAGTTTTCTAGGCTTTAAACATGATAGATACACAATGTGATGTCTGACACGTTGAATGAATGTTTTTAATAACCATTGATTTCAAATACAATGAAGACATTTGTCTTATTTCACTTTTGAAATATAAAATACTTATTTACATTTATAATATGCCACTTATTTTACTATTAAAATAAGAAAAATCCATTTTAGAAGAGTTCGATTTTCTATTCTTAAGATACTGTTTCACTTAACATTCAGCTAGATTTTCGTGCGAAAGTAGAAATTAAAATGTTTACTTTTAAGCATTATTTATTTACCTTAATGAGTCATAATATATTGTTTATCACTTTTGAATTTAATATCCCAACAATTTGTACAGGGACCTGTAGGGCTTTTCTGTTTCCAGGATCCTGAATTATTTCATCGTAATCATTCACCTAAATCTTCCATGAAGACTGCAGATGGTAGCTGGGTGTGGTGGAACATGCTTGCAAGCCCAGCACTCTAGGAAGCTGAGGCAGGAGGGTCACAAGTTAAAGCCCAGCCTGGGCAGCTTAACAATTTAGGAAGAACCTATCTCAAAATATAAAATATGGGCTGGAGATGTAGCTTGGTACAAAAACCCTGAGTCCAATCTCTAGTACCAAAACAGCAGCAACAACAAAAATTAAATAGCAAAACAAAACAAATGAGCAGCAAAAAAAATCCTATAATACTTTATTTATAGTTTCTAGTATATATCTCATTAAAACTTATCACCACCTACCAGGGTGTGATATCAAGAAGGCAGGGGTTTCTGATTTATTGGTTGCATTTCAGTGCCAAGAATGAAAAGAATCAAGTAAATATTTATTATACAAGTGAATGAGCGAGTCCCCATTATTTAAAAGTCTATGTCCATAGCTGATCTAAAAGATGATGACATAAAAGGAATTTCTGGTTCTTTAAAAATCCAAAATCCATCTGGTGGTATAATGATAATGTCTCTTGTGCTGTACAAAGACTGACTAAGGCCATGTCTACAAGGAGCTAGCTCTTTTTAATATCAGGGTATTATTTGGCCTCCACATTTGTTCTTCTTTTTATTTCCATATTTTACCAGACTTTAAAGAAATAGGGTAGAAAGCTTTTGTTTTCCAAGCCATTTCTTTGGGTTTGAGAATCATTATTAGGAAGCCCTAAGCCTGTGCCTTATCAGTGAAATACCCAACAAGTAATCAGGAGCAAAAATTATTTTCAAGCAGAGTTGTTTCCCAAAATCTGGACTATAGAAAGAGAAGGGGAATCTATTATATGAAGTAATTAATTAGATTTCCATCCATAGAGATTTGCAGAGAAAATAATATTAGGTATAATCTTCCATAAAATATGTAAAACTCTTGAAGACATAGGCATAGGCAAGAACTTTCTTAGAGCCCCAATTGCAGAAAAAAGTAATACCAAGAATCCATGAATGGGCTTATATCATATTAAAAAGCTTCTGCACAGCAAGGGAAAAGCTAACAATGTGAAGAGACAACTTACAGAATGGAAAACTAGATTCTAGCCACTTGTTGGACAGAGGTCTGATATATAGAATACAAAGAACTCAAAACTTATCCCCCCCCAAACAAAAGACCCATTAAAATGGGCAATTTAAATGAGCAGACATTTCTCAGAAGGAGTACAAATGCCCAATCAGTACATAAAAAAAAGAGGGTTCAGCATCTTTGGCCGTTGGAGAAATGCAATTCAAAACAACACTGAGATTCCATCTTACCCCAATAAGAATGGCTATCATCAAGGACCCCAAAAGCAACAAATGTTGGCAAGCTAAGAGGAAAAAGGACCCCTTCTACACTGTTGGTGGGAATGTAAACTAGTACAACTATTATGGAAATCAATATGGAGATTCCTCAAAAAATTAAAACTAGAAATTCTGTTTGACCCAGGTATTCCTTTTCTGGGTATGTTCTCAAAAGAGTTAAAGTTATTGTATGGAGAGAGATATATATATTACAATAACTATATCCATATTTACAGCAGCACATTCACAATTGCTAAATTATGGAAGTGACCTATGTGCCAATCAACAAATGAATCGATAAGGAAAATGTGACATATATTTTATATAAGAAATATACAACATATAAAATATATATAATGGAGTACTTCTCAGCCATAAAGTATAAATTTGAGTCCTTTGTAGGAAAATGGTGAAGGGTAAAGAAAAGGATAGTGGGGGAGGGGTGTAAAAATGATCAGGATGCAATATGTATGTGGACCTATTCCCCATGATAAATGTAATTATTGTGTGTTGCAAACAATACCAACAATGAAAGCATCTTCCGATGGAATTAGCATCTTCATCATCAGATTTTAAAGGAAGGAGTAAGTTTCTGTCTCTCTTGATTCGGGTCAAGGACAATCTTGCTTTGAGGCAGCAGGTAACGAGATAACCTCTTTGGGTCCTTCTCTAGTTTATTATGGCATCTTCAGACCATGTAATGTTGAAATTCCATGGAGCAGTTAGGAGACACAGCAATATAAATGCAAGTTAAAGCTGAGAAATGGATGTCTTTTACAAGTGTGTTAGAAAATTGGGCATTTTCTGGGAAAGCAGTTCATAGAGAAAACATAGAAGACCAAAGATTTTGGGTCTCTGTGCCTATAATGTTGAATCACTGCCATAAAAAAGAAGTCTATTGATGTCTGGGGAAACTCAAAATGGTCATGGTAAATGGAAGTTGTATGGTTCATTTGCTGCTATAAAGGATTCCATCAGCTCTTCTGTAGGTTATTATAACTGCATTTGAAAAATGTGAATGTTAAAATAAGATCCAAAAGCAACTACCCAAGACAGGGTTTATAACAGTGTTAGATGGTTTATCATTTTTTAAATGCTGGTTAATACGTGGCTTACTATAGAAATCTTAGCCAAGTAAAGAGCTTGTTGCAGGAAATTGTTATAAATCTCTGGGTTTGGTTTTGTTTCACAGTTTTTCACCTTTGAACAGTACAAGAAATTGCTAGGATATGTGTCACTGTCACCAGGACTGGTAAGTGAGAGTATTTATTATACTTAAGTGTGTGTGTTAGTTTGTAAAGCAAAATCTAGAAACAAAAACCTTTTTGATTCCCCAAGCCCAGCTACTAAAATATGAATTTGAGTTATTCAATGTTCAGCTTCTTGTTGAAAGCCATCTTCCTAATAACTCACAATTTGGCTATTTTATAGCTCCTGGTGATGAATTTATGATAATAATTCGTCTGGAAAGTCCTATATGAGATGTGGTCAAGAATATAAAATAAAGAGTACATTTATCAAAGATTCTCTTAAAAACCAAAACATACATATGTTTACATACACACTGCATATATCTATTTATGCAAAAGTCAGTATGCCTGAGATTATTTCCTAACAGGTCACTTTTCCAGCTGTTGCTCAAGCTATAGTAAATAAAGATTTCAAGTCACTTGAGATAAAATCACTCTGTGGTCAGTCGCAGACTGAAGGGCCTTTTATAAGAATGATTGTAAACAACTCAACCAAGGAGAATACTGTTCTTACAAAGGCACAGCTCAAATATTACACAAAATTCACTTGGTGATTTGAACCCTTCCCTATGCCTCTTCTCTGTTTAGTGACTTTACTGCTTTTCATAAAGTGAGTCAAATTATGTTGGCCAAATGTGTGTGCATCAAGAGCCTCAAAGAGAGAACACATGCATTAAGATCTTCTTGCAGACCTGTGAAAGAAAACAAGACAGAGTGAATTCCTGCTTCAATTGGCAAGTTACACCCCCCCAAAAAAAATGTACCTCAAAACTCATAAGTGAGGCAATGTTCTGAGTTTTAATTATTAAATGTTCCTCCATTTACAATGGAATTCCTGCTGAAAATCCCACCATACACTGAAAATACAGTCCTGTAGTTAATACACCTGGCCTGCCCACCATCAAACCTTTGCAACATTAGAATATCTACTGCTTACCCTCCTGATAGCATTAGGACTGGGAACTGTGACTCACTGCCACTGCTCAACATCTCAAGAGAGAGGATGGTAGCACATGTAGTTAACCCTGGAAAAGGCACAAATTCCAAGAATGAAATGTGTGTCAATTCAGCATCATCATAAAGTTAAAAACTTATAGGTTGAGCCATTATATATTAGGGGCCATTAGTACCTCACTTGTAAGTATTCATTTTAGAATATTTACTGTACCAAGGAGATGATCCTGAAAGTATCTGTTTTCTAAAACCAAGCATGCTCCTTTTCTAGAAAAGATCCTGTTAAGAAACCTATCGCTATCACTTTCTGTAAGATAAAAAGATCTCCTGCCCAGACTCCTACCCAGACAAAGCATACCCTCTTGGAAAGGAGCAGTTCTGCCATGAATCTCACAAAATTATGTTAAGGTTTTGTTTTTAATTTCATGGTGTCTTCCCTTAATATCATCCTTAACTTTGGAAACATCTTACAAAAGGGAAGATTAAAAACTTCCTAGCTAGAGAAAATAAAATATGGTCTCCAGAGGGCCATCTGGCTTGAACGTTGGTATTATGTGAGAGAGGGGCTGTATTTGGCCACTCTAGCTACTATAACTGAATGCTTGCAAAGTGTATGCAGTTCTCTTTTCTGGAACTCATTTTTTTATACCTAGCCATTAAATACGCCCTGGTGTTCACATGTAACGCCTAGGAGACTGGAAACCCAATAGTGAAGCATGTCTCTGCAACAGCCTAAGTAACATGATCTGCTGATCGCTGATCAATTCTTTTGACAAGGGACTGCTGAACACTAGTTCTGACAGCAATTGTAGCTGGGCTTTATAGAAAAACAAAAAAAAGTGAATTAGTTGGAAGATTGCATATAGTAAGTAATAAAAACCTGAACATCTGGATTTTAGCTTTCCCAGTCAGAAGAGCTAAAGACCTGGAATTTTTATTCTTTCTGCTTTTGGCTTCCGTGATGGAAGCCGGAGATAAATGAATAAAATATCTGATTATACTTAAAATTTTGTAATGAAGTGGGTTAAAAGGAGAACATACATCATTAGTTATTCATTCTCTCGTAGACTGTGCAATACTACTCTTTCTCTCTATGTGCAAGAACAACGGTGTTTGAAAACCACTTTCACAGAGTGAAAAGTTTCACAGAACTTTTCACATACATTATTTTGACCCTTATAATATCTTTCTGAGGTACAAAAATCTGATATTATTTCCATTCTATAGATGAAAAACTCTGGCTTATCAAACATTCAGTGATTCCTACACCACCCAGTAAGAGGATTGTGAGAACGTGTCCCTTCTCCTGACTGCTGCTCTCCAGGGCTGTAGATTGGCAAGTGGGGTGCAGGCTGGCTTCAGTCCCCACACCCTTGGCTGAGCAAGTTTGTCTGTGCACATGCTACTGTCTGCGGCAGCTTTGACGAGATAGCCAGGAAGCAGCAGAACTAGGACCTAAACCCACACCTCCCAGATCTGGATCCTTCCTTTGTTCCACCCTACCTGCCTCGCTAAGGTTACAGAGCACTCCTTTCTCCCTTCCTTCTTTTCATCTCTTATTTTGAAGCTATTAGAGGCTCTTAAGAAGAGTTATCTGCTCCTCTTCATTGGTTTTATCCTTCTCCTGGTCCTATACAGTAGAACTTATTCTCCTAGAATTAGATATTCAGCAGCAAAGAATTATTTTTTTCTGGCATCCAGTCTGGAGGCTTTGCTTCATTTTGTTTTACAGGTATGTTTGTGTGTATTTTAATTGCCATGGTTATTCTGGGTACACATTTTCTGGAAAACTCTTAAACATTGTACTGAAAAGACAATTCCATAAAATTGTTCTTTCCTTCCGCTTAAATTCTAAACTGACAGCTAGTGAGAAGCTGGCATACAATCATCTTTTGGTAAATCTTCCAGATTTTGAGTTGTTCAGAACAACCTAACCATTTCTCATCTCACCTTCTGTTACTCAGTGCTTAAGTCCAGAAATAGGGCAATAGGGCAATTGTTCCTTTGAACAAATAAAGAATGAGTAAAAATTAATTTTTGTTTACTAATAGTCTAGACTCTAGGAAATGACTGTAAATTTAAATGTGTCCAGCTATGCTGTTTTTATTATCTGAAATTCAACTTTTTAAGAATGTGTCTGTGGCTCAGTTCCTTGAGTTTTTTGTATGTTCAATAAATGCATTTAAAGAAATGCTTTATAATGAAACTTTCCTTTTGTAATTTAAACTCTTTTTTTCAGCTTTAATTGAGTTTATTGGTACATTTTAGGGATACATTACAGTTACATTCATTGTTGGGATCTTGTACCTCTACATGACAAGTCTTGGTTCTCATTTTTTCCCCTTGTCTCTGCCCTCCCTTCACCCCCTCCTCCCCTCCCCATCTACAAACACTTTATTTTCATCTTTTCATTATCTCACATTTTTTTCTTTTCCCTTATTACCCTTCCCCTACCCATCCCACCTTCCCTACACCTTTAGCTCCTTTCTTCCCATTTCTAAATGTCAGTAATCTTATTAGGATCTTCTGTATTTACAATTTAAACTCTTAATGATCATCTGTGCAGATGTTTTAGAATCCACCTTAAATCAGTGAAATATCCTTTTTTTTTAAGGGAAAAGTCATTGTCAATGGGGGTTTGGCATTTTATTTTGAAATTATTAGGATGTGGCTTATGGTTTCTGTAATTTCTTCTTCATGAATTCTCAGCATCTAATCAAGACCTGAAGTTGTTTAGTAATGGTATATGGTATACTTGTGTGGGTTTCTCCATTCTCATGCTAACATCCTGCTGCACAGTGTAACGAATAGGATGCTTAACCTAATATGCATGATCACTTGTTTGAAAGTAATGACTGATATAATTTTTCTAGACATTTGCCATTGCTGGACTCGGATCTGGACTAACAGAAGCCATCGTGGTTAACCCTTCTGAGGTGGTAAAAGTTGGCTTGCAAGCCAGTCGGGACACATTCACAGAGGTAACCATTTAGCATTTTCCTACTGGTAAGGGAATGTACAAAACTATTCTTAACTATACAAATAAAATTATGAACTCAGCCTTTATTCACTTATTAAAGCCATACTAAATCATTGTTGAGAAAGTAGCATAAGAAAAACCCAACCATCTTCTAAAAGGAAAGTGTTAGCAAAAATGCACTAAGATCTTATGGACAAACACACCTTTATACATTTTTATTTTAGAGCTCTAATATAATCTAGAATGACATATTTGGAAATGTTCTTCTGGCTTTTGGCAAAACCTCACTTTCACATTGCACTAGAATAGACTACAGCAAAATCACCGAGGTGATAATATTACCATGTTTTTAAAAAATGAAATCATTTTTTAAAATTACCTCATTCCTTTCCCTACTCCCCAAAAGGTTCTGATAATCTGTCAAAGTTGCCTTTTGGTTAAATCTGAATGAGCAAGTTACTAGTCTCGTGTAGACGTCACCACGTGGACAGTGATGGATCCTGACATTTAATCATTGGTACACCGTGTTCCATGCAGACAGCTTCCCTTGGTCCATGCTGCCTTCACTTCCTTCTTGTTGCCTAATAATTCCCCTTGAACGGCCAAGTCCAACTGTTCTTATTTTATTCTTCTGGATGCCAAAAACAAGGTGAGGACAAAACAAAGAGGTGAGCATTCCAGGTCATTTCTTAGCATTTTAACTTAATTGAACAACTGGATAGCATTTGGTATAAATTGATTTAGAGTATCGGCTCACCTGCATTTTTCTGTAGAAAAGTCCCCCTCCCTGCTATTTAAGCAGCTGCTAATGGGTGGGGACCCCCTCGTCCTCAACCCACTTCCTGCTTGCTGATATTGCTTGAGAGCTTCCTGACAGCTTCTTGGGCAGAGGCATAGGGAAAAAGGGGGGGCCCTCCTTGCCTGTAGCTGCCAAGACCTGGGATGGGGAAAGTTGGGGCAGGGTTTAGGCAGCCACAGCAGATGGTATCTTTTCAGATGAAGTTAATCCTAATTCAGCGAGGTTTTTTGTTTTTTGTTTTTTTAATTTTAAGTTTCAAAATGTTATTTCAACCTCAGAGGGGCTTGAAAAACCTCTGTATACCTCTAGTGTATGTTTATGCTCTACTCTTTCTTGAATGAGGAAAAACATGGTGAAGAGGCGGGGTGCGGGGGGAGATATGTTTCAAATGTCCTGTCAAGATGAAGCATTTCAAATGCTTTCCGTGGGGCCTGTCAGGAATACTTAGTTTAAAATTGGGAGAATTCCTAGCTAGGAGAAAATGTTGCTGCATCCAGTGTCTCATTGGGAAGCTCAGCATGAAGCAGCAGAGCTACAAAGGAAGAAAGTCTTCAGTTGCAGGTTTTTATCTAGTTAACATGTCACTGCAGGAACACAAATAGGTCAGCTCACCACCAAAACCTCACAGGAATGAAAACAGTAAGTTTTGCATGCCTAATGTTCTTTTTTTCTCCTTTGCCCCAAAGGAGGCTCTATACTGAGTCCAAGTAAGCATTGTCAATGTTGCATGTGCTCACACCCTGCTAGAATACTATAAACAGCATGCCAGGCAGACACAAGGACTTGCTGCTGAGTATGTGCTTCTGGCACCTTCACACAAGTGCAATCTGTGTAAACTATTTATGTTTTTCAAGCCATTTTCAAGTGGGGAATAAAGGGAGCTTGTTTAGGGTCATTTCTTTTACAGAATCCCCTGAAATGGAAGTTGTTGGAACTTAGAATAAAATCTATTAGATGCATAATAAAATATGTTAATATTCTATAAATCAGAACCTAGCCTACTGCAAAAAAAAAAAAAGTCTGAGCAAAGGATATCATGATGAGAATAGAAAATTTGGATCTAGTAATGGTCATTTTTGCTGCTGTTTCACGGGTCTTTTGTCCAAGTCCCGTTAATGCTGAAGACTTCCTCTATTTACTAGTCTTTGCTTTTATCCTACAAGGGGATACCCTTTGGTCACTCTGTACCTGTGTGATTGAATTCAAATATTAGCTGAACTCACTTCAGCCTTTGCATGGCCAAGAGTAATTGTTTCCTTCACTCTAAGGCCTTGTAGGTTGACAAGTACAAACAGAGGGAAGGGGTAAATAGGAAGGAAGAAAAAGAGGAATGAAGTCTTTAATTCATTGCATTTGAGGGTTGTACTTCTTTTTTATAATGTTTTTATTCAGCTTTAAAAGAAATGTATATTTTTGTTAGAAAACACAAAAAACAATATAGTATTATACATGTGTAAGTGCGTAAATGCACAAAAATTTGTCTAGATTTTAGAGCAGGGCTGGTTCAATAGAAACAGTGTGAGTCACATTTTCTATAGTTAGGTTTGTTTATTTGTTTATTTTTGTTTTGTTGAGAATAGGTCTTTCTTTGTAGTTCAGGCTGGCCTTGAACTCACTCACTATGTAGCCCAGGCTGGCCTTGAACTAGCTAAAGTCCCCCTGCCTCAGCCTCCCCAGAGCTGGGATTACAGATGTGCACCCCCATGCCCAGCCACCGTGGAGTCCAACATAGACTCATTGAATTTTCCTATTTCTTCACCCTGAAGTGATGAGTTAGTGTGGTCTTTTAAACGTGATGTTTCTCAAGAAGTTGCTGCAGCTGAGAGGGGCTGTGCAGTGGAAGACAGCCTAAGAAAACAGTAGTCTATTACATTTTCTCTTAAATTTAACATCTGCTAGGCAGTGGTAGGGTGATAAAGATGAAACAAAGGACAACCGCAGTCTGGCTGCATAGAATGTGGTCTAGAAGGAGGTGTGGGATGAAAGTGAATGTGGGGAAGATGTCATTGGCAGAGGACCAGAATGGAGCCTTCTGAACTGTGGACCCCATGGGCCTGATCCTGGGCACTGGTAGCTGAGGTTCAAGTGCAGCACAGGCTGAGAGTAGAAGCTCCTTCTCTTGTGCTCTTGGCAGTGATGAGAACTACAGTCCTGGAGCTTCAAGTGCACTTCCCATCCCACCCCTAAAGCATGGCAGGTTCCAGCTGTCCTGGTTGTCTTCTCTTGGCCTGGGTTGCTTCTCTAGCCAGTCAGGAAATGTGCCTTCCTTCCCACTTTAACCATAAACTACTCCAAGAATTTCAGGGAAACTGTGGTTACTTTGGTTCCCGATGCTACTCTCATACCCTTCCAATTTATATATAAAATATTTCAGTAGGTGTGCTTATCTTGCCTACACTTTTTAAAATTACCACTATATCAGTCAGAGACTATAATCCCTACTACACTTCCTCCAATTCCAATACCGGAAAACTTTGGCCGGCATCTTAAAATTCATAAAAAATAAAGAAAACCAATCTCTAATTTAAATGTGCTTGATCTTCTGTGAGGAGCAGACTAATCGCATCTTTGTCATGCTCTGGTTTGGTTCAGTGGGTGTAAAAACATGTTCAGATAAAATCGGGATAGATCTAAATTTCCCCCCATCCTTCAAACTAAACCCAAGCAAAGAGTTGTTCTGGTTTGTAATCTCCTTGGCTTAGGACTAAGCTTGCCTAAGGTTTGCTCTACTGGAGATGGTTTACATGTCCTGTCTTGCCAAAAGTGTTAGTCTCTGGTTTGTTGTCCTTATAGAACCTTTCTTTCCTCTAACTGTATGCATTTTTAAATCCGTAGATTTCTAAGAACTAGAAGTCTTCTATCACTTGTGCACAGCCAAGTGGCATTTGGCTGGCAAGCTCTCCATTAGTCTGGAAAATGTGAATTTCTCTCTAGGAGCGAAATCTTGTATGAATTGTTTCCCAGTTTTTCTCTACACTTTGAAATTTACTTCAAAGTTATTATTTGGCTGAAGGGTTTTGTTTTCCTTCCCTAGAGGTCTGCTCAATTTGCCTCTGACGTGTGGCTGGGGCACAGGTTTTCCTTCTACTCTGTCATTTCTGTCTACATTACACATGAATATAATCATCCTCACCCCCAAATATTAAGTGAAATCTTTAGGAAATTGCAAAAGCCTGTTTTACCTTTATGTGGTCTTTAAAAATATTCATCCAAAAAAGGAATAATAAGTCTTCTACTACTTGCTCTATACTTATAATTTTAAGGATAAATGAAGGGATAGTTAGATATGTAGTTGATGGTAAAATATTTAAAGATGGCAGTATTTCAAAAATTGCTTCAGGGCTTGCTTCTTGCTCTGGATAGCACCACTAGATATAGTTCAACACACTTTATTCTAGGAACTTACTAATCTAATAGAGACCAATTAGATCACATAAGGTATCACCAAGCTTGGGAAGTACTTCCTCCATAGACAATCAATAAGTGCTTACCTAAGTTTAATCATATTATGGAAGGTCAACATAAAGTAAATAGAAAGGCTGTACTTTGTAATCATCTCTTTCAAAAATGAGAGCGAAGAAATTGTGTTATATGAAGAGTGAACGTGTGGCTCTGTTTACACATGGTGTGAGAAGCCAGCTTCATGGGCATGTCAACATTCGTGATGATGAACTAAGTTAAATTCAGATTTTCCTTGAATTACTATGTGAAACACACACCTGGAAACTATTCAGTATCTCAATTATTTCTTTCCAGTCTGTGATGCTTGTGGGCAGAAAAAGAGAATTATGCATATGAATCCACTCCTATAGTTATCTTTCAACAATACCTAAGAGAGCAGCCAAGTTGCTTCTCCATTTTCCTTTACAGAAGATAGACTTCCACTTTGCTGTGCCATGAACTCTAGATTTTTGCTTTCAGCAACAAGACTCTGAAGTACTGATAATATCTGCCATTTGCAGAGCATCTCCTGTATGCCAGATGGCTTACCTGAATTTCCCTCTTCCTGTATTAGAGATTTTATAAATTATTAAAGTAATATTTTCCCACAAATTCAGCAATAAAGAACTATATAAAGAAAGAAATTTGATTAATTCTGCCAACACTTCCTTCTCGTCTTATCCTGCTGGTCACCTCTGTAAACCCTTCTCTTTTCCCCGTTGCTCATGCTCATTTGATACTTAAACCCCTCCCACTATTTCTATAAGGTTGGTGGCTTTACCTCACCTTACGAGTAGGAAAAAATAAAGTCTAACGATGTCAGTAGTTCTGAGGAGCTGAGTACAACCTAGAGGGCTCTAATCAGCGATGTTGCTTTTATTGTGATAACAAAGTTTAGTTAATTAAGAAGCTCCAGGGAAAATATCCAAAGAAAGTTTCTGGAAACATGAAGTAGTACAGACTCTTTCCCTTTTCTAAAATTTTTATTTCTATTAGTGTAGGTTTGCAGTACATAATGATTGCATTCATTGTGGGCAGTTCATGCATGTACTTTACATATCTTAATTCATTTTATGTCTCCTTTCCCCTGCCCTTCATCTCTTGGTCACCTTCCCATTTGCAAAACAGCTATCTCTGTGTTTTCCATTATCTGTCTTTTATTTTGCTTTTTTATTTATTTATAGCTTGAATTTCTCATATAAGAAAAATTAGGTGATATTTAGGCTTGTGAGTCTGGTTTATTTCACTTAACATTATAGTCTCAAGGAGCATTAATTTGCCTACAAATGCTTCAAATTTATTCTTTATAACAGAGTAGTACACCATTGTATATAAAAACACATTCTCTTTATCTATTCATATAAGCCACTTCCAAAATTTAGCTGTTATGAGTTGTGCTGCTATAAACCTGAGTATGTATATATCATTGTAATATGATATCTTTAACTCCTTTGGGAAGACATCTAAAAGGGGAATAGTAGCTCCTGTGGTCACAGCACCATTGTCTTCCTGCTCTGCCAAAAGTACAGGGACAAGGGCCCTCTCCCCTTTTCCCCCTCCCCACCCAGAGATGAACTTGAACTTCTGGGCAGTAACTCTGTGCTGATGTAGCTGTGTAGCTCAGCATTTGGGAGAGTTTACTGACAGAAAAGTATTCTTCACAAATTGTTTAAAAATAGACCTCTTCCTCTGTAGTAAAATCTAGATAGAATATAATAATATCGGGGTGTCTTTTGTTCATAATCATGCCGTATTAAAATAAACAAAGGATGAATTAGTGAAATATCTTAACTAAAACAAATGCACAAATGTAGATTTCTAAACCTGATTCCTCTCCTTTCTCTTACATGTTTTTCTCAAAAGAAAGGGTTGTTTTTTTTCCTTTTTCTTTTTTCAAATTTATGAAAATCCTTCAAAACCTAATTTGACTAATGAGAAGTATAAATGATCTTCTTTCTCCTGAAGAGCCAGTGTATTTTCCTGCCTGAATCAGCAACTGGGTCTCCTGTCTTTTCACAAAGCAGTATTTTTTTTGTAAGTTCAGATATGGACACTTGATGCATTGTGTGAAGAGCTGATCCAGGTTGCTTTCCTGCCAGTGATGAAATCTAGAGCAGCTCCCCTATTCCCTTGGTTCTAAAATGCAACAGAATCCGCCTTGTCCTAGGAAGCAGGTAAAGGAATACATGCAGGAATCCTGACTTTCCACATGCAGTGCCTACAACTCTTCTTTGGCCATGGATGTGGAGGAAATCCAACCCATGCCTGGACCTATTGATCATACTCTGATAGTATTTACCCAGGAACAGTGCCTGCTGCCTAAAACCTCTGTCTTCAAGCTCATAAATGAAATCAGAGCTAGCTACAGCCAGTACTTGGATGGAAGAAATTCAGAAAAAAAGTCAGGCCATCTCAGTGATTTCTTGGTAATATGGGGCTCCCAGGTAGTAAGGAATCAGTTCCCAGGAGTAGTGCCTGGGAACATTGTTTAGGCAAAGAGTCTTTTCTTTCTTCTGCTTTCTTTTCTTTTCTTTTGTTTTTTCATTTCTTTTTAAATTTGTTTTTAAACAAATTTTGTTGTGTATATTTGAGACTTACACCATGATGTTATGGGATGTGTGTAATTAGTAATGTGGTTACCACAGTGAGGCAGACTAACATATGTGTTATTTTGTTATTTGTGACAGAACAGCTAAAATCTTACTTAACAAAAACCCTAGTAAAGTACAATAAAATTTTATTAACTATGGTCCTCATTTTGGACCTTGGATCTCTGAAATATTCATCCTACATATCAGCTACTTTGTATCCTTTGACCTATCTGGCCATTTCCTCCTCCAGCCTGATAACCAATCTGTTATTCTCGGTCTCTTTGTATCGATCTGTTCTTAATTTTTGTCTCTTTTTTAAAGATTTCACATAAAAATGAAGTCTTGCAATATTTTTCTTTTTGTGTTCAGGTTATTTCACTTACGATCTCTTCTATTAAACATTCTGAAGGACAGTTTAAACAGAAGTTTGAGCCCATAACAATTGTGTAATACTGTTATGAGTTGATATCAAAATTATCAGCCTATCCCTCCCAATAAAACCTAAGCAAAAAATACGTATTTGCAGGACATAAGCAAAGAACTGCACTAGACATTCAGGACAATACATGGCACCTAAAGGCACTCAGTAATGTACAGAAGAGCATAAGTTTCTAACATTAGCAATGATGATATTTGAAATCAAAGTCAAGGAAGACTGAGTTACTTCAAGCGGAAATACTTCTGACAGGCACTAGTGAGGAGGATTCCTATGAAACAATGTTGTGAGCAGTGTGGTACTACCGTATGAGCTACATCTCAATCTGTGTGCTCTTCCATGCTCCCAGCTCTGGTGCAGCCAGTGAAAAGTACATCTGGGAAAGTTAGAATGTGATTTGGCCCACAAGTGGTAACTAAATATGAAAATTGGAGTGACTCTCAACAGCACAAGGAAACTGAACTGATGAGTGACCCGCTGGATTGGATAGTATTGGAATCATTTGGCTGGTGGTGCCAATCAGTCACCATTTTGTTTTGAAATGGAAGCCCGATAATCAAATAAGTTTAGTAAAATTCCTTGTGTTTACAGAGATCTAGTCAAAATGAGTCTACATTTTCCTATTAACGAATCCTAGTGGAAGTCGCATTTTGCCTTTCTAATTGAGTATTTGCTTACATGTGTGTGACACACATCCCCGAATGAAGCAAAAAACACACTATTATGCGTTTACTTCTGATTTTTATGGGCATTGGAACTCTAGTTTTTTTTTTGCTTTATCCCAAGGCTCCACTTGCCAGAAAAACATATTTGTACTATTGTGTATCTGTTACCTGTATTAGATGAATTATCAAACTCTGAAAAATCTTCTCACCTATGTAAAACAATTAATGTGAAAAGAGCAACACCGGTTTGGAAGCAGAATTCTGGTTAAACCGTTTACCAGCAGCATTTTGCCTGAGAAACATTACTTCATTCTCCTTGGTTTCCTTACTCAGAAAATATACAGAGTACGTAGTACCTGCTGCTCACCTGACAGGGCTATTGAAAGAAGAACTCAGCTATACTAGGATGAAGGGACCAAGCAAAGGATAAGAGCACAGATGTGGAGTCCCAGAGCCTCACTTGGACTACCACTTCCTCTGTGATCTTAGGCAAGTAACTTGATTTCTAGGCCTAATTTCAGTTATCTCTCAAATGAGGATAATACTGATACCTATTTCATATGCTCGTTGAGGAGGTTAAATATCACAGTATACATAAAGTACTGGGCGTCTCTGATGGGTAGCATTTATGAGCATTTACTGTATTCCAGGTACACAGTAACATACAGGAAAGTGTGCTTATACTGTGATGTTGTGTGGTGGAGGCGGAGGCCCAGTTCTGTCCTTTTCTGTTCTCTACCTTCCCTCCCAAGTGGACTTGCTTCTGTAGCCCATGGCCTTGCCAAGTGAAGAGTTCTTACCAAGGGTGCTAACTTGGAGAGAGAAGGAAGAGGCCAATTTATAGGACCCACCATTTTCTGCAAAGAGGAGAACCTCTGGAGTGAGACACTGGGCCTGGAAGATGTTAGCCTGAGGGTTGAATTTTGTTGAATCTTCAACCTGTAATCTTACCTTCTCCATGCATTTCTGGTAAACTTCATCACAAGGATCCAGAACTTCAGGAGAGGGAAAGAATGGCCAGAAAGAAAAAGTTAGTTAAGCATGCTCTTTGTCTCCCTTAATTTAGCCTCCACGTTTTAATTGTCATTACTTTCAAGTACAAAAGAAGTTACCCTGAGGCAGGAGGATTGTAAGTTCGAAGATATCCTGGGAAACTACATCTTAGTGAGACCCTGTTTCAGAATTTTAAAGGGTCAAGGATGTAGCTCAGTGCAAAGGTCCTGGTTCTATTTCTAGTAGCACAGAAAGAAAAGGAAGAGGAAGAAAATGGAGGAGGGAGAGAAGCGGGAGGGAGGGCTGGTAGGCAGGAAGGAAGGAAGGGAGAACTTATCTGTTTTCATGAAATAGTTTTAATGGAAAAGTGATTGTCAACATAACTACCATTGTTTTAACACCGAAATAGACAGGGAATAATTATACTGGACTTTCATTCAGTTATTTATCATCACAACACTATGAGGAAGATTCTATTATCTACGTTCACAAATTAGAGAAATGAAGATATATCAGAGAGGATAAAATATTGCCAAAGTTAGCAGAAGGCACTTCTGAGGCTCAAACGTGGGATTATGTGGCTCTAAATCACTGCTTTTAATTACTACATTACCCCCTGATTTATGTAATTAGTGACAGCTAGAGTTCAAACTCAAGGCACATGAGCTTAAAATCCATGTCTTACACTTCTAGTACTCACCCAGAGCCAAGGACAGTGAAATTCAAGGAATAGACAATAAATCCCATTTGAGTATTTGTCAGCTCTCACCAAAATATGGTAAAAGCCTTCTCCTTTCAAGATGGTGAAATAAATGAAAAAAACCGTTTGATGGCTTAGTAAAGTAGAGTTTTTTAAATGATAGGAACAACTTTGTATCCATTTTTGGGGAAAGCCATTGTTATCTGCACTTTTATGAAAGACACTGGTCCTTCCTTTGGACTAAGTTCATGCACTTATTTATCATAACAGCAAAACGATAAGGAAGATTCTACTATTATCCATGTTCACAAATTAGAACTTTGTGGAATTTTGATGACCTCTGAGCTTCCCCTCCAACCCACACCGACCTTAGATGAGGATGGAAAGCAAACTTAGGTTAGGTGTAGGGAGTCTTTGTGAGCCTTGGCCTGCACAGCTTTATCTCTGCCTGTTATTCAGTCTCCAGGAAAGGCACCTCGGAGCCAGACAGCGGTGCCCAGATAATTCACTTAGCACTGCCCCAGAAAGGAAATTCTGCTCCATTTGTCCTGGTCTCTTTGAAAATCCAAATGTGATTTGGGTTGATAGTCAGTGTACCAAAACACAAGCAAAAAAGCCCCATGTTGTAGAACCCAGGGTGAACTTTAACCTTCTGAGAATTTTTTGGTTTTCCTGTACGAGATGTCTTTTATTATTGCAAGGTCTATTCTCACAAGGTATTTCATATTACAAAGAAGGGTTTCCTGAAACGTAATGTAATTCATTATAATTAATATTCTTAAGTGAAAAGATGAACTTGAGTGCCAAATTGTAACTAGAGTTTTTAAAAGTTATCAGCAAAAATATAGGATTGTACTATATAAATAAGCTTATTTAAATACATTATGTTAATTACATAACTGCAAATACAAATCGGATGAAAAGCCTTAATTTGATTTGTTCCTTTCTGTTCTGCCGATGTAGCCTTAATTGCGCATGATAAGAAAACACTTTTATTCTGAAAACACAACAGACTGTGTGACCACTCCAGCAACCTGCTCCAGTAAAATATCAAACAAATGTCATGTCAGTGCTTGCCTCATGGACAAAAAAAACAAAAAACAAAAAAACAAAACACTGAACATTTTCCCCAATTTACTATTCAGTCAAAATGTGAGAGGGAGACGTTTCCTTTGTGCAGTTCCTCCAAAGAGGAAACAATCACTCATAATTCTTAGGAAACCTATGTGAATGGCCGTAATTGTATTACAACGAATTATAAACCTCAAAGCAAGCTTCACTGAGCTCTTTAGCAAGTTCCAAATGCAGAAACAGATTGGATTCCAGCAGCCAAGGTATGCCAGCCTTGGGTAATCAATCAGAGGGCAGGAAAAGAATAAATCAAAGGTAACCTGGGATTCCTAACACCATGACTTTGTAATTTATCACAGCGAGTGATACACACGCTGATTGCTTATTTTCTTGAGAATATGTACAACGAACAGCTGGTTGGTTATCCATGGCTGATTTCTAACCTACCACCAGTTTATATCATTGAGGCAATGAAATCAAGACTAATTTTAATATTAGCTTTAGAAAAACATAATTAGAAAGGTAATATGCTTGATTCAGAACCCAAGTATAAATTCCTTTTCGATGATACATAGCTATAGATTAGTAATTTATCTGTATGGTTAATCCCTTCCATTACAGTGGATAATCCAGAATTGGATGCAATTATTTACATATTGAAAGTAGTGAGAGTTGTCACGTGACGTTACTTCTACTGATTCTACCAAAGATGTTTTTCCTTGCCCACAATCTTCCTTATAAAGCGTGTCTAGATGCATGCAATTTTGCTTGCTTTTCACATTTCTAATTTTAAAAAGTACACATCTAGGCATTATTATTCATGTTTGTGGGAAAAAGTTACTAATTCTGACCTAAAAAGAAGCTAATACCGTAATTTACTCTACTCCACTGTTCCAAAGATTAACTCTCTGGCTTTGATTTTCCCTGCTCAGCAACCATCCACTTTGGCTTACGCACGACAAATCATTAAGAAGGAAGGTTTGGGACGGCGAGGCCTCAACAAAGGGTTGACAGCAACTTTGGGACGCCATGGAGTTTTCAACATGGTTTACTTTGGCTTCTACTTCAACGTCAAAAGCATTGTTCCTGTCCATAAGGTAACTATTTAATGGATTAAAATAAAGACAATGGCACTTGTAGAGTGTTCATCATGCCCCAGTCCCTGTGCAGAACATTTACATCCGTTATCTGATTTGATCCTCACCTCAGCCTTATGCACTGGGTGTCATCTTTGCTATTTTGAATCTAGAAACTAAGGTTTAGAAAGATCAGGTATACTGCCCAGGATCTCACAGTAAACAGTAAAGCAGGGGGTTGAACCCAAGTCTGACACAGAATATTTCTACTTGAATAATGTACCATTTTATCTAAACGTTTTACATTTGTAGCTAATGGAAATTTCTATAAACTGTATTGTTACTTAATTTTTATCTTAGTCACATAATTTTGGAGGAAAGCTGAAATTTTCATATTCTAAAGAATTTTTGAGCTAAAGGCGAAAAGTATGAGCCTAAATTTTAAGTTTTGCCTAGGTCATAATTTTTAAATCCATGTAGGTAAATTAAATGATAAATCAGCTCTTCTAGGATCATTTGCTTTGCTGTAATATAATGATAATAGATATTACCATTATTTTTATGTTAATTTACCAATACGAGTGGACTTCCAACTTCTGTAATATAAAGGTAGCGCAGGTTATGTTTTTAATTGGTACGATCACAGAATTTCCCCCACCATGAAGTCTCATACCCATGAAACTGACCCTGGATTTTAGACTCTGAGACAAGTAATTCATGCAGCATGAGAGAAGTGTCTATTCCTTCATCTCTCCAGCTCTCCAAAGGCTTAGGACAGAAAGAAATCACACAAAATGAAATGGTTATATAAATCATTTACATAAATGAGTATTTATATATTTGTGAATGCGTTTTAATGCATATGGTTTTACAATAAAATGAATAACTGAGTGCTAAAAAATCCACAAATGTAAGCTTTATTTTATAGTGACTCATTATGCTTAAATTTTTAAATGCCCTGCACTATTTAAAAAAAAAAAAACAGAAGCCTAGTAATTTATTTGATTTTTGGAAGACATCATAGTTTTTTGGAACTATGGAATGAGTCCATTTATCTTACCAGTTTAAAAACCAACCTTTAATAATCTTGAATATAATCTTATATTGCAATAAAAATATTGTATTAGATACCTGCATCTCCTGTGAGGCATTCCATAAAGCCCTGAGTTTCCTAAAGTGACTAAGACATTGCCCTGTTTTCAAGGGGTTTTCACAAAGACCTGAAGAAAAACCACCTGACAGACACAATGAAAATGGAGCATCATATTTAGATAAATATCATATCAGGAGTAATTAGTTAATGATAATTTTTTTTCTAAGTCAGTTTGAAAAGTACTGTGCAGACTCTCAAACCTGGCTTTTCTAAATTTGGACCACTATTCCAAAAATAAGTCCTCATCAGATTTGTTATGTGAAATAGATCACCATAGTTAAGAACAGCTTGTTTTTCTAACCTTCAAACTCAGAAATAAAATGGTTTCAATTCAGAAATATGTCTCTCTTTTGAAATATATGACTCTCCCTCCCAGCATATCAACCACTGCACTATTTCCTACCATTCTCCATTTTCATGTATAAAGGACACACAAGAATGCAAGTTTTATAATAACAGAGACTTTATGTATTCTGTTTCACTGCATATCCCCATTGATTAAAACATGCCTGGCACATAGTGGGCTCTTGGTAAATGTACATTACATGAAATAGAAGAATGAAAGAAAGAAAAGGGAAAGTAATGAAGGGAAGATTTTTTGTTTTTTTTTTTTTTTTGGAGGGGGGCTTTTACTAGGTCCTAAAGTGATCTGTTGCACAGCCAAGGATTTAGCTCAGTGGTGCTGTGCCTGCCTCTCAAGCACAAGGTCCCGAGTTCAATCCCCAGGACTGGAAAAAAATAAATAAAGTACTATACTGGCATTTGAGAGAGTGCCTATATTAGCCAATATTAGTTTATAAGAAGCTGGGAGAAAGTTATGATGAGGCTTCAAGCTAGAGTTGAATCTGACCATAATCAAGCAGAATTCCAGAGAAAGAAGAATTGGGCATTTCAGTTCAGGTATAACATAATAGGGTCTTTATATTAAGAAAGTGAAATGTTTATTTGGGGAAATGGTTCTAAAAACTGAGGTTTCCAAGTTGCCAAAATAAGTTTTCCCCAAGTTGCCTCAGTCGACTGCCAGAGGAGACAGGCACATCTGTGGGCAGTAGCCAAGATCCTGATGACTTCAGCAGTGCAGACAAGCTTCCAGGGCCCAGGAAAACCTCCAGACTACAGGCGGAAGAGGTGAGGAGGGGACTGTTCTTCCTGGGTTTCTTCGTATTCGGCATCCATCCCATTGTTCTCATTATATTCAGTGAGATGTCACCCCACATTTTGCCAAATGAACTTTCTCTTAGCCAGCACTTCTGTATCTAGACTGTATAAATAAGTAACTGCTTACCTTATTAATCAAACTCTTGAGGAATACTGCAGTATTACCCAAACCTTTATATGAAAGATACATTTTTCTCACTATAGTTTTAGAACTGTTTTTTAAACTTGTGTGGCCATCCTAACAAGCTGAGAACTCTTGACTAGAACACCTCAGTCACCCATTCCCTTACCAAATAGGGAAGTTCATGAAATATGGCTTCTTGTTATTTTAAAAACTAAAGGTTGAATAAATGCCACTGTAATCCTTTCTGTACATTAGTTTTACACTAGTGGGGAAAGGCCAAAGCACTGCTTCCTACATTTATGACTATTAACAATTTTAAATCATAAACTTCTTTTGACAGTGCTAAAATGTGCCATGTTGGCTCAGAATTTTATTTCTAAGCTTTAGTTTCCAAGACACACCAAAAAAGCTGATTTATTTTCATTTAATGACCTGGGCACTCGGGACCCCTTCATTGAGGGTGGGGGATATGTTATGCTTAAAATTTGGGATCAGCAGGACTGAGTGTGACTCCAACACATATTTACCAAATGTCTAGCAAATACCAGGCCCTGTGCTGGCTTCCAGTGGGTGCGATAGTTAGAAAACATCACCAAGTGTACAAAGCAAGGAAAGTAACAGACAAAAATGGGTAAACAGACAGATACATGCTAACATGTGATGAAGGAGAAATGTCCCCAGTATAAACTTGGCAATCCCAGAGGGAAACAATCTGGCTAGGGAGACACGGGGTTCAGAGCCTACTGCTCATTATACAACACACTAAGGATTCTTTATCTAAAGCCCACTAGCATCTTAGTCCACTTTCTGTTGCTATTAGAGAATACCTAAAACTGAGAAACTTATCAAGGAAAGAGGTTTCCTTAGTTCACAGTGGGAAGGAGGGAAGATTGGGCATCACGTCTGGTGGGTACTCACGCTGCATGATGAAGGCAAATAGGCACATGCAATACAGGTAAGGGGACAAAGGGGATCCATCCTCACAATAACCTACTCCCCCAAGGACTACATTCATTCTCTTCTGAGTGCAGAGCCCAAACACCTCTCAAAGGGCCCACCACCTCTCAACACTATGACTTTGGCATTGAATTTTTAACATGAGTATTTTTTTTCCTCATTGAGTTTATTGGTACATTCTAGGTATACAGTACAGTTACATTCATCATTGGGGTCTTGTGCCTTTACATGACAGGTCTTGGTTCTCATTTTTTCCCCTTGTCCCTGCTCTCCCTTCTCCCCTCATCCATTCCCTGTTTACAAAAACTTTATTTCCATTTTTTCATTTTCTCATATTTTTTCTTTTCCCTTATTCCCTTTCCCCTACCCTTCCCACTTCCCCTACACCTTTAGCCCTTTTCTTCCTATTACACATTGTCAATTATACCATTAGGATCTTATTTGCAATTATAGTTTTTCACACCAGAGAAACGATTTGGTATTTACAAATGTGTGGCTTATTTATTTCACTTAAGAGTATAAGCTCAGTATGCATCCATTTTCCTATGAGTGACTCTAATTTCTCACTTTTTATGACTGAGTAGTATTCCATTTTATGGAAAACCCACATCTTCTTTATCCAGTCTCTGATTTATGGGCAAATGGGCTGTTTCAAGTGGGAAACCCACAGAAGATTTGAAGCAGAGGAATTCCCTGATCCGTATGGCTGCAGCATGGAGAATGGATGGAGTGAAAGTGGGAAGGAAAGGAGGTAGAACATCTCTGTGGAAAAGTTTTCAATATGAGGTGATGGGGCCTTGGACTACAGTGTTCATAGTGGAGACAAAGAGGAGTGGGCAGACTTGAGAAATATTCCACAGGCAGGAGCCCTAGGATGTGGTGGTGCAATAAATGTGCCTGTTGAGAAAACATGCTGAGGGGTTAGAGATGATGCCTAGATGTTTGGTTTAGGCAACCAAAAAGATAAATTACACTATTCACTGAAGAAATAGTGAAAGAGAAACAGGCTGTGAGAGAATACTGAGGCTCAGCCTGGAAACGGTGACTCCATTTGGAGTGGCAAAGAGCAGACATTGACTCGGTTGGTTGTACGTGGGTTCCGGGGCCTAACAGAGAGATGTGAGGTGGAGACAGACACTTAAAAGTGATCAGTCAACCTTGTTGAGAGGAGAAGGGCTGCCCCTTACTGGTTCAGTGACCTTGAGCCCATCGTCTCACTGCTCTGAGCCGCGGGTCTTCGATTTGTAAACTGAAAAGCGATGCTTGTGCTTTCTATTCGACAAAATTGTTTTGAGGACTAAAATAAATAATGTGGGAAGTAGTTTGTGAATGTTAAGATGCCATAAAAGTGTTAAGTGTGATGGTGCCGATGACGGTGATGGGGTGGAAGGGAGGCTGTGAGGCGGGTGAGGAAGTGGTTAGTATTCAGAATCACATGAGGAATTTTTCCCCAGGACTATTCTTTTTGCACTTAAATGAACACTATGTTTTTCTTGACTAGAACAAAGTCATTGATTTTTATGTGTTCTGTAATCTAAGCCTGATTCAAAACTGGGAAACCAGTATTCTTTAAATTTAAACCATAATAAATCAATCCTTTGTGAAAGGAAAGGTATGATAATCATTAAAACATGTTGAAGAACGTCATCAAGTTGTTATAAACCATGATGAGGAGGTGGTGTTTCTTGAAGGCATTATTCCATCTTTGCTGTAGGCTGTCTCTGGCCCTTCACTTTGGACAGTTTGTTTACAGGGTTATTGTTTCAAGTCCTTCACCCAGCAATGGATCCCTCTGTTGTTCCAGGGGAATTTGAGGTTTCACCGACTCTTACTGACATGATATAATTCTAGATTTTTTTTAAATTCAATTTTTAAATCCATAAATGTCTTACAGTGTTTTCCACCTTCAAAACAATTGATTTTATAAGAAAATATTCATACTGATTGTCTCTGGGGAGTAGAAATTGGGGTGGGGGAGAGGAATTTGAGGAGGAGATTGGAATTATTTTTAAAATAGGAAACCAGGAAAAAAATTAAACCTTATAAAATAGATCATGTAAGTTACTTTTGCACATTTTACTCAGTTCTAAGGCTGTGTCTTCAGAGATAAAGTAGAAACTTAGCCACTCCTTCAGTTTTTTACTAGCTCTTCATATTGATGATGTCTGCTAGGTATAGTTTTCAAATATCACTTTCCTGACCTTCTGTACCATTTTACTATTAAGACCACTTTTGTAAACTTCATGATTTGGTCTTATCCTCATCACAGTAACTGTCATTTTCAGATAAGAAAAGTTAATGGGATGCTAAGGCTCAGAGCTGAAGGCTACTGAAGTAATTAATCCAAGACCAAAGAGCAGAAAGAGGGAGAAACCAGAGGCCAGAAACCCCAAATATAGTTTATAATGCTCCAACTCTGCTTTTTGCCTTGTATTTTGTCACACACAAATTATCCCTTAGAAATGGTCACTAAGGGGCTGGGGATTTAGCTCAGTGGTTCCACTTGCACAAGGGACCCGAGTTCGATCCCTGGTACCCACCCCCAAAACAGAAACAGTCACTAAAATTGAAATAAATGAAGTCAGTTAGAACATGCAGTGTAAGCAGAATTTGCTGCTTCGTTGAGAACTGCAAACTGGTCCTCCCTTTGTCACATCCTTATTCTACAATCCATAGAATCACAGAATTGTAAGACAGCCCTGGAAGAACTGGGCATTACCAGTTTGCAAATGATGTCCTGTGTTATATCCTCTCAGATTTATTTTTAGAAGCTAGAATGATGAGTAAAGCCCTACAATAGAAAAAGAAGGATTTAGATATTAACCAGCTATGGAATTTAATGGAGGGATTCGTTTACATCTTGCAGAAAATGGAACAGAATGTCAGAATAAAGAATTATCTTCTCACCTCAGAAAGAGGCTATCACATCTCAGAGTAAAGCACCCTGGAAACAGATATTGATTCACTTAAATCATGACATCTTGGGCCAGGGATTTAGCTCAGTGGTTCGGTGGCCTGCCTTGCAAGTGCAAGGACCAGAGTTCAATCCCCAGTACAAAAAAAAAAAAAAAAAAAAAAAAAAATCATGACATCTTTTTCAAATATCCATGGGAGTAATCTTTCATTGTAAAAACAATTTCTTTCATGCTATTTCATATTGGAGATACTCGATGCATATTATTTGTGATGTCACAGCAAAGAAGAATCATTAGGTTAAAATAGTACATGTTTTAATAACTTTGTCTTCTAGTTCCATATTTACTTTCTTTGTGTTTCTGTGAATAAAATAATAATAGAATTTACTGTCTGAAGCTAATGGTTGTCAACAGGATTAAACTATGCTTTTAGTTTGCATTCTGAGGATGTTTGCAGATTATTGTGCCAAAAACAATGGAATTTTTGTGTCGAATCATGATATAAATTACATGTGTGGTTTAGAAATATTTTAGGAAGGAACAATTTTTCACATGTTCAATCTGTCTTACTTAGTAAACCATTTAGATCTGTCCCTGTGGTCATTTCATTACAGATAGCATTAAGTCAAAGAAATGTTATTTTCTTCTGGGTAGTCATAGAAGATTGCCTTTCAGAAATGCTATTTTTGGGTGTTTTTAATATTTTCTTTGTTTTGTAAACTCTGTAGAAAGTCTGAGGGCAGCTCCAGACACAATTTAGTTTATAAGAAGAGATGTGGAAATGTGTTAGTTTCATGATTGAGAGCTGTATTTTTCCCTAAGGTGTGTACTGAATTGAATGAAAAATGCACCTTTGGGTTCAAGTGGAGAACTTAAACAGAGATGTTTGTATTTTGAAAAGAAGACTCTCAACAGAATTAGATCATAGTGGGGTTTAATTTATGACCATTTATTTTTCTGATTCTCTCTTACTCCATCATTAGTCTTACCAGTCATCCGGTAATGGGAAGGGCAAGAGCATTAAAGTTTCATTAAGAACAACTCTCCTTTCTAGTACCCACTGAGGGAAAACTACAAGCATATATTTTCTATAAAATTCCAGAATATGTGACAAGATTCTGTGGTAAAAGAGTATCTTTCATTGGCAGTTTGCACACAGACTCCCTGGGGCGTGTGTGTTGGGGGAAGGGGTGTGGAAGAGGGCAGAGAGAAGGGGGGCAGGGGTTCAGACACTTTCTTAAATAAACTTCAGGCAAAACTTTCCAGTCAGGCACCACCCAAGTGGATGGAAAAGAGGTACAAGGAGCTTTAAGGTTCTCAGTGGGTCCATTCTATGCACACGTTCCAAGAGTCTTCATGGCGCATCTGCCGCGTGCAGTCCAGTGGGGGTGACTGGTAATCAGTCACGTGTTGCACGGAGAACCGAGTCATCCCAGTCATGAAGATGCTCTCACAGACAACTGTCACAACACAAGCACTGCTCACAGAGGATCCCAACCTAGATGGGGTGGGGGGGGTAAGCATGTAGGAAAGGCTCTTCCAGAAACTGTGGACTGAGGATCAAGGATGAGGATCAGCCAGGCCAAGGTGAAGAGGACCTTGAACTAAACAGAGGCTAGGATGTGTGGCTGCCTTGAATCAGGAGACTCAGAAATCAGGAGAAGATAAAGAATGAGGGTAGCTGGTATGTGGAAAACCTGAAGGCAGGATGGGAAGAGGAAGAGGAAGCTCCAGAGTTTACCTAGGTCAGAATATTTTAGATGTATAATTTGAAGGCAGTTTACTCCCCTTAAATGATTTTACTGAGGGACATGTTGAATAAACATATTACATAAGTGGAACTAAATGGACATGGCAAAGTTTCCTGGAAAGAAGCTGAGAGGTAGCATATCATGAAATAGATTTAATTCAGACTTCTCCTCGATCATCTGCCAGCCTCCACATCAAAGCCTGTCAGTGTGTTTGTGCTTGATTTTTCAACCTTCAAAATTTGCTTTTGTGAACCTGGTTTGTTAGTTTTCCCTGGAGTCAGTGATTTTATTGAGGCAAGGAACAGATAAAGCGCACCAAAACGAAAACTCTACTGGGTTCCCAAAGAAATGTGTAAATACTTTCCTTCATTTTGCATGATTGTGCTCACAGATTTACTTAATGTTCAGAAGGTATTATTAACCATGTGAATATATAGGTACATTTAACTATATTTTATATAATACACGTGTGAAATCTGTATGAAACAATCAGGTATGAACTCATATGTTCATTTTATATATTTTATAATTTGAGCTAAGTGACAAAGACCTTCAAAATTATTTCACATTTCACAACAGATAGCTTTGGGGAAAAAAAGGAATTTTCATGGCTATTTTCTGAATAGCTACATTTAGATGTGGAGCTTTTAACAAGACTTTGATTTCATTCCAAAGCCCAGAGCCCTGCAAGGATAGGATCTTGGGAATACTCCACATTCCTTAAAGAATGCTTATCAATTAAACCATCTCATTTTAGTTTAGTGACCTTTTGTAGAGTGAGGAGCTAGCATTTCCCCAAATTATCTCACATGAAGAAAAACAAACACTATAATAGATTCTTCTGATAGCTGTAAAGTGGAAACAACTGTATTTTTTAATTAAGCTTCAATAGCAGATATTTTCACTGAGGACAAAACAGCATGATACCATGTCATCAGGGGGAAAAATGTTTTTGTCAAAGTTTATGAACAAAACAATGAAATAGAGCCAAGATTAGAAAGAATGAAAAGTTATTGCTGAGAGCTGTCTCTCTGCCTAGCTGACTTGGGCCCATTAAAACTAACAATACCTAAAATGTAAATTTCTTCTAAGAAAGAAAGAAAGCAGCAGGTCACTTACTGAGCTGCCTCGACTTCAGTTACCAGGAGGCAACCATGATTGCAACAGACCATATCATTTTCATGGCCACCACTGCCAGCTGTGGTAAAGGCAATGATGGGCTGCTATTATTTGCCTTGCGGTTGTAACCAGGGTCTTAACCAGTGTGTGTATGTACGTCTTCTGTGATTTCCTTCTGAAATCTCAGGTCTTTGTTTATTGAGGCCTTGTAAAGACGTGAAGCATTTATTAAACGCCTGTGGTATTGAGTAAGACATGAGCAGCCCCTTCCCTTCAGAGGTTCTGAAGAAATCTTACAAAGAGATAGTGCCCATTTCCACTAACTCCTCTCAGAGATTTGAACTCAGTCAGTCTGATTCCAGAGCCCATGCTCTTAATTATTGTACTATACCTCTTCATATATGTGGATACATAAAGCTTTCTAACAAATCTTGCTCCCTCCTTTTCCTTAACCCCCTCCTCTTTCCAGCACATCTCCACATGGAATGTCCTTTTTTTTTTTTGGTACAGGGGATTGAACTTGGGTCCTTGCACTTGCAAGACAGGTGGCAGAACCACTGAGCTAAATCCCCGGCCCTGGAATATCTTCTTAAGCATTCTAGACCCAAGTCACGAAGTCTTTCCTTCTTCAGAATGTATCCATAGCTCCTTAACCACCTATCAGTGACATAGTCCTCTGTGTGGTCCTTTTCTTATCCACCTATCCAGTGACATAGTCTTCTGTGTGGTCCTTTTCTTATCCACCTATCCAGTGACATAGTCCTCTGTGTGGTCCTTTTCTTATCCACCTATCCAGTGACATAGTCCTCTGTGTGGTCCTTTTCTTGCCACCACATGTACATCAGATTGTCAGTGTCACTGTCACAGCTATACATGGTACTACAGTTTGGGGTTGACAAACTCAGAGTACATTAGGATCAACTTTCCTGTATCTGAACACACATCTTTCTTAATTCAGCCAACAATTGACCAGAAATGGATTGTGGGAGGATTTATTCGGGAAAGCGATGGAAAAAAAGGAGGAATGTATGTTGCTATCCATCAAGACATTGGCATGTTTAAATCTTTATGGTCAATTAAGGATTATACGAACTACAATCAAGTCTCCCTCATCTTAAATGTGTACATTTACCTAAATTAAGAACTTTACATTCACTATGATTAAATATAATCTCGAAGGTTTGGTCCAGTGCAAAACCTGTGATGATTATTTTAATGTTGACTTCTTCCTGTCGTCTAGCTTTCCCTCCCAACCTATCCTGCCAGCAGATTAATGATCAGGCCTTCTGCACATTTCTCATGGAAGAACCGTCATGGATATCCAATAGAATCCCTCCAGCTGTACTCTTATCCATCCTCCATTTAGTGCCTTATTAATTCAATGTCCTATTAATCTACATAACATGAGAGGTTTTTTTTTTTTTCAAGTGATTTTCTGAAATTGAGATATGCAGGATGATTCAGAAGAAAATGAAACTTTTTAAAATGTATGACTAGAGTAGATTTTCTGGGGTTTTGTCATACAAGGTTATGTCATGAACCTGTTTGGATTGCTTTTAGCTTGCGGCCTTGAGGAAGTGAAGGACAGGGTCACGACCCCCTCCCCCAGCAGCTGTGGATACAGAGATGTGCCACAGTAGGTATGGAATGAATGAAAACCTACAATGGAAAGGAAATTGCCTCTCTGCAAAGAAAGACTTCTGATACCCACCCCCAAATCATGAGGCTTCATAAGACTACTCTACTTGATGTGGTACTAAGAGAAATTAAAAGATAATTTAATTCCAGGGAGGAAAGAAAAGAAAATCAAGCTGACGTGAGGAGAGGAGATTGTAAGACAAGGCCTGAATACACATATTGAGGCTGACTTTCCTTAAATGAGAAGCCCCCTTGCTGTAGTTTCGCCTTTTGCAGAGCAGCAGGCCTTCTGCCCAGTCTCCCTCACCACTACTAGTCCTCACTAGCTAATAAATCCTGCTCCCTCATCTTCCTGAGCCCCCCTCCTTCTGTGTGGAATGTCTTCTTAAAGATGCCAAGCCATAATCACAAAGGCCTGTGAGATGGGCAGTGATTCTCTGTTTATCAAGCTAGGATCCAGCTGGCCAGCCACTCAGCAGGGCATCAGAGCCCAGACCAAGGAAGGTAAAAGGAGAGGCATATTTGGCCTCTGTGCATATGAACTCTTCTAGTGCCACTGCCTTAAGTTGTAGATGCTGTCTTTATTTGTTGGCTACATGGTTTGGCTTAGATGGTTAAATTAGTTACAAATATGTGCTGTGTTGAATGTTAACTCTTCTGAGTCCTAGATAACACTTCTAATGACTTGGTGGTGCCTTTTGTTGAATTTTCAGAGGTTATTGAAAATCCCAGCTGCCAATGTTTTGGAATCACCTATTAGTGTCTCTTGCTAAATCATGGAGAATCTATGAGTAATAGGCTCTGTCAAGGAAATTCATTGATTTCCCTGAAAAGGGGCTGGGAAACATCTCGCCTCAGCTGTGCATGCCCACAAAGATGGAAGAGTGACAAAAACAGCCAGGGAACTCTAGGAAGATAGTATGGTATCCAATCTCAGTTCTTCTAGTACTTACTATTTCTTTGACAAGTTACGTCTTCTATCTCAGGTTTTTCATTTGTGAAATAAAATCTTAACTTCAGCCTTAGTGTCTGCGAAGGAATTAAAAGATCAAAATGTACCAAATAAGCTGGGGATGTTGGCATATACCTGTAATCCCAGCTACTCAGGACTCTGAGGCAGAAGGGTTGCAAATTTCAGGCCAGCCTGTATAATTTAGCAAGGCCCTGGCTGAAAATAAAATTCAAAAAGGACTGAAGATGTAGCTCAGGAGTAGAGAGCTTGCCCAGCACATACGAGGCCCTAAGTAAAATCTGTAGTGGCACAAAAAAGTGCATTTCAGATTGCCATCACAGAATAAAGTCAATAAATATACATTTTAACATTTCAGGATACTCAACTCTAGTTATAAGGCAAATATTTTATGAGGAAATATCTGAAAATAACTAGAGAAAAAGATCTACGGAGGGAAAAGTAATACAGATTTCTTATAAACAAATATTTTAAAGGAACTATTTTTTTTAAGTTTAGGGGGAAAAGACTACTACAATAATGGGATTTTTTTTAACCCTCACAAACTATATTGAGAATAGTGATGGTTGCTTGCCCTTACATTTGAGGGAAGAATTGCAGAAAAACAATTTGAGCTTATGGGTGAGGAATGTCAGTTGATATAGGTGAGTTTCCTGATTGGTACTAGTTGGAATGAATTATGGGTGTTGTATATTTTAGTAACAATAGATTTTCATCAATGTGAATATTCATTTACATAATTTAGGTCTGATCACTCTTGTTCGGCTTAGGCTGAGTGACATTCTGGTTGTACTCGCTAGTCTTGTGATTGGGGCATTTCTTTCTTTCTTGATACCAAGGATCAAACCTGGGGTCTTTGTGCTTGGTAGGCAGGTGGCAGCACCACTGAGCTAAGTCCCCAGCACGGAATTTTTATTTTCTACCACTTAAAAGTCTTCTCTTGGTCTGAAAAGTGATCTCATATGGAGATTTAGGATACAGTCCTGAGAAGCAAGTGCATATGTCTTTAATTGCACTGGTTGGTGTGTGGTAGTCTCAGGGCTTCTCACAACCTTGGCCTCTTCTCTTCTAAATAATAGAAGTTTGAATCTCTTTGGACCCCTTCAATACTATATCTCTTTGTAAATTAGGAAATTTCTGTAGGTGTAGTACCTCAACTCTCTGGAATGTTACCAGTCTTAAATATACAGAAAATGTTTATCCTACTTCCTGGCACATACTGAGTGTCTTATCCTTATTATTTTCTTACTCCACTTTTTAAATTAAACTTACAGAAAAAAGCAAAATGACACCCAGGTGGTGTGATTTTCATGGCAGACAGCTAGCTATTCAGCTAATACACGGTGACTTGCGATAATGATTTGTCTTAGCACCCTAGATAACCAATGAATGACTAAGTGTGTCGGAGGCAGTAGCTAGATACTGTCTCACAGGACTCCAATAGTGAAAGCCCAGGAACAACTTCTTTGTCCCTACTGCATGTTTTGTTTGGACATCCCCCACCCCACTTCAGTACTGATCACATTGTACTGGGGTTGATTAGACACATACCCTTAACGAGTCCTCTGGATCATATACCGTCATACATAACTCTAGCTCCCAATGTAGGGCCAGGCCCTGGTAAATGTTCACTGGTTGAGTAAATGACAAAAGAATGATGGATGAGAAGCAGTGTAACATAACATACAACAGCATAGGCTTGGGTGTCAGAACTTCCTGGGCTCAAATACAAGGTCCACTGCTCTTACAAGCAGTATTATCTTATACAGCTATGTCCTTCTCTGTAAAATAGTGTTATGTGCTGAACTCAGAGTCTGTTGTTTATTTATTTGTTTGCTTGTTTGTTTATTTTGTTGTTGTTGATGTTTTTTGAGACAGGGTCTCACTATGTAGCTGAGACTGACCCGGAACTCACTATGTAGCCCAGTCTGGTCTCGAACTCACAGCGATCTTCCTGCCTCAGCCTCCCGAGTGCTGGGGTTACAGGCGTGCGCCACCATGCCCGGCTATTTTATTTATTTTAAATATTGCATATTTTGCATATGCTATTGTTCCTGGCAATAAATAATATTAATAATAGCATTGTTTATCATAATGATAGTATAATGGTTTAGATCTAAAATGTACCCCAGAAGTTTCATCTGTTCAGAAGTGGAGCTTTGGGAAGGTAGCAGGGTAATGGAGGTGAGATGAGTGTTATTAGAGGCATGACCTGGAAAGATACATTCTTGTCTCCGGCTTCTCTCTTCTCTGTCTGCTTCCTGGCACCCGTGGGTTGAGTAGCTTTCTTCCCCATCCTTTCTGCAATTTCTGCCTTGCAGCCAGCCAACCATGGACTGAGTCCACTGGGAATTGTGAGCCATACAACTTCTCCTTTAAGTTGTGGGTTAGGGTATTTTGCTTCAACAAAGGGAAAGTAACTAATACAGATGGTTATAAAATATAATAAAAATATTACAGCACATGTACTATGTGATATCACTCAGGCCAGGAAACCCCACAGCTATGGCTTGCTTCCATTAACAAAAGGCTTTAAGTGTTTCTCAGCACGTCCAGAGCCTTGTCGGGCCAATAGTTAAGATGAATCTTAGCAGAGCTGGGGATGTAGCTCAGTGGTAGAGCACTTGCTTAGTATGCATGAAGGCTCTGGATCTGACCCCATACATATATACATACATACATTATCTTAGAACATCAATTGTCCAGCCCAGGGATCCAAAGAGGGTGAATCATAAACTTCAGTTTAGTAATGGCTCTCAGGCTTTGGCATCCATCAGAAAATTTTAAGAACTTACTTAAACAGATTGCTGAGTTCCCTCCCCAGATTCAGTAGGTTTGGGGTAGACCCCCAATTTTTATTTCTAATATGTTTCCACAGAGAGCTGACGATTTGTACAAGAACCTCACTTTGAGAACACTGATTCCACAGACTGTTGGGATGTATGTAATGGGACTCTACAGCAATAATGCGTGTGAGAATTTTTTCACTAAGGTGAATCGCCTGGTAACTCGATGTGAAAATTAGAACTTCCTAGTTTTAGCCCCAGTGTTTTAAATCCTACACTTCCCTTTTTGTAGTTTATAAACGTATTAGTAAATGAAATGGTCTCATTATTTTTAAGCTTTTTTCATTTATTTTTATCAGTACATGTTTGCAGTATGTAATGATTACATTTATTGTTTTTAAGGTTTTGTAAGCTCAAGAGAACCTATAAGCACTCTCCTGGAAAAGCCCATATGCACATACACAGAGAGATTCCCTATGATTTTAGGAGGTTCTAGGGTACCTGCTGCATAAGCCTACCCACTGGTACTTAGGACTATCAGGGAAAAAACATGTAAGCTTTGAGGCAAACACTCAGGTTCACTTGTGTGAAACAAAAATTCCCTTCTTGCATTTAACCCATCAGTTAATTCATTTGTAAAATAGGAGGAGTAATAATAATTCTTGCCTCGAAGTTGTAAAGATTGACTTATACAACGCATAGATATTTGCAATCGGCACTGTCTCGCAGAAAGACCGTAAATATTTGATGTTATTAAAATTGTTACCTCTGCCATAAGCAGGGAAAAGCAATGTTGCTAACATAGAGTGAGGTGGTTGTGGGAAGGGAAGAGGTCAAGCAGGGAGGCTGGAAATGTAGGGTTATGAGCTGAGAAGATAGGCTGATAAAACTAAAAGCAGCACAGTTGGCTATCACTGGGCTCCCAAGGGCGACTGAAGAATTAATGAGGGTAGAAGCTACACTCCAGCCTCAACTATGCTCCTGAGCTAGGCCAGCCCTCTTCACCTGTGAGTGCCTGGGCTTCAGCACGGCCATGGTCCTCTGCACACCCACATCTCTCAAAGCTTGGGAATAGTTTGAAGAAAAACCAGGAGTCAGGAAAGTGCTTGGAATAATTGTGAATGAATCGATGAGTGTGATTCTGAGTGTAGCACATGACGGTAAGAAGATAAATTGGAAGCTTATCCTGAGAAAGTAATCACAGGTCAAGTGCAATGCTTTGCCTTTACTCTCCATGCTGCAAGCAGGTATGGAAGATCTTTGAGTAGGGAGATACCAGAAGAAATGAAAAGAGAGCTTAGGGGACTCTGTGCAGGCTAGGCTCTAGAGGGGCAGGAAGGAAGCAAGACCTGGGGAAGGGAATGGGAACTGGAATCAAAGTGAGAGAGGTGAGGTAGCCAGGAGGGGATGATCAGGACAGATATTTGAGAAGCTGCACTCCCTTACAGATGGCTTGCAAGATGTAGTACAGAAATCAGGCAAGATGCAACGGTTTTCCTTGGCTCATCCAGTCCCAGCTTCTGGTAATGGCAAAAGAGCAGACTGTGGAGTTGAAGAAGAGATTAACCATGGGCTCAGAAGCCAGGTGGTAAGGGATACCCCTTGATCATCTCATGACTACTTGTGTCCTCCCTAGAATGCTCATGGGGGTAGCAGCTGGCCATCTGCCTGTGCGCAACACCAAAATTACTAGTTCCCAGAAATGGGTCCTCAGCCCAGCAGCTCTTGAGACAGGGCCTCACTTCAAACTCATGGCAATCCTCCTGTTTCGACCTCCTGAGTGCTGGAATTACAAGCATGTGCCACTATGCCCAGCTATTTGAGCAGCTTTTGAAACCACTTTCAGACACCTTCCCAAGAAAATTCTGACCTGGGAATCTGAGATACAGCTGCCGGGGGGGCCCAGACATCTTTACTTGTAAAGCCGTCGGGTGATTCTGATGCATGGCTGGATCTGGAAAATACTATGGGATCTTACTGTTGTGCTGGAAACGGAACAGAAGCTCAGGTTTGACACTTCCTTGTGGTTGTGAAACGTGGTTAGCTTGCAGACCTTAGGTTTTGATCACCAGCAGTACCTCAGGCACAGTGACTTCCCCGGGTGTCTGCGTTTACTCTCCATTCTCAATCCGGATTCTCAGCAAATATATCAGGAAATAGAAAATGAAGAATGCTCGATGAGGTCCCCTGAACATCCCGGGGAGACAGCGTGCATATAAGTTATCATTTTCACACTTGCCCTTAATAGAAACAGAAAGAGAACTTGGCTGTGTTGCAGAGGTACCATGACATAATCATTCTATAGGATGATTTGCATCTTTTGAAAACAGGCTACATAATAATATCATCCATTTCCTGCCAGGATCATACAACACCCATAGCACACTTACTTCTATTGGCACTTTTATACCTCAGAAAAATGATACAGTCACAGGTAAGTGTTAAAAACTTCCCTCCGTTTACTAAGCTCTGTGAGAGTCAGTGACTCATCCGTGTCCGACAACTTGAGCTGGTGTTGAATTTGCTGCCCTCCGAAGCTTGGGTTCTGCTTCTGAGCCATAATGGAAAAGGGCAACATAAAGGCATTTTTCTCTCCTTGTAAAAGAAAAAAAATGGGGGGAGGGGGAATTATTTAAACACACCTCACTCATACTGCAATCACTGCATTGTTTTTCCTGTAGAAACACCCTGATGGTTTTTAAATCCCTTTAAACCTCCTCAGCACCTGTATGGCCCAGATCCAAGAATTATTACTGAATCCCTAGCTTTTTATATTTAGCCTCAGAGGAGTTCTTATGAAGGTAACTGGCTCTGGGTTCAGTTGAACATTTCAGAACTTCCAGAAGTTTTCTTATTTCATAGGCACTGGAAACAAGGCAGTGCTCAGACTTGAATTTCATTCATTCATTCATTCATTCATTTACTCATTTGTATTGCCCCTCTGTTTGTTTCTGCTGGATAAAATAGTGTGGTAGCATAACCCCATGTTGATTCTTTGTGACAGTGCCCCTGACACACTGACCAAAGAGAGGGCAGGGATAGGATAAGGTGGTGGTCAGGGTCAGCAGCATGTAATACATGATATGATTTCTCTTTAGGGCAAGAACTGAGGCTGCAAACATAATGAGAACTTCCCAGAAAATTCATAACGTGAGCTCACTGGGCACCAAAATAGTTTGAAGGAAAGTGACTCCCACATAAGACCTAATTAAATACTTTGATGTCAGAAAGCAGAGCAAAGAAGGGTGGAAAATCAAATCAGACCCGTGTGAAGGGCCTAAATTCAAATAGAAAGAACAACGCCTCCACACCTCTCTCTCCATGAAGGAAGAGCAAGATTCAGAAACAATGAGTCCCAAATTCTTCAGCCAATTAGTCCAGTACCTCACTACTGTTTATAATGCACAAAATGTCACAGGCTGTTTTGTAGCTGCCCCAAGTTGGTTTGTTAATAACAGGAAGCTAGCACTTCTCAGTACAGTGGATCAGCTACACGTGAAAATAAATGCAAAAAACCTGGAGGGGAATAGCAGCAGACCGAGAGTAGCCTTGATTTAATTTAACATTTGGGGGTCCACACACAAATGAGCATTTTAGTAGGCTTCATGGTGGAAGTTGCTGTCATTTGTAAAATATTCTGGCCAATTAGCTAATAGTGTGCTTGGATTTCTCCTGTTTTGATACAGTAATACTAAGTACATTGTGAAGCCCAATTATACAAATCATCCCCATATGCCATACCAGTCTTTCTTTATGAACTGTGTTTATAAATCCTGTGTGAGGAAATGTGTACTTCAGCAATTTAGACCATGTGTAAAAACATAGCCAATGGGATTGTCAAGAAAACAAGTTCCAGCCTAGGAAATCCTAATGTGTTCTGCTGGAATAACAGGAGGGTGCCAAGGAGTGCAGTGCTCTGCTTAAATACATATTGCTTTATATAGTGTTTAACCAATTTAGGGGCTTCCATTTCCTTTTCTGTTATTTTATTCTTCTTTTCTTTTAGGATCCAACTTTAGAGTTCTTGAGAAAATTTGGGATTGGTCTTCTCTCCGGGACAATAGCCTCAGTCATTAATATCCCTTTTGATGTTGCCAAAAGTCGGATTCAAGGGCCTCAGCCAGTTCCTGGAGAGATCAAGTACAGAACCTGTTTTAAAACAATGGCAACAGTCTATCAGGAAGAAGGGTAACACATTCTTACTTTAATAAATGTACAAGCCTCAAATACTGCTAAGACCATATTGTACTTCCAGTTTGCTGAGAACCAGTAAGCCCTCCTAAGTTGGGTGTGTCTAAGAAGCTCCCCGGAATATAACAAATTTTGCAAGAGGACACAATGAGATGTTGACAAAACGTTCTTATACCATCGAGATCGTGCCGTGAGGCACGATCATGCAATACTCTGCATGTTTGCCTTAGAACACTAAGATGAACTTTTTACTTGTCGGTTTACATAATATTCTATTGTGTATTATAAGTCCTACTGGAGGCTGGGGATTTAGCTCAGTGGTTCCGGTCCCTGGTACCAAAAAAAAAAAGTAGGGCCGGGGTTTAGCTCTGTGGTGCAGCCACCTGCTTTGCAAGCACAAGGACCAGAGTGGCCAAAACAAAGCAAAACAAAAAAGCCCTACTGATAACAGGTAGATGATAATAGTCTTTTGACTATAAATCTCATCAAAATGCTATCTGATTATATTTTCCTGGGCGAATTCAGTGCGAGAATTGCACAAAGTTAAGGTTTTTGAAAATATGTCTTTTTCTTATTTTTAAGTCTTACTTTCTGGGTCTTCACTCTTCCTCTTTAATTATTCCCAAGTAAACAAGTGATACTTTATTATTTTAATCTAAATTGCATCATATTTCCTAATATGAAGACTGACTTCGTGGTCTTTTAAATTCAATTTCAAAAGCCATTTTGTCCATATACATAGCTATCTTGAAAGCAAGACCTGTCTTGAAAACAAAAACCATCTCACTGATGAAAGTCATGTTTCTGATTGGACAAGGCCAGTATAGCCTGAGTAATAAAGAACTGATTAACTCTTTCCCTTCATCCAATTTTGTGCAGGGAATATGAAGCCAGATACTGTCCAGTTTGGGATGGGCATAATTTCAAAGAGTTTCTTTTTAAATGCTGAGATAGCATCTCAATAAAACTGAGGTCCAGTTCCTTTATTTTCAGAATAAGAATGTTGCTCTTTTCCTTCTGATTATAGGATTTTGGCTTTATATAAAGGCCTGCTTCCCAAGATTATGAGACTTGGACCAGGTAATGATACTTTTATTAATTATCTGCCTTCTAGTATCTCTTCGTTTGTTATGTGTGTCTATCAGCAAAACAATAAAAGTTCACCATATTTGGAGAGATGGAAACCTTGATGATGTAAAGTTGTCTATGAGTCCTCAAGATGCTGACGGCACGCATTAGAACTGCTCTACCTTTGTTTATACAGAACTGTTTTAGACCTTGCTAGTGGAAAGCAAAACCTAAGTTAAGGAAAAAGGAAAGAACCTTCAGCCAGTTGGAGTTTGAGCAGCGAAGTATGAGGAGTAAATTCTGGATGAAGTCATGGTATTCCCTGAGTGAGGAACCTGTCTGATAAAACCATTCCTTCTGCTTCCAGCTGAGTCTCAGTCCTACCTCAGCTTCATTTCAAAAAGAGAAACGGAGGGCATCTTGTCAACATGAGCTGCTAGAGTCCCTTCTTTTCACTCACCCCTGGGGGGCCTGGTGATGCCACTGAAGGGTCCTCAATATCCTGGCCTCTTCCCTTGGATGACACAGGCTCCCAGCTCAGCCTGAGGGTGCCAGCTCACAAAAAAAATAAATAAAACAAAACACCTGCTGCCATTCCAACAGGAAGAGCCAGCTGCCTTTATGGAAATAGATAAGAAAATAACTGCTGCAGACTCAACCACTGGGACCAATAGTCAGATTATAAACAGTCTTGTGAATTAGTATAAAAGTGTGCTCTAGGCCACACTTTTTGGGGAGTCTGAAGCATGCACCCCTATTTAGACACCTTGGTGATCCTCTCTGGAAACTTTTTGCTTCTGCTAACCTTTCGCCATTCCTCCCTTTTTACACCAGCATTCTGCTCCCTTACTGCACTCCCACATATGCAGTTACCTTAGATCTCAGCACAATAAACTGCCATTTCTGTCAGCCTAAGAAAAATAATAACAGTTTGTAAATTGAAGCTAGTCAACAGAGTATGTATTTAGAAAGCAACTTTTTATGTATTTAGGAAAAAAAATTCAGAATGCATCTACCCTCACATTTGCAAGTATTTAAGCATAGATTCTGCTTCACATTTAAGATTCAGAACTCTGCCTGCTGCTTGTCACTGGCTCATGTGTAAAAAAAAAACTAACCCAATAATAAAGAACACTGGGGATTTCATACATCTTTGCAATTACTGTATGTGACATCTTTCCTTCACCACTCAGTAAAAACCTGAGAGTGGACCTAATATAAGAGAAAAATCACAGGACTGGCCTGAAACCAACTTTCTCAGAAGGCAATGGGCCTAAAAAGGGTGGTGACAAGACAGAATTTAGTCAAAATGGTAACTGACTGGAACCTTAATCTAAAACTCTTAAATAACATGGCCCCAAGTTTCTTTAGAGGCTTGCAAATGTTTGGTTGGGCTTTTAAATGTTTTTGCATGAGGGGTTCTGAGTTGCTGTGGTGTTAAACCCAATAAAAGCATTGTGAACATACTGTCCAGCCTAAACAACATTGTGAATAACTGATAACCTCATTCAAATACCTGGCCTCCACTTAATTTCAAATATGCATATCCTAGCAACTTCAAAGGGAGAAGGAATAGAAAACTTATGGTAAGACTTTTGAGTAAAGGCCAACCAAAATCGGAAGAGAAGGGAGAGAGGGGGGAGGGGAGGGGAGGGAAGACAGAAACAAAGACAGAGACAGAAGAAAAGTAAGATGAACCTGGAATTTTCACACTTCATTTTGGAGAAGCAGCCAGTATTATTTTTATAATAGCCTTAGCAGCTTTATGTGACTAACAATCAAGTACTTCCTTCAAAAGTCTGTGGTTTAAACTCCAAATCTCAGTAGACAGAAAGCCAACTCCATTCTGCATATCCTTGCATTACACTGAGAAGGTTAAGAGTAAATACAGCAATCGTGTACATATTAGCCCCAGTGTAGTGAATCTTTTTTTTGTTTGCCAGAGTTCTAAGAGGGCTGAGAGGGTGTAATAGAATATCTCAATGGGTTAGAAATTAAAATCGCAGGCAGACAATTATTTCTGGCATATGATTACACAAACATGTACAGTCTGTAGTCTTTTTTTAAAAAATCATATGGAGTGTGTACAAAATAACTAAAATCCAAATGAAGTTCTTTTTCTTTCCATTAGAAATCAGTCTTCTGTTGAGGCAAACTAGTCTTGTGTGCTCTGGATATTTGTCCACATTTTGATTTTGTAGTATTGTTCACACAGTTTAAACAATGTCCTAAGGTACAGGACCCATGGTATTTCTACATCAGAGAAAACACAAAATGATCCTCATGCAAATGCTTCCCGTGTCCAGGTATTCAGAGCCACAGCACCTGTCTTCCTGAATCCTACCCTCCTTCTGTACTGCAGAGAAAACTTCTTTGCAGCCATTTATAAAACTTTTCTCTTCCAAGATAAATGGTGGTTTTACGCCACTCAACTTCACTACCAGAATTTCAAGTTCAAGTCTATATACCTTTGAGGCAGATATATGGAATGACAGTTAGCTTCCAATCTCCTTTTGTTGAGGTTTACAATACAGACTTCTAAAAATATTCATGTTATTTTTCACATTAGAATCCACTTTGGAAGACTATAAAAAAAGACTCATCCATCAACCGCCGTCTTAGAGACTTTCTTCTTGAATGCCACTAAGACAATGCTAATTACGAACTGAAAAAGATAAATCCTTTGCTGACATACGAAGAATCTGAAGGTTTCTGTTCACAGGAAAGCCACATGCCCTTACATGACTAAATATGTCTATATTTATTTACTTTTTAAAAATTAAAAGTGCCTGGAAAAGAATACAATGTGAAATGAAAGTTGCAGACACTCATGGGGAAAAAATGTATTTAGAGGCTCAAGATGGTCTTGATTTTACCCTGAGAATTTTCCATAATAGTTTCATATCAGTATATCTGGGCTCCAGAACAGCCCCTGCTGGACGGGCTGCCTGAGACTCCATGGTATTCAGAAACAATGCCAGCAGACAATGCTATTTCACAGAATTTGTGATTTTGAAATTGCATTTGTGATTTTCTTGACTAGGAGGTGCAGTGATGCTGCTGGTTTACGAGTACACCTATTCATGGCTGAAGGAGAACTGGTGATTGCCAGTGTCTTCCCTGGAGATAACGGATGCTGGGCAGCACCATGAAGCGGAGACGCTGCTGATCAGCTAAGTCAGGCGTACAGTTATGAAGGGGAAACCAGCTTGGTCAAGCACAAAGCCTATTTTGATACTTTAGATTTTATCTTTAGGCAATTTAGGTTGGTAGTTGGAGATATATAAATGATGGAGATACAGAGATGATAGATGAAAGATAGATAAGAAAAATAATACAGAGCAATGAAATATGTTGAGAAAAGAAAAATAATATTAAATAATGAGGTATAGAGCAATATAAGATTTGTAAAAAAAAAATGAAGCAATGAAGTATATGAATAATATTAAAATAGTAGATAAACCCCACGCAAGGACTGTAAACATTATGAACTGCAAACATGTACAGAAAGAAAGGGGATCAAGAGATGGGGGAGGAAGGGAAGGAAAAGGGATGAAAACATGAATTAAGATGCATTATGTGCGTGTACCAACTTCCCACAGGGAATGAAAACATGTACTACACTCCTGTTCTGATAAACTAGAAGAATAAAAAAATTAATCAATAAAAAAGCAATATAATATATTCCTCTTATACTGCCTCATAATGAAAATTCATTGTAATGATAATTTTCAAAAGACCTACAGATGTTTAAATTCTTGAGAATAAATTATCCTGTGGCTAATTCCTTAAGAATTATTTGGAGAAAAAAGGGGCCTCCCCGAAAAGCCAAAATTTAAACATTTTTGTAAGGAATTGCTTTTTTCCCTAAATAATATTTAAAGAGCAGAAAAAAGTATTTTAAAATGTACTAAAGTGGCCTTTTAAGAATGCTGAATCAGGGCTAGGGATTTAGCTCAGTGGTTCCGGTGCCTCCCTGGCAAGCACAAGGACCTCAGTTCAATCCCTGGTGCCAAAAAAAAAAAAAAAAGAATGCTGAATCTTATGAGTGCTATGCTAAAATGTAAATCTGTCCATTTTATTTAGTAATAATATATATCTCAGCTCCGTTTTCTTAAGTCCACTTTGCATTTCGCATGGTTAAATGGGTATTTTTAAATCATGATATCTGAAATCTTTGATTACAAATAGCATACAAGAAATTATATTAAACATTTTCCTTTACATGGTTCACTTTGAAGACAGGTTTTATTGCTGAGATGTTTTCCTTTTAAGTCACAAATTGGAAGCACTATTTGAGCCCATTTGTGCCCTCTGTATTTGAATCCAAATACCTTTGTATAAATCTTTTACCCATGTAGTTCTTAAGAAGAATGTACAGGCTAAAATTATATTTCCAAGTTCCTAGTTTTAAGTGACAGCTTCAGGTGTGAAATATACTGTCTACAAGATTAAAATGTGTATGATAAAAATGTTTCAAAATAAAAGAACATTCTTAGCATTTCCAAAGATTCCTGTACTAACATGCACTCTAAGAACTAGCTGTTTGGTCTTGATATAACCAAAGTCAGTTTTGTGTCTGCATCCTGAAACAATGCTACTTCAGTAGCTAAAGTCTACAAAAAATATCTGCATGTTCTAGAGGACACATGTTCTTGATCATTACTCTGGGATATTTTTACTGTTAGGCTATTTTACTAAGACATTTTGAAAATAAAAAGTAAAGATTACATGGTAATTATTAATTTTTATTAATTTAGAGCATTTGAAGTATAAAAATAAAAGGCTTTTTAACATACTGTATATACACACATAGCCTTCTCCTGGACATCCTCTCCAACGTGTTTTTTTTTTTTTAATTTATATTTCAGCCCAATATTCAATAAGTGGGTCATTTAAAACAGAAAACCAATAGATATAAGAATGTGTCTGTGTCACACAACTAACTTCTAGCCTTGCAGGTAACGCTCTCTGTGTCCTGTGAGAGCACTGCGTGCATGGAGGCCATGAAATTCAACCTTTCACCTCTCCGTGTAGAGGAGACCGAAAAGGATTTCTGAATTTTCTGCATTTGCCAATTCAAAAACTACACATCAGCCTCGAAGAAACAGAGGAAATGTGTCAACATTAACCAATAACAATAATGTTTCAAAATCAAACAGTCCCAGCCCCATATCCCATCCCATTTTCCTTCTCATAGTTTTAAAATTGGCTTTAAGACATAATTTGAATAGCAAATTGTAGTTGGACTTCCTATTGTCTTTTAAAAAGTATTCTCTGTGAATAAGGCCTGGAAGAGAAACAAAAGGAAAGAGAAAATATTGATATCCTTAATATTAGATTTTTTAAAATACAAGAACCAGAAAAATTCATAAATAATAATAAGAGATTTCTTAATTTAGATAAAGAAAATAACATTTAGTTGTGTTTCCATACAAACAACTGTTATTTTTTTAAAGACCCCCCCCATAGCCACTTGAAAATATTTAATAAAGAGTAATTCTGTACCTTATGTCAGTTTTGCTGGATGTCAGTCGAGTCACTGTATGGTATGGTTTTAAAGTCTCCACCAAAATATTGGATTGGATCTTTGTTCCATTCGGTTTATAGTCTATTTTCTCACCAGACTGGGAACTCCAGATGTCAAATGAGTTTTACAAGATGAAAGGAAGACTATGGCCCTGAGAGTTTATCTGCTCCTTCTGCTTATTCTTCTCCTAGAGTTACAATCCTCTACTTGTAGCACTGAAGCTCCGTTGCTTTAGAAATAAATGCAGTTCAGAGCGCTCTATAAAATATCTGCTTTTGAAAAAAGCAGTTTTTCCATCATAGTGTATGTGTCGGAAATCTACTTACTGTTTACATCCTGGCAGTTTGAGAAACTAGCTGATGTAGCCATTTGAGTTTTAGATGAAGCCATGAAACCTATATGGCAGAGCTGGATTGCCATGTCACTGTGCACAGCACAGATACAGAGAAATCAAAATCACCTAACAAATGCATCTTTAACATCCACGTTGAGTGAGGGTGAGGTGCCCCTTTAGTTATTGCACAGAATTAACACCAAAAAATAATCCCTAAAATATATTAATTTTCCAATAGATGAATTGTACCACTGTCCTTAAAATGTATTTTTAAGCCTATATTGTCAAGCAGGAAGAACTCCCTAAACAGAAGAGATAAAAACTAGATTTTTGCCCAAGAAAACCAATTGTTTTCAAATACAACACATAGTCACATGCTTACACACATATATTCCACAGCTCTATTATTAACATTAAAGTGAAAAAGGAGCTGGTCTAGAAAGATTTGTTGATCTGTGTCCTGTAATTCTAGAAATGAATAAAGGGAATTTGTTAAAATTAAATAGTATTTGTATTTCTAATACCACCATCGGTCTACCTACATGTGAGACATGCTTCTGTACAACAATGTAAACTTCACAGCAAGCCATTGTTACATTCATTAGAGCAGATTCCATTTTCTTTAAATTACAGCGTAATTTTGGGCTGAGACTGCTGAACATACAGGTAAGCCAACAATAACAGTACAATTTAGTTTCACAGTGGTTTTCTTAACAGAAAGTTCATTTTAAGTGTCTTTGCAAAACATTTCACATTAAACTTGTTTCTAAGTGACTTCCTTTAGAGCCTTCTTGTTCAGATATTTTTCACCCTGTTGTCTTTATATGCTTGGCATGTGTGTTGTTTGATTAGGGTACAAAATAGGAGATTGGCTTGCTTTATCTGCTTTTTGAGTCCTCTGCTGTAGAAAGAAAATTTCCTTCATGAGATGCTGAAGCCTTCACTGCGCACACAAAATTTGGGGGCAAGTCCAGGTCCAGGAGAGCCTGAGCAGCCCACCACCAAACAGAGATAAAGACATAAAGATGTTGTCAGAAAGTCACCTTTGCAGGGAAAGAAAGAAAGAAACAGAGAGGGGGTGGGGTTGGAGGAAAGGGGATACCCCACGGAATGAAGACACAAATGCACCATCCAGAGTCCATATTTACAAACCAATAGAAAACATAAACATTACTGCATTTGGAGCCAAGTCAAAACACCAGGAGGAGCTAAATAGAGACACTGCTTTGAATTCTACACATATTTTTAAACAAAATAGGTCGTCTCTTAAAAATAGACAAAGGATCACTCAAACAAGTCAGTTATTGATTGGTTTCCTGATGATGAATTAAGGCTTACTTGGTTGCCTTGTTTGATTAGAGGGTATAACATAACTTTTTTTTCTACATGTGTTTTCTTTTATTGATTTTGCAAAATCTCAACAATTGCACGTTTCAATAATTCAGGTTGCTTTAGAATAAATATACATGTGTGGTTTTACCAAAGACTAGTTTTAAAAGTTCCTTAAGCCCTTTGAGGGGTGTAGGTTTCTTCACTACCTTAAAACAGTGTGTGGGCAACACAAACTTTCATTCAATCCTTAATGTTGCTTTTGTTTTTAAATCCTAAAGTCATGTCAGGGTTTCTGCAAGAAGAAGTTATGGCAAGAAATACTTAAGTGTCATCAGCACAAAGGATGTGAGTCCATCAAGCCAGCTCTCGAGGCAGGGGGTTTGGAGGGCAGAAGGGGTAGGATGGGAAACGTGGGAGCAGGGGAGGCTGTGCTGAGGGGGGGAGCCCCGAATGCAGCCGCTGGGGACGAATCTCCCATCAGAGGGCGGAAGCGGTGACAGAATGACTACCTTCTCTGGCTGCCTGCATCCCCTTGAACGCCAGCGACGCGGGAATGTCACAGTTGTGGGGGGACAGCGGGGTGCTGCCCGCATGTTGCCACCCATGTCCAGCGACATAACCGGAAGGAGCAGCGCTGTAGGTCATGTAAGGTGACACTTGGGCTGGGGCAGGGTAAGGAGCCATGCTGGATGCGGACACAAAACTGCTCACGGCAGGGAGACCATTTGGTGCCTAAGAGGAAAAGAGGTGAAAAATAACCACATTATAGTAGTCGGCATTTCACAGGTTCCCAGGAAGAAGCAGAAAGTACATTTTGAGTAAGCAAATAATATTCTGACTCGATTTTTTTTTATTTGACATGAATTATATACTAAAAGCATTCAGTTTTGCCACACACACACACACACACACACACACCCAAAAAGCAAGATATTATTCTTCCCATATAAGTTTTAAGAAAACTACAATCAGAAAACTCACAGCATTTATTTTTGCCATTTGAAAATACAGGAAGAAGTGAGAGGGTGAGGAAAGAATTAATAATGACTGGGAGAGCAGAGAGAGGTACACAAGGAGGGACAATGATCAAGGTCCAATTCGTATATGTATAAAACCCCCGAGTTGAGAAAATTTTAAATAAAAAATAATTAATGGTGATTAAACACTCTTAGAGTCTTTTCAGCTATCCACACTGACTTGGTCAGCTTTCCCGGGACTTGGATTTTGTTTGGTTCTTTTTTTTTTTTTTGTGACAGGCCTAGTGTAGCTTTCACTTCCAGGAAAGAAGGGCACAGAGTGTGGGCTGTCAAGCTGGAAACTCAAAATGAACAAGACTTTGTTGCATAAAACACGGCTACACTCTAAAATGTCACGCTGAAAATGCCTATTGGACAAAGGACACGTAATGAGGCACACTGTCTTATAAGGACTTTGGTTTTGTTGTTGTTGTTTTTTATTTGTTTGTTTGTTTTTAAGATGAAGATGAACAGTGTTTTTCCATGGCTATTTTTATCAGAAAGGAAATTGTGTATCCAAAAACAAAAGAACTGCATATGCATAGCTTTGAAATTGGAAATTTTTTGCAAGGTTTCTGAGCTGTACGATGTGAGTGTTTTAAACCACATGGATAAATCTCTTGAAATGAATTTAAATGTAAAATCTTTGCAAACAAAATGCAACAGTCCTGGCAGACAAACCTAGCTAGAAACCAGTGCTCTCTTGGCATGCAGTAAATTACTGTTGTTATCGTTACTATTAACAACACCAAAAACACCCTGATTTCTAATCCTGCTCTGGCATGAACACTCCGCACCCTTCTTCAAGTGGCTTAATTTTCCTCCTCAGTTTCTATACTACTTAGAGATAAAGAAGTCCTGTTTACTGGTAGTGACACGAAGGGACTAACACATCAACTTATTTCCTAGTGAAAATATGAGTACTAGAACTGCATTAGAAACCTGACTTAATCCTTAGAGTTAAGTAAACCAGACATAAATTAGATACTTTGTCTAATTACATTGAAACATTAAGATTCATAAAGATTTGTTTTTTGGTTTTTGTATGTATGTGCATGCTAGGGATAGAACCCAGGACCTGGCAATTGGTTATTATTTTTAGTCCCACATCTATGAAAATACAATGGTGGGGTCTCAAAAACTTTTCTCAATATAAAGTATCTAATATGCATGGAATAAAATATATACAGGTGTTTGACTTAGCATTACTCATAGATTTCTGACAAAACAAGAAAAAATTTATAGGAGTTAACCCTGTATCTGGTCTATAAAAACACATATTTTGTGTCCTTCTGTTACCATTGTTTACTCTTTGAATAATGGGAATGGAGAAAGGAAGCCAAATTTCCTAAATATCTCCTATATCACAGACATCAAACATTACATAATTATGAGGACTAACAAACTTTACATCATTATAAACTGGTATACCACAATTACGAAATAATGATATATGCATATTATATATATTACAATGTTCAATTTATGTTAAAATGTATTTCATGAGGCCCCAAGAATTATCTTTGAACAAAGTACAACATCATTAGCAAAGACACTACTATTGCATGTCAGTGTTGCAAATTAAAATGACCTCGTATCTTCCTTTTAGATACTAGCATATAGATGAAGGGGTTTATTTATTTACTCTAAGCCAACTGGCTATATATTAAAGGAATATATCACCCCTCTCTGATGTGAGGTCCTCTTTAGCATACCATGCTGCTTTGCCTGAACAGTTAGAAGATAGACAACAATTTAATCTCAAACTAGAGCATCTTTTGACAATATAATATTTAGCAAAGGTCTTTTCTCTTCTAGTCCTGTTGTTATTGTTAGATCCTCATTTGTTTCTTCTTTTAAGCAAATCACTTTCCCCCCTGTTTTGATTGACTACATCGCAAAGGAGATACACTTTAAGGCTGTCAGGATATAAATATTAAGGTAACTAATTGCGGGAGTGGGGATCCAGGATTACATAGAGATTATACTTGTGATCCCTTTTCTTCAGGGTTTTCCAATCTATTAGAAATTAATTTGAAGTGGGATCATTTCAACACAGTTCTAGAAAAGTGTTCACATTCGTATTTAGTCTTCTCTTCACATCAATTAGTAATCGATGCTTTTGATGCCAATGTGCACCCGAAAAACTAAAACAAGAATGCTAAGGGCTGGAAGTACAGACCAGTGGTAAAATCCATTCTTAGAATGCATAAGGTCCTGGGTTCGTTCTTTTCTCAACATCTTGCAAATACATGATGGCTATGTGACAAAATAGCTAGCAGAAAGTATCTGTTATTGAATCCTGTTTTCCATGACAGCTAAATTTTTTCCTACCCATTATTTTTTCTTTATAATCTATCATGCAAAATTATAGTTCCCTGAAACTTTTGCATTGTCATCTTCCCGTTCCTTATACTCTGACCCTTGGAATGATTGCTCCTTGCTGGGCACAGGGCTCCTTAGCTATTCTGTTGCAGTGTATAATCCAAGACATAAGCCCACTTCTTGTTGCTCAGGGTCACTGCCCCTGGAATATGACCCTGAGAAAACATACTGGACTGGACTCTCAGATAGTGCCCCTGGAACTTGGAAGGTAAAACATTGAATTTCGGTCATCCTTCGGGTGCCTCATTTACTCCATGACTATATTCATTTATCCATCAAGTGTTAAGAAAAACATATTAACTTTTCCTATAGATATCCGATTTCTCAGTTAAGGTATCAAGCTTGCCTTACACTATCATTTGGGTAGTATGAGACATTTCAGTGTGGCTTAAAATCCACAATCCATGCTGTCACTTTAGTGATAAAAGCCCCTATGTGCTACAGAAAGGGTATACAGAGAGCAGTTCAGAAAAGTAATTTCATCTTGTAGAAGAAGGCAAGGGAAGCTAACGTGTTTGAAGAAAGAAAAAGAGAGACAGGGAGGGAGAAAGAGAAGGAGGTAAAACGGCTCTTAGCTTTCCCTCAGATTATATAATGACCTAGCCTGTGTGGGAGGGTATTGTCTTAAATTTTCATTTTAGTTCTGAAATTCAGATTTAGAAATTTAGAAGAAAGGAGTTAAGAAAAAAAAAAAAAAGAAGAAAACATGCTTCAAAATGTCCCTGCCTCCTGCCACTGTCACCAGGCATTCCAGTGAGTCAATAATCACATCAGTTTTCTCACCATTAATATTGAAACTTGACATTAGTAAAACATACAAATCTCTATTTGGTAAAGTAATTCTCATTTACGAACCAATCACTGAAAGAGTATGCTTTTCCACCACAAAGAAAACAACTACAGGTAGAGTCCTTGTTTGTTTATTATTTCCAGTAAAGGAGTACATAATTAAAACTCCCCAAATCTGTTCAGTGTTTTCAGTGAAGGGCATGTAATTCATCTGAACAGCTAGTCAGGCTGAGTGGAGACTACCACATGTACACTATAAATGTAGAGGGAGCAAACATGTTAAATTACTCTTTAATTGGATTGCAAATATGATTTATAAATCAGCCAACATATGGAATCCCCAGGGAAGAGTAAACAAATTTTCCAAATGAAACCCCAGCAATGGGCATGTAATGGAAATCTCATCTTTGAAAATGACTTTACCCAAATATTTCATAAATAAGACCTCAATCCATCAAACCCTTTTATCATGTAGATCTTCCATGAAGACCAGGGCATTATTTTCCCTGAAGGATTTGTGCAAGGGTCCTTTCTATATAGCAAACTATCTTCTAACTAATTTTAATAAAGGAATTTACTAATAGAAAGCAAAAAAACCCAGACTATTTACCCTGGAAAAACTAAGCTGTTTTCATTCATGACTATTTTTAAGAAAAGGCAGCTTTCATCCCAAATACTACAGTCTAGAAAAATATTTAAGATATGTAATGTATCAGTAACAAAAGTTATCACAAGATGAATGAAAATATGATTTTTCATTCCACTTGAAGCAAAATGTTAGAAAACTAGGTTTGCCAGTTTTCAAAAAATAATTTTAATGAATGTGTCTAAAAAGCTGTCCTGGAAGAAATCTAGACTAGAAACTGTTTGAAGACAGGAACTTGTGTTAGTCACATTGTATACCCCCAAATGGGACAGACACATCCAAGGCATTTTATAAACTTAAATTACTTCAGGTTTGTGAAAGCAAAAGGTGTGATACTCTTGCTCTAAGAACAAAAGACTATGCACCCTTTATCACAGAAAAAGCATTACAGTTTAAGTAAGTCAAATGAATAAAACTGTTGGAAAAAGTAAACAAAAGTTCTAACCTAGCCATTCATTATTTGATTTATGGTCATTCTATTTATTCCTGTCTCCAAGAAAATGGAACTGTGTTAATATCCAAACACTTCTAACTGAGAAAAAAAAATTGCTATAACAACTGTCCTGCAATTAGCTACTTTTCAAATTCTGGGAATAGTCTACTCAAAATTTTCTCTCTTGAAGAAAATTCAAACTACATTGCCAGATCCTCTACTCACAATCTGTCCTCCACTTACCAGCTCTAACTAGTCCTCCCCTTCTGATAAAATTAGATTATCTTGGCTTTATGATGAAGTAGTTTTAGCCACAGAGTAATGGTTCACCCAGAATTTCAATATCATGAGCACAAAAATGTTTTAAATCTGAAAACAAATAAGATTTTCTCTCTCTTTTTTTTGATGAAATCCTTTTTCTAACAACTATTCTTCCTTTATACATAATGTAATAACCTAGTAAAATAAATCTGATAAAATTAAGTGACAGCAATAAATATGGTTTCAATAATCATCTAAAAGGATCTTAATTATGCTATCACATTATAAATCTAAACATCTCTAGGTAATGGGAAGCTTCTACAGTATTTAAATTTTTCTCAAAATTTTATTTTTCTAAAATGTTATTAAAACTGATGTAGCCTTAAATTGTTTTATTTCTGAAGTTTATTTTTATTTATTTGACACAATAATTGTACATATTTAAGGGGTACAGTGTGATATCTCAATACATGTACACATTGTGCAATGATTAAACCAGTATTTTGTACATCCATCACCTCAAACATTTATCATTTCCCATGGTAAGTAGATTCAGAATTTAAAATTACCTTTTTCCTACTATTTTATTGACATATTTTACTGATATATAATTAATTTTTTATTAAAATGCTACTGGCTTAAAGTGGATTAGTTCAAAGAATGTTTTTCATAATAACATTATGAATTTCAAATACTATCGCATTTGCCTAACATTTCATTCTCCATAAAATTATAAATTATTTAGCAAAAGTTATCCTCAAAAGAAAACTCAGTGCAATTTTATTTTAATCTTCATGAGAACAGCATGTTCCCAAGGATAGCCTGTTTTCAAAATAATGCACTAGAAAATTACATGCAGGATTCTGAAATATTATCTTCATTTCAAACACAAGGTACAAGTGTATGCTTCATGAGAATTTCAGATTAAATCATGTCTTTAAGTCCAACACTTTACAAATTTTTAAATTCTGAGCTTTTTTAAGTTCAAGTATTTATAGACTATATTCCTGACATGTCAATTTGTAACCAATATTAAACTTGCTGAGTTAAAATATGCAAGCTCTGAAAGAGTACAATTTTTTTTGAGAATGTATGACCATTGGTATAAGTTTTCAAGGACCATACAATTATTTGTAAACTGTTTGGATACAATGAGGCATGAACTCCATGTAAAAGGACAGATGTATCCCAACCCCCCAGTTTCTCCACGTAATTAATGCTCTTGTGCTATTTTATTATATTCAATAGAGATTTTATGATTTCAACAGGAACCAGACAAACTGCCCATTCACAATTAGATGAGAGTAAGGATTTCTAGTCCAATATTAAAAGCAGGTGAAAAAAAAGCTGAAATAAAGAAATATTCTACCTTCAAAGATAGGGTTTCTGCACGACACTAAAAAATCAACTACAGAGTGTTATTAATACATAAATGAGAGTATTTTAATTCTCAAAATCAAAAGATAGGTACTGTATATAGCTGAAATATACAGAGAGTTCCAATTCGTAGGAATCAGGTGTCTTTCTGTTTTAAATCGGTTTAAGTCAAAAATAGAAACTCTCTACAGTATTAGTCAAGTTTCAATAATTAGCTGGCAGTTCAGCCTCTTGGTAATTTTACAGGTGTCTTTCAAGAAAATCTGCTCAAAGTCCTATGATACTGAATTCTCAACTTCCTCCTTTATATACTAAAATGAAACTAGTATCATAATACTGAACTATTTATTATGAATATTCTGAAAGTATTATGGCAAAACACTTCTCATTTCCTTTGTCAAAGACTTTCAAGTTGTGTTAATTATACAGAGAGAGAAATGCTACCTGAGTTCACATTTTGGCTGGAATATGTTGAGAATGTTTCAAAAAGTTATACCTAAAACTAAAAAAGTTATATCTAAAAACTAAAGCTTTGAATATTGCTAAGAGAAGTGCACATTTAAATGCAACATGCTTTCCCTTTGCATTTTTATGAGCAGGTGTTGATATAATTTTATCCTCATTGAAATCAATATCCAGAATCCAAAATTGCTCAAAAAAAGCCAGCATAAGTTTATGTACCTACTTAGCATATCTTCAGGACTAATCATTATTTGGATAATCATAATAGTCACTGATTTATATTATACTCAGAAGCTTTTCAGATTCTGAAACTTTGCAACATTTGAATTCTCTACCTACCTATATACATGGAATACAGAAGATTAGCATGCTACAGTTAAGAATTTTTCAAATATTAGTTTATTGTAAATATCTTTTTACTCTGGAGGAAAAACTTGTTCTCTTAAGTATTCAGATTAATATTGATTTGGCCATTTCTTTAAATGACCTCCTTTATGAAACTGTTAATTTAATAATTTAAATTAGTGTATATAATCTAATTAATTTTAATGTTCATAATATAGAATAGATTTGAAACCATGTTTAACATTTGTTTTAGATAAATTGTCAGATTAATCTTGAAGTGCATTATAAATTCACAATTTCTATGCAACCTTTAATGCTAGATATATGTCAACAGTAAAAATGAAAATAACTGTAAAATGTTTTCTGTAATAAGACTGCATTATTTATAAACTGGGTTCATCAACTGCACATGAGAATTAGGTATTATTTTTCAACTCCCTACTTCACAATATTAGTAGAAAAAATAAAGTAATAAACAGCCTTGAGCACCTATTAAATGCTTGCTTCTAGGCTCAGAGCTTTTATATACATTTTCTATTGTTTGTAACCAAACGTATTCACTTCATTTTTACTGTGGGCTCTCTAAACAAAGTATATTCTTTTAAATATCGCTGATTTTTTAAAAATTAGTTTCTACCACTTACAACCACAGGTAACATTTAATGATTGTTTACTGTGGGTAATATGTCTGCATTGTCTCATTGAATCCCCCAAACATCTTTTCAGGTTAGGACTATTATTTCCTATTTTTAAAGATGAAAAAATGAAGGCTCTAAAAAATTGAGTAGCTTGCCTAAGCAGTGGTGCCAGGAGGTCAAAACTCCTAACCATCATACATATTGCCTCTCTTTGCAAATTACAGCACTTTTGTGAAAGAAAATGACAAACTTGCTTATATATCTCATTGGTATTCTATACAGCAGAAACAGACTAAAGAAAGAGCTCTCTTTCTTGCTGCTACTTTCTATGATACTTGGCATGGGATCGCTACTAATTCGTATTCTGACCCTGCTTCAACAAAATCTGGGAGGGAAGAGGAAGTTGAAATGGGATTCGTTAGAGGAACTCTTGACTAGGATTTCCCCTCTATGAGTGAGAATAACAAGTTCCACTTAATTTCTGGAAGTTGATTTCCAAGAAAATGTTGAAAGTTTTTGGTTCAAAATAATCAAACGAAAACTAAGTATTTGGAGGCTTTAGTACTGGAGTTTGGGGTTAAATTGCAGAGGTACCTAGCTTGGTATGTTCAGGAAAACCTTACACTGCCATAAAGTTCCGTTTTTGAGTTTTGAATTCTTCACTCTAGTTAGCATAGTCCTGAATTTAGACTCAGACGCTGGCTTTTGTTGCAGTGGTGGTTGCTTAGAATTTTTTTTTTTTTTAAACAGGAATGTTTTCACTTTTCTTCTGGAGAGTCAAAAGACTGAAGGAAGGAAAGGAAAATTAAGCGGTCCGCAGCCAGTCTGTATAATTTGAGGTTTTCTCACTAAGCTCCCTTGGGAGATTACAACGTGACCTTCAGTGGGGAAATGGTCATTTGATTACGTTTATCTGGTTGCCCCTCTTCCCTCCTGGTCGCACAACCCGCGCTTGTCCATCTCTGACGGTCGCAGCCGCCGTTCCAGGCCGCGCGACCTCGGGCGTGGAGGCCGCTGG
>NW_022900929.1:59089414-59089880 GCF_012274545.1 Fukomys damarensis | reverse complement strand
CAGCCCTCGCAGGCCCGAGCCTCTGTCCTGCAGCCACCGGCTGGGATCTGGCTCCTGGGCTTCTCTCGGTGGAGGAGGCACCGAAAGGGGCCTAGGTCCTCCGTCCCTGAAAGCCCTGCCGCCGTTGGCCCACCTCGCCGAGCCCTCGCTCCTCACCTGACCGTACTTGGCTTCTTGCTCCAAGGCTCCCTTCTCCAGCCCGTTCACCGCGTGCGGGGCTGCGGCTGGGAAGTTGCTTCGGCCCAGGCTGCTCCACTCTTCCACCTTGGGGCTATGGTAGGGGGAGCTGTCGTTCACTCCTGGAAAGGAGGAAAAGAACTCAGCCCGGAGGCCTAACCCGTGCATCCCCCTCCCACGCGACCCAAGCGCCCGGGGCGGCGGCGACCTCTTCGGGCCGCCCCTGCGCTAGGCCTCCCTGGGGCACGGGCCCCGGAGCGGCCTCCTCGGCCAGCCAGAGATCTGGGGA
>NW_022900929.1:59043973-59089336 GCF_012274545.1 Fukomys damarensis | reverse complement strand
TCTGGGGATGTTCTACTCTCCTGTGAGTAGAGTAGGCCCCTCTTACTTGTTTCACGCAAATCTGCAAGAAGTGTTTTTTTTTTGTTTTTGTTTTTGTTTTTCTTCTTCTTTTCTTTTTCAATGAGCTTTTTCATTTCCCTTTTCCCGTCTTTGGTCTCCCCAGGGAAATGAGTGGAAGAAACTGATAATTTTCCCAAATCAAAGAAAGAACCCGTGAGGTTAGATGTCCTGTTCTCCACTTCCCCAGTCTCAACTTTGGGCTGACTGGAGAGAAGGTGAAAAAGATCTGGGACTGGGGCAGGCTGAAAATGTAGTGTCAGGACCTAAGGGTGCCTTGGCTGGTGCTCAGAGAAATCCAGAGAAGTGCTCACTGCTGCATGGGGATTTGGCACTTATGTCAACAGATGGAACAAAAGACCTCAAACAAATAACTAAATGATACACACAATACACATGCAAAATATACATGCATGGATTTCCACTTTGTGTGTGCCTGGGTCTACCTTGCAAGCTCTGCCTCTACACATTAAATATGTGAGGCTATGTGTATGTGACCAACAAGTAAATCTTTGTAAATACTGTGAGTGTCAATGGTAGGCCATATGAAGATAGGTTTTTTTTAAGTCCAAGAAAGAGAAAATGAAATAAAATGTTAAGAAAATGAAAGTAGAATTAAATGCTAAGAAAAAGAGAACAGTTACCTTTTCCGTTCTTGATGGAGATGTAAGGAAAATTACATAGCACAGTACTGTATAGGATGATTACCATGACACCTAGGGTTGTGCATATCAAATTGCTGGCTTCTTTAGTGACCAAGTGTAATTTTAAAAAAGGAAATATTTGAAGACTAGAAGGAATATATTATTGTCTCTAGAGCCTATGGGCAGAAGAACCTCATTTGACAAAACACCATGACTTGGTTTTAAACACTTCCATCTGATAAAAGGTTTAGAAGGGATGTTCATTCTGTACAAATCATTGTTTTCTATTCACAGATTTGTCAGAAACCAGGCTATTTAAAGATGGCACCCAGAATCATCGACAAGAGCAACAATGAAGAGTTGATCTTCTCCATAATCCAATGCTTTGCCAACTGACACTTGGTCTGACTGCAGGATCCTTAAGGAAAACTTTTCTTGTCATCCCTGTCAGCCTCTTTTTTTAACCATACCCCCCAAAAGAAATTGACTGTGCTCTTATTTTTAACACCAGGAAACTGTTTTGGTCCAGTACTGCCTCACTCTCTTTGCCTTCCCAGACAAAAGGCAGTCGGTGGGCACAAGCCTTGAAGTTATGTTAAGAAATTGAGATCCCCCTGTGAGTCCCATTTCTGCTGATCTCACACTTTCCCAAGAACAGGGGCTTCCTTTAAATGTCAGTGAGGTCAGTTTATCCTATAAATCAAGGGTAAACTCTCTCTAACCAAAGCTCTGAGGAGCTCCAAATAAGACAAAACTGGGCTCTTGTAAATTCACAGGCAGAAAACAAGAATATGAGAAATCAAGGCTCTGTTTTAATTACTTAAAAACATAATTGTGCCAGTGTGGTGGCAACTCCAAAAAGCAGGAAATAATTAAAGAAACCATTTGCCCTTTGTCTATTTTTCTCCTCCAGTTTTTAACTTTGTACTGAGAAATTAAGAAGGTAGGCTCTCTAATCTCTGTGTCTAGCATACTTTGATTCTTTTCACCCTACCAAGAAAAGAAGTTAACGCCGTTTTATTTTTTAACAGTGCAGTAAAAGAAAACAAACTCAGGTCTCTCGCAGAAGCCAGCTTGGACTGGAGGGCTCTGGGAATCCTTCTGACACTGCAGGAAAGATGCTTAGGAAATGGCAAAGTCAGGGGTAAGAAAGGAAAGGACCTAAATGGGGAGAATGATACAATTTTTTTTAAGTGAAATAGCTAGATACACATCCAGTGGTGGGCTCAGGAAAAATAAGGGAGAACAGTAAAAAGGACTGCTTGGAATCTTTACCCTGCATTTGGTATCAGTCATCCCTGTGGCAGTCATGTTTGTTCAGAGTAGACAGAGGGAGAGGAGGAGAAGGAAGAAAGGAGGGAAGGAAAGGAGGGAGAGAGGAGAAGAGGAGAGAGAGGGGGGAGGAAAGGAGGGAGAGAGGGAGGGAGAGAGAGAGAGAGAGAGAGAGAGAGAGAAGGTGGGTAGGGAAGGAGAGGGAGGAGAGAGAGGGAGAGAGAGAGGGAGAAAAGGAGAAAATACAAGCAAGTTCCTAGTAACCAGGACCTCAGTTTCCGAGGAAAATGAAGTGAGGCATAAGAATGAAACCAATTAGGTGACATTTGAACTTCCTGCCTGAGCAAATTTGGCCTGATTGCCAGAATCTGAGAATACTACAGTTTCCACATCGTAAGGCGCTCCTGACTGCTGCATCTGATCGCGAGCAAGCTGCCCACAGCGGCATCTGCAGCCGACAGCCCCAGGCCGGCTGGGCCCTCCCGGGCTGCGCCCTAGTTGGCTGGGTAGTCGCTGCTGTGAGCAAGCCCGGGGAAGGCTGCCGCGGCGCGAGAGGCGGGGGAGGGTGGAAAATGCGAACCATGTGTTGGGGATGGGGGATGTTATGGGTCTGGTAGTTTGAGATGAGGCAGGAGAGACTGTGTGTGGCAAGGAAACCGGGGGCAAGAGTTTCAAGTTAATGAGATCAGGACACCCCCTGGGAAGACTCCTTAAGACTCCAAAGAAAAAGGCCTCAGGTGGTGGCATCCACGCGGGCCGGGACGCCGCAGATAATGGTATTCCCCCGGGAGTCTGCACATCCTCACTCCGGGTCTCGGGGGCCCTTACCTTGGTCGGTGATGGAGCGGATGCCCAGAATGTCGGTGACAGAGTGCGAGGAAGGCCAGGTGCGTGGCATGGCCACCGAGCCAGGGATGGCAGGCACTCCGGGAGGAGTGGGCACCTTGGCTGCCGCCGCCGTGATGGGACTAGGGTAGGAGTAGATGTGGTTGTAGGGCAGCGCAGGCTGTGGCGCCGGCTGGTGCTGCTTGTACGAATCGTAATGGCTTTGCTGGGCCAAATTGCCGATCTTGTTGCGCAGAATGCGGCTGATGGAGCTCACCGAGGGCACGTTGTACTTGTCACACACGCCGTCGGCCAGCAGGCGGTCGCGGATCTCCCAGGCGAAGATGCCCGGGTCCCTCTGCTTGTAGGTCCGGATGTGCTTCACCACGGTGGGGGTGGTGACCCGGGGCTTACTGCCCCCGATGGCACCTGGCAAGATCGAGCCTGTCTCATTGTACCGCGCCAAGATCTTGCTGACGCAGCCGTGCGAGACCCGGAGCTGGCGGCTGATGTCACACGGTCGGATGCCCAGTTGGGCCAGTTCCACGATGCGAAGCCGGATGGCGTTGGGCAGCGGCCTTCCGTTCACGAACACTCCTCCCAGCTGGTTCACCTCCCCAAAGGCTGGCTCTGTAAAAGGAACACACAGCGCGCAGGGACGCGCACCCGCAGCTTGGGACAGCTGCCCGCCACTCGGCCTCGGTCTGCGTCCAAGGGCCGGGCTAACGAACACGCCCCTGAATCACAGCTGGGGCTGTCCTCCAACCCTAAGGTCCTGAACTTTGCCGAACAGCCCCAAAGAAGTTGCGGTCAGGTCGGACCCCCTTCCTCATTCCTGCGGTGGGGGCGGCCGCTACGAACGTGAGTGAAGCGGTGAGAGGCCAACTGCTCTGACATTCACGATTCTCCGAAGCAGGCGGAGAAATCGGTCTGGACGCCTGAGCGCGCCCCGCCTAGCCCGCCCGGCACTGAAGTTCTCGGGCCTCTCCTCTCCACCACCACCTGGTATCGATCGCTGCTCCCCGAGACGCGCGGTTAGACTGGAGGGCTTTTCTGTTTATTTGCTTGTGTGAAACAAAATTGGGATCGCCCCTGGAGCCTCGGGGCTCGCTGATGCCACGGCTCCTTTTTCCCCAAATTAGAAAATGGCATCAACAGCAACCCAGTAGCCGGCGTTCAGACTGAACTGCTGCGCGCCGCTGACCCTTAGCCTGCTCCTACAACTTGTAGGAACATGAGCAAAGTCAATACCCAGCCCTGTGCGCTCCTTGGAGCGCGCCCTCGCGCTCCCTCCCTCCTTCGCCCGCCCGCCCGCTCCCTCCCTCCCTCCGCGGCTCTGACAGCGGCCCCCGCCGCCACTCACCCATTGCTCCGAGCAGCACACCAACCCGGCCCCAGTTCCGCACTCCCAGAAAGAAACTTTTCTCCCGGCCTCAGTGGCCCGGCTTGTCTCTGCTTCGGGCAGCCGGTGTCTCGGCTTCTCCCCGGGGGAGGCGGCACGAGTGCAAAAGGAAGGAGTAAAAGGAAGTCTGAGCCCCGATGAAAGAGGCTTGAGTTCTGCATTTCAATCTCAGTAGCAACGTGGGCTGGGCTGAGCAGGGCCGGGCGGCTCCGTCTATCAGTCACCAGGGACACACCCCCAAAGAGGCGGGCCCGAGGGCAAGCTGCGCGGTGATTGGTGAGTGCCGGTGAGCGACAGAGCAGTCCGGGAGACTCCTTCCGCTGTCTTTTTCAGGCTGGCTCCGCACCTGGGTGACTAAATACAAAGAAAATGGGTGTTTGACGTCTTCCCAGGGCTGACACAAACAGCAAAATCAGCCTGGTAAAAATGCTGAATAAGCAAATGAAAGCGTTTGGACTGAATATGAGTGACTTGAAGGGGATAGGGACAGAGGGAGACCTCTTTTGGAGAACTATGAACCTCTAAGAAGTGAAGTTAAGATTCTGGAGGAAGGCTCCGCCGTTTACACAGGTTGGGGTATCTTAGAATACCAACTCACCCTGTGGGCCTTTGGGAGGCTTAGGGAGGGGACCTTGGGTAACTCTTCAGTCTACTCCAGGTGCTGAGAGCGCAGGTGTGGGGAGGTGGGACAGTCAAGCAACCAGGAGGTCGAGGGGAGGCAAAGTCAGAGATGTTAAGGCCATAAACATCCCTACTGAGGCTCATGGAGGTCCATTCTGTGGCGGGCTTCGCGCGGACCGCCATGGACAGTCCTGGAGCGTAGGACCAACCCTAGCTACGCAAGGTCCAGGAAGGATCCGCATCCTGTGAGGGGTGGGAGTGGGGGGACACAGGTACCCACCCGGGGCTGAAGTTGCGATGGTGGGGGGCATGACTGACAGTGAGAGAGGCGCCCTCTGCACTGCCCAGCCCTCTGCGACACTCGGCCACCAGGCAGAACTATGGGTCCTTGCTGCCAGAGTTTACCGGCGTTCTCCACACCAGTGAGCCATCGCAAAGGGATTTTGTTTAAATATGAAAAAGAGGAGGACACCAAGGCCGGGCATGTATGTAACTCTTGAGACTTCTGTTTAGCTACCAGAGGCTCTGAGGTTCTGCCTACTTCTGAATTTTCATTTTCGTTCACCATAAGTCTGATCTATAGTGGACAGTATGCTTTGGGTGGCAAAATTTATTTGTAAGTGAAATAAGGATTGTGAAGAATGTAAACAAAATAATGAATAAGATGTGGAACTTTTTAATGGATTTGGGAGCTTGCAGTACTTCTGAGGAGGGACAGCTATATTGCTACTTCCTCCTTTCGGATTCAGGATTGGGGTTTAGCTTCCCTCAGTCCTGAGGGACTGTGCGTGGCTCAGGTCCACATTTGAAGAAGCTGACTGGGCCCAGATCACTATGCAGAAAGTGACAAGGACACAGGAAAGACTCACAGTCTGTTGGACTTCTTTAAATGAACATTGCTATTTAGTTACCCATGCTTCTATAGCAGAGATGCAGCTTGAATTCAAATTTAGATTATGAAGGATATTTTCAATGCAGTCACCTTTGACTCTTTACTGTCTGGATGTTCTAAAAAGTTTCATGACTAGAAATGTTTGAATTTATCCCTTTTTTGTTTGTTGATTGATTGGTTTCAAGTATCTAAGATTTTCTCGAAGTTTGACTTGAAAGCAATTTTGCCCTGGTTTGACCTTTACAACCTGTTGTGTGGCACGGCCTAGCACTTTCCAGTGATAAAGGGTCCTCAGGAATCCAAGACCTTGGAAGGCAGTAGTTGCTGCTTAAGGTTAGAAAGCATAAATGAATTAAGACTGTAATATCTGAAAGGAGTTTAGGGCTTTGCCTGAGGCATGCCCAAAAGACTGAACAAACTCTGCAATTTGATCAGAACCCCCTCCTGCCCCTGAAGACCTCTGAGCTCTTTGCCCCAGTGAGCAGTTTGCACACTTCGGGGTGACTGCTACCTGGGTGCAGACAAGGTCATTCAGCCTAAGTGTTGGCAAGACCCGGTTTCCTTAGATCTCCAGAACCCCGTAAGGTTCAGCGTTCAGGCTGACACACGACATCCTCTTGTTGCCTCCAGGTTCTTCAGCTGCCACACATCTCTCTCGCTCTCACGCGGGTCCTTTGCCATCTCTCCCCTTCCACCTGCTGGACTTGGCTGTGGCCACGAGAAGCCTTAACTTTCTTGGGCAAGCTAGGCTGCATCCCATCGCCGCCTCAAAGTAGCTGTTGTGAGTGTATTCTTCAGAGTATGGCAAGAATCAATCTTAGGCATTCTGGACCATTAAGCACCTGAGGCAACGGAAGCCCACGCTCTGGCAACAACAGAAGCCAAGTGACAGAAGCAGGCCAGAACCTTGGGAATCTCAGCGGGAAAGGCTGGCACTGAACTCTCCCCTCGCACATTAAGTGTAGGGCAGCAGCCGACAGTGACTCCAGAGCATAAGCCAGGGACCACAGATCCTAGTGGGAACACAGAGACGGAGAATAAGGTCTAATGAGCCCCATTAGGGCAAGGATGCAAGACTTCACAGCAAAAGTCACAAGGGGTCAGCACCACTGTAGATCCAGGAGATCACACAGGGATCGGAAGAATTTCGACTGAAAAGAGAAATTTAAGACCAAAATAAAAACACAACCAGTAAGGTCTGTGGCTGGCTCAGGCCAGGGAGAAGCCAAAAGCCTTTCCCTAAGAGCTATCAGGGCCTCCTACAAGGGGTGACCCCTTCTCTGGGTAAATATTTACTCAGTGGGAGACTGGAAGCCAGCTGGGCCACAGTGTGAGGGAGGAGACTATAGCAAATCCACACACTTGCCACTGGCCGGACACAGGGTGTACGGAGTGCGGAGCTCAGGACTCCACGGGGCGGCTGGGTGGTGGCGCAAGGCTGAGGGAGCATTAACCCACAGCGTTTCTCCTCTGATGGATTCAGCCTGGCCCAGCACGCCTAGACCAGATGCTGTAAAGTCTCCATAAATCTGTCAGCGGTGCCAGTGTCAAGGGGCCGCCACCTGTGGTGCTCCCCTCTCAGACTTAGCAGGGTCTACCGAGAGGTGCAAAGAAGGTACTGGAATCTCGCTCCTTCCAAGGCCGCCCTCAGTGCCCCCCCAGGGCACCCCAGGGCTACCGAGGGAGGAACTGGGAGCTGTAGACCTTGCAGGACATGGGGAGACTTGCGGGGTCCCCAACCGGTTTCTCGAGGAGTGCAGGTCAGTGAAGACCACAGATGCAAGGGGAAGGTGTGTGTGTGTCCTATTCTCAGTTGCAGATTTAGGAGGCGATTCCTCCATCTTGCTCCCCTACTGGGGACAGACTGGACCCTGTACTAGGCCTAGGAAACCGTGCCTGCTTCTCTCCCACTGTGTGAGTTTGGAGGCTCGGGAAGCAGCCAGACACTGAGTTCCAGGACAGCGATTTTCAGAGTACAGTGACTTCTTCCAATCAATCAAGGGGAAATGGTAGGCAAAGGAAGACCGACACTGTTCCCCTGCAGAAATGCCGCTGCAGAGTGAGTGGACTGCACGGAGGGCCGGCGTCTCTTGACCTGGGCCTTAGGGGTGTCAGCAGAGGTTCCTCCTCCCACGGTGCCTCCGGTCAATCTGGCGGCAAGCGGCAGCCAGAAGCGCGCCCCACGCCCACGGCCAGGACATGTCCACCCTAGACTGCTTGCCCATTTGAGCAGCTCCGGAGCCCCAGACGGACAGAAGCTAAAGTGAACCACCACGGGGAGCTGGGGAAGGAGAGACAGCCCACCCGAGTCTTCGGCCTCGGCCAGGCCGGAGTGGGGCTGGGGAATCGCGGGGTCGCCCGTACACTGACCTGCCTGCCGGCACTCGGTGTGGTTGCGGAAGTACCAGCCCAAGGAGTAGGAACAGGGTCCAGGCGCAGCCTGAAGATGCTCGGAGAGCCGCCCCGCAGCCTCAGTCTTTTCACCAACAAGCCTCGCGATTCCTGAGCCTTTCCCCGGGTCCAGAATGGCCAGTCCTGAGGGCGGCGGGCTGTGGGATCTGCCCCGCGGACCGCGAGCGCTCCACGCCAGCTTTCTCCTGCCTAGGGCAGGGGAGGGGCCTGTGGTGGCCTGAAACCCTCTTTTAATTCTCGTCGGCCTGTTTCCCCGATCACCCGGGGTTGGCTTTTCTGTTTGCTCACTCCTTCTATTACAATAAAAACAATCGACATTTCTTTTCAGTTTCCCCATATTAGCGTCACTCCGTAATTGTTCTCCACCTCCTCCCTCCCCCTCCCGAGTTGAAGGCGCGCGAGCGGGATTGCTGGTATTCTCGCATTGGAAGGTTCCAGAGTATATGAGCAAATCTTCCCTAAAGACTTTAAAGTAAAAATAAATAATGGCCCGAGAAATTGCCGTGACCCGAACAACACTTTCTGAACCCAAATTACACCCATTTTCCAGTTTTCAGCAGTGAAATTGCTTTCAGAAGAACGGCGCAGAGCCTCGTGTGATATGGCTGTTTATTCAGTGCGCAAATGAAAGAGCATATTTTTGTGCGAGGGGCAAAACTTGTGGCTGCGACACGGTAAGGGCAAGAATCGGATTCTGACTGGGGGACAGGAATGAGAGGGACCTGCGAGAAAACGAAGCTGACCCTCCCTTCAGCGGGAGGGGACTTGGCTCTCCAGGGTTGGAGCTTCCAAAGCAAGTCCGCGGCTTGGGCACTAGGCAGCCTGGAGCTACAGCGCTCCGAAGAGCTGCAGCTGCGTGTGGGAAGTACAGCTGCTGGAGACCCTGCCCTCCAAGAGTCTGCGCGAGGGCATTGGGGCTGCCTCCACGCGAGGACCCGATTGGCCTAAGGGCTGTCTGGAAAAGATAGACGCGAACCAGGCCGCGCCTCTAAGCGCGGATCTCTGGACTCCAGAGCTTGTGGAGCCCTGGGCGAGCGTGTGCGGGGGAGGGGCGCGCTGTGGTCCAGGTTCCGTTGAAGGCAGATTTAGGGGGAAGTCCGAGTGGGAGGCAGGCTGCAAGAGGCCCGATGTTTTCTGGTTAAGATCGGAATGCGCTTAGCTGGGCCTGAGCTTTGGCTAGGCCTAAACTACTGATGGTGGGGACAACTCTTATTAGGAGTAATTGTGGCATCCGAGAAGCCTGAATCAACCCATGGGTTAGAGATACCATGACAGGCGCTAGAGTTCTTCCGGCTTTCGGCGATGCCGAGACCCGGGATTTGCTCACTGCGCCTCGCCTTTGACTACAGGTGACAGGATGTCCCTGAGACTCGCCCTTGATCCCGTGCAGCCCTTGTCTCACCTTCACAGTGGACACTGCTTCAGGGCCTCGGGCGCTGCAAGGTGGAGACGCATATATTCAGCCTGTCCCTTTTTTACGGATTCACTTCACAGCTCTACCAGTCCTGCTCTGATCACAAAAGCGAAGACTAGTGCTGCACTGTACTTGCTATTGCCCCGTGGGGGTGGGGAGCTGGCTGGGAACAGAGGATCAAAGTGGAAGTCACCCAAAAACGTCCCGAAATCCTGCAGCCAGACCTCTGGCCGCGGCACCTCGTCACAGCGCCACCTACAGGCGTCCAACTAGACCGCGCTCCACAAGATTGGGAACAGCGCAGACCTGAGGTATCTGCGAAGTTTTAGTTTCCCGCTTCACTTTCCTCTCCACTCAAAACTCTACACACTAGGTTCTAAGTGCCCATACCATTCTCCATCAAGCTCGACGGCAAACCTGAGCGTGGGTCTTTTCATGATTCACAGCAGAAAACCCATCTTCCAGTCCCTAACGGGCTGGATCTCTGGCAGCCCCCAGGGCTGCTCAGGGTCACTACTTTGGAGCTGTTCCTGCACTAGTGCGGAAAAACTGGAGACTGCAAGGAGGCCCTGCAGTGAGAAGGAAGAATGACAGCTCCATTCCTCTCCAGCTATTCCACCCTTTGAGGACAGCTCCCAAGTCACATAATCTGACAAAAAAGAGTATTACTATCCTTCGCATCTTACAACTGATAACACACCGAAGGCTAACTAGAAGCCCACATGACACTTGAAGTGGAATCCCCTATCCCTCTCCACAGTTTAGAAACCGGCCTGAGGCCGTTCCCATCGCCCTGGCAGAGGACCTGAACCCTAGGCCTCCTCACTGAGGGCTTGCGTTCTAAGCGGGAACATCGCGGCTCCATCAGGGAGGGCGCACAACTAGGATCAGGCTTCTTAGGCGCCTCTCACCCTCTCCTGACCGGGCTGCGCTACAGTGTCAGGCGCTGCGCAGCGGCAGAGACTCTGGCTTGCGGAGCCTTTCACGGGAGCTCCTAGCCTAGCAGGGAGGCAGGACCGGGCGAATCCGGCTCTGGGAGGAGAGGTTTCCCCGCTGTCTGCAGAAGCTCGCAAGGCTTGGGCGCCGGCTCAGCGGGGAGGGGAGGTACACCTCTCTTTCTGGGGATCCCTTCTGGCGAAGGGCTGTGTGTTGTGTTTCTTTTTAACGCCGCTATAGTGGGAACAAAACCAGGAGGTGCCAAGATGCAATAAAATTAGAAACCATAATTAACACTGCTCTCTGGGCCCAAGTGGCTCGGAAACGCACGTGGTGGCGTTCGCTGCGATCCCTCCGCACAGTCAGGCTACGTTTGTGTTTTTCTTCGTTTGCGGCGCATTGCGGAGTTCTTTCCAACTCCTTTCTCTGTTCATTTTCCTAGATACAGCAGATAAATGAATTATTTCAGTTTTGTAAAAAGCAAAATAATAAAGAGATTTTAGAGCACCTTGGGAGAGGTGGTAGCCAAAAGGAGAGGAAGCCGCGGGATGGTTAGAGGGACGGGGTCACCTCTACAGGCGTGGGAAACTTGCTATAGCTGTGACCTGGCCCAAGGGAAATTCGTTCTGTCGTTGTCCCGACCCTTGGTTGGTAAGGTCATTCCTGGTCCATTCGGCCTGAAGACCTGGACTATGAAACCACAAGATGGTGTTTTCAAGATACAGAGAAACTGATCCAGAGGAAAATCTTGCTGCCCACATCTTGGCTAGGATCGCTAGAGCTCTACAGGCCCGTAGAAGGCTCGTGCGGGGCTACCTCCCAGGCCAGGTCCTTAGCTCTCTCCGTTCCAGGTCCAAGTCTCTCCGTTCCGGGGTTGGCCTCCTCCCCCTCGCAGCCCCCTCCCAGCCCCCTCCCCCTCCAGGAGTCTGAGCCTGCTCAGGGAAACCCTAAGCCCGCAGGTAGTTGGCCACAAGAGGCCCCTGAGCTAAGGGCCCAGAATACCCTCTCTAACTCCTTCTGCCAGCAAGCATCCTGGCTCTGTAAAACTCCATCGCGCCTCGACCAGCAGCAAAAGAGGCGGCCTCCTACCTTCCCTGCAACGGTAAATTGCGTGTCTGAGCCAGCGGTAGACAGTGTAACCTCTTCACCCCCATGACTGGAGGCAATTCTGGGAAAACTGTTGAAGAATCCAACGATGTGGTTTTCAGAGGGTACACTGAAGATTAAGAGACAGAAATGTAACAATGAAGTAAGTAGAACCTCTCAGAAGCGTCTGTTTTGTAAGCTAGGAGGGATAAAGCAGGCACTATCCTTGCAAAGTGAACGAATTTCATCACCAGGTATAAAAAAAAATACCTTTTAGAGAGATGCTGCTACCTTTCTATGTTTCACTTTTGCCATCAATGAAATGTTTAAGACTAATATGAATTAGCTCAAATTCTTTTTTTGTGTCTGGAAAAAGCAAGCAAATTGTGGTTTTGTTCTCTAAATGTCTTTTTCAGTAAGAAAAAATAATTTTAAAGAGTTTATATAGTGAAGGAATTTACACATCTAAAAGCAACTTACATGGTTTAAAATGTGTACAGATCTTTAAGTACACATCTTACCTAATACTTTGAGCAGGACATTTAAGAAAAATCAGTATAATCAGAAAGGATGAGTGTAGTAGACAAAATTGAGGAAAAAAAGCCCTGGAAAATTTAGAAAAGTAAAGAAGGATTTTTAAACAATAACAATCTTTTATGTTTTATTTCATTTCCCACAGCTTCCTGTTACAAGAGTTTTTACATATTAAGTCTTGCATTTTGGGGTTCTGCTGTTGGGCCATATCCAGCCTGTTAATTTAATGATTGCATGAGAAGAAGAAAGATTGCAACAACTAGAGATTAGCACCAGAAATGCCCGGCCATTGTCTTGTGTACGACACTTCTATACCAGTGCTGACTTTCTTGCCAGACTCCTCAGGAAGATATAGAGGATCGCAAAGAAGAAGGCTGCCTCCATTTCCCCGCAGGATCTAGACATCAACCCAGGGCCAGTGGCTGGCTGCTACTTAGAAGGTTAAAAAGCCAAGGTCATAGCCGAAGGGGGCTCTTTAAGTCCCCCCCCACCCCCAGCACCTTCTTGCAGGACTAGAGGTGTGAATCCCATGTCCTGAGCTGACAACACAAATTCCCTCAGCAGTTTTTATTACCGAAGCTATTGCTATTCCTATGCAATTCCTTTGGGATTGCCTTCTGCCCTGACACATGGTTCTGTTCTCAGAGACACCCCTTTTAGCATAGGAAAAATAATGACCTCGCTACTCAGTAGAAAATATAATACCCTTCATAATGCCAGTTTAAAAATTTAAACCCCTGAAAATCAAGAAACAGAAAAGCCCAAATTCTTCTAGTCAGGTTAAATCGCCCTGACTTCCTGGGCTGTATAATGCATGGAGCATTTACAAGCCTCACTGGCAAGACCAATCCTGCAGCCAGGCACTGCCACTGTTAGTGCTGTATTTAAAGGAAAAATGTAGCACTGCTACACTGGGTAGGTTTTCCTTTTGTTGCAATCTAAATGTTTCATGCCTGTACATTCCAGCCATTGCTTGCTAAATATGAATGCACAGTACCGTGCTTATTTGTAAATGAGATTAAAGAAAGCAAATTAACTGATAGCTAACAAAGAGCCAACTGGAAACAAGATGGAGACCTGCTGAGAATGTTTATACAGATCCCAGATCTTCCAGATATAGTATTAAAGCTGAAGAGTTTTATCATTCCTAATCAATTCCATTCATTTAACTCTGACACAAAATGAAGTTCCCAAATGGTAATCAACATGAATAATTTTAGTTTCCTCATCATTTTCTCAATTTTTATTTTAGAACTATACATGTGTACAGACCCACAGTTTTCCCAACAGGAGAGAATATAGTATAAAAATATGTTATTTAAGTTTTGTGCTGGAAATTCAATCTTCTCTTTAAATTCAAGAGTAGCTAAAAACCACAACAGCTTTTCTTTGGACTTAGACTTGTCTGTACTATTTCAGCTGCGAGGTAAATTTATCTTAACACTTGCTATTTCTCCTAGACAAAGACAAAAAGAAAAAAATGGATGAAAGAAAAACAGAAAACAGAGGGTTAACCTGTAGGGTTGTATGTAAAATGAGCCATGGCTTCTGGCCATAAAATGCACATGATTGTATGTTTCATCATGGAACTGTGTAGGCATATGAAGGCTTGGGGGATAAAGGTATTAGGTGCATAGGAGACATCATTATTCCTATTAGAGCAAATTAGTCTCATTGAGGAAAATATACCCTTGGGGTAAAATATACATTAAATTCTGTAGGAGGAATGAATAACATACACTTGGATGACACTACATAAAAGCCGCATGTTTTTTCCTCTTGTGGGAAAGTTTCTTGTGTCAATAAAAAGGATGAGAGCAAAGTTATGCAGTCTATGTCACCAGAACTCAAGGCATAATCACTCAGCTGTCCAAAACCCTTCAAACAAGTACATGTGTAAGGTCTTCTGAAGACATATTTCTCATCAGATAGTTAAGCCTTAATAAACCAGATCACCCAAGAAAGCAAATATGCATAAAAATTGAAGGAGTACAGTGTTTCATGAACATTTTCTAATGTCTCTGAAGAGAATATAAGAAAGTGTATGCATGATGTGCTTTCTTTACTATTTATTTTGATGTGAAAAACATAATTATTTAGGTATTATTTACACCTTACCCATAATCTAGTAAAAGGAGAGTTGAGAAAAATGAATCCAAATGAATGCCTTTTTGGTAATCAAGCCTTCCTGTACGTATAATGCTTAGGTGGAGCTAAACGGAGATCCTTCATGATCCATTAATGTGACAATGATGAAAGTCAATACAATGGGTCTGAATAGCATTTCTGAAGTGAGGAAGAGTTACTCTGAAAAGGATGATGATGGAGGATGAAGAAGATACTTTTTGTCACAGATTAAAATGAACGCCTATTTTTCCTTTACATCAATTCCCACCAGGCATCTAGGAAAAGCAAAAAATGGATGCTGAGATTAATAGCAGAGATATATAGATATAATAAATTAAATTTAATCCTGTTAATCCTGTAACACATATCAAATGCATTTGTATAATAATAAATGCATTTAAAGGACTCTATAAGGTCAGTTTGCCAACCTATCTCTGAAGTTAACCCCCTGTATGAGCTTTTCAGAAGTGTTTCAAGCTCAAAGGACAGAGTTTAGAGTCCCTATTTACTCCTTTAGTCTGATAAAGGAATTGTATTCAGCCAAAAGGCTGTTTTGTAGGGCCACAGGCTTTTTCTTCATCCTTTGTGAAAGTCAGTATGAACTTGGGGGAAACACAGAGTCTTCCTTTGGATGCATGGCATCACTTGTGCCTAAGAACCTGGGAGTGTAAAATGTTACCTCAAATAACTGCAATATGTACCCGCCAACCAGGGGAAGTTATGGATACCAGAAAGATTTTCTTATTCTAGTAAGTTATCTATCTTTTCCCTTAACTCATCTCTATCTCTTTTTCTGAGATGTTACCTTTCTCTCTAATAAACATGCACACACATATATACAGTCACATATCTACATACCCCATAGAATAAAGCAGCATTTTACATAAGATTTTGATTTTTAAATGTTCTTTTCTAGTTCAAATTCCATGAAATCCCTGAAATATTTTAAGGCATACCAGGAAACTAAGCATAACATTACCACGATGAGTTCCAGTGAGGTCATAAAGCAGTTAGCTTTCTTCATTTAGATTCCTAAACCACCATAAATGCATATATGCCTGGATCTATCTTGGAGCTTATATTTTTAAACAATCCATGAAAAGTACATCCAGATCTTTACATGTTTGGGAGAAATTAGCGAGCAGCTAACACAAGGTCAGCCTTGCCATCTGTGCTTGTTCATAAATCCCTTTGCCCTAAAAGCAGGTAGATTGATCTAGTTATACAGCATTAAGGGAATATGGCCTTCAGCCAATCCAAAGTGGATCATGGGAGATGAAAAGCTATTTGGTTATCAGTGTTCTGTAGCTGGTTCTCTGATCCATGGCTTAAATCCACATGTACAGTTAGGTGTATTCTACACAATGATGATTTTGACATTAGAGTCTGGAATCATTAACCTCCTGCAGATTCTTGGAATGTTGGTTTAGGTTCTTTTCTGCAGTATAGTTCTATGTGTTGATCCTGCTAGGGAAGTTGCCTTCCTTTATACTCATGATGGGGAGTAGGAGGTTGCTGATTATTCATCTGACTACTCAATACTTCTAAATACCAATTGAATATTTGTCTTCAGGTCTCATGACAGATACTGTGTGGCCATTTGCTTTTTAGATTTCTAATGCCTTGCTAAGGGAATGAGCACTCTTTAACAGCTCCTAGAGGTAAATCACAGATCTTCCAAAGAAGAACAATTCTACATCCAACTCAGGTTATGTTCTAGAAATGGACAATTATTATAACAATAATTTCATTTCTATGTTAACATTTGCACAAAAATAGAATGTAAATATCACTGTTTATTTGCAGACATGAAGGTCAAAATGTCAAATTGCAGATCTTGGGTTCTCAGTAATAGGCTGCTGTGTTTAACTACCTCAACTTCTTTTCTCTACTTATAGGAAGGAACAAAATAAAATGTTTTGTGGAAGTTTATATTGAAATGAGGTCAGGTATACTAATGACTGCTTGGTATTTTATGACAAGTTTTATAACCTTGGAGTTACCATAACTTTCAAACGATCATCAATAAAGTTTTATTGTGAAAGGGCTGCCATGTGTCTGAATGCTTCTGCACGTAGTAAAGCCATGCTGCCCTATTGGCTCAGCTCGTGGGCCCCTTTTAACCCCAGCTGTAAAGTCCTCTTCTTTTTTATTGGGGGTTGAAAAGTCCTCAGGACTGTTCTCCTCCGGCAGGTTGGCAATGTACATATCCCGCGGCAACTATTTACTCACCAAATTTTCAAAAATGTGCAGCAAGATTCCTTGTATTTGAAATCTTATTGGACTTCTTTAATAAATAAATGACAGTTGGGTGGGTTGACAGTAGCCGACTGCAGACATATTTGTTTGAATGCAACACAAACTGTATTGGAGTACCCTAGAGGACCCCCACTTAATAACTAGGCACTTATGGACAGATAATGGTTTCAAAGACAAACAATAAACTAGTATACTTAAGACTCCGAACGATTTAGGAACCTCGAGTTTCGTCTAATCTGACTTTTCCTGAAGCAGCATGGGGGCACGAGTTGGAACGGGGCTCTCTTTGCCTCCTAACACATTCCCAGAAGGTACTCCAAGGCCAGACCAAGGACTACAGGTGTGCATCTTACACAGGCAGCTCTCAGGCTTAGGTTCGGGTCCGTGCACGTCAGCGCTGCCTTGCCCTTGCCAAATACTCTGTGGAAATGAAGTCAAGAATGATTCCCTGGGATTTGGATGAAGAGAATGGTAACTACAAACTGTACACAACGAAGATTCTCCCTTTGGGGTCCTTCAGATAGCTGCTGTCAGGGGAGCTGCTGTCAGGAGAAGCGGCAGAACGAACACTGGAAGGCTGGCCTCGAGCACTGGTCGCGCTCGGGGCGCTAGTGTAAAGACGTGCCGTGGGGTCTCCCAGACCTCGGAGAGGATGGCCTTGAGATCCAAATTTTCCCATTTCCACACATGCGGAACTCCCTCCCCCTTGACATCCCCAATTTACAGGTTGCTCCTGGGGAAGGGACTGGTGAACACCGCCCTCTCCTGGATCTCTGGGAACTCACTGTAGCGCTTGAAATCGGCTCCTTCCGGGTTCAGCGTCCTGAGCTCGGAGCAGGGGCACGCTGTGCTCCGCCTTCCTCCGGGTTGAATCTTCCAGAGCGGTGGACACCAGACCCCTGCCCTCATTCGGACCTGCAGAGGCACGAGCCGAGTCTTTGCTGAGCCCCCGCAATCCACTGCAAAAGAAGCGCGGCCTCACGCTACGCTCCTCCTTAGGCAACGCGCGCCAGCCCAACCGGCGCTGCAAACCACGCCGGGCCGCCGCCGCCCCGAGAGACAGAAGCGCCACGGACCTCCCCCAGGATTTAACTGCCCGCTCACCCCCAGTCCCTAAGGCATTCGGGCCTGACAGCCAAACAGTCCCTCTCTGGTTTGGGGAGTTGAACCCAGGGCCTTCAGCCTGCTAGGCAAGACCTCTGCCACTGAACTACCCCTCCAGTCCCTGGCAGCGCTTAATCACTGAGTTTGGTGGCCACTCTGAGCGTAATTAGGGGTCCCCAATGCCAAAGATGCCTTACGGGAAAACTGGGTTCAAACTCAGCTCATTTCTCATCTCTCACAGGTCACCAGCCAAGTCTCTACCCTGGGCGTTCCCACTAGTCACCAAAAGCAGCCAGCCCAACAAATAGTCCTTGGGAGGGCGTGCAGGTGTGGTTACAGTGAGACCCGAATGCCAGGCATAGCCAGACAACAAAGTCATCACCGGCCACGCACTAAAGACCGCGGGAGAGCAGCGCCGTGGGTGTCCGCGCCAGGCAGGGGACAGCTGTCTCCCTGAGATTAGTGGGATTCTGGTTGGGGAAGGCGGGCAGCCTGGGCGCAGCGAAGGGTTGTGACACCGTCTCTTGAGAAAACCTCGCAGAATGCGCGGTTCCCCACATGGCCAGTTCCGCGACACCCGCGGACTGGAGCCAAAGCCCATCCACAAGCCACTTGCCATAATAACGTCCTCGATTATAATTAGAATTTCCTGAGATTAAATTACTAAATGCATTGATAGTATTCTCCCCAGTACTGAGAATAAGATCCCAGCGCCCAGAAATGCGCTAAGCGCTCACACAACGCACCCCAGCACTAGCTAGTGCCCCGCAGTGGCAGCATGAGAAGCTACCACAGCCCTTTGTCACTTACTAAGGGAACTTTCCTGAGGATCTTCGGCTGTCTTCATGTTTCCAAGACTTTAGCAAAAAAATAGAAGGTGACTCACAGGGTGGGGGTGTCCTGCACCCCCCCATCCCTCCCAGGGAGGCTGAGGAGCCAAGAGGCGCTTTTAGGCTCACCTAACTTTCGCAGAGCCAGCTTGTCTGTGGTGACCCACTTCCAGCACCAGACTACCCAGCCCTTCTCCGCGTCACCACTGGACAGCACATAGCTCTTCCTCTTCCTTTATGCCAAAAAGGCTCGATGGTGTTTCAAACAAGAAATTATGTCCAAGGGTAAGAATAAAACCCCAGCCTCCTCAGATACATAGAAAGAAAACAGTTTTCAGAGTTAGGTTCCTGACGCTAATTACAGTCCAGCCCCATTTCAAGGAGAGGGCCACTCATTCCTGAGTTCCCTCCCCTGGCTTATTCTTGGCTCTTTTTGAGTATTCGGGCTTTTCTGTTGCTGAGTACCCTCCATCTGAAGGGAGCAATAGCAGAGCAGCAAGTCGTTTCTCCTTGTACACTGGTATTTGAGATAATCTCACCTTATCAAAGTCAGCTAAAGGTAACTGAGAAGGTCATCTCAAGGTGTAATTCAGAAGCTAGATCCTCTTGCCCAATTATCTGACAAACCACTCTGTAACTATCCTCTATCTTGAGGCCAACCTGGAGAAGCATGGCTTCTTAAAATAGTCTGGCTCTGGCCAGGGATTTAGCTCAGTGGTTCGGTGTCCTGCCTTGCAAGCGTAAGTACCAGAGTTCTATCCCCGGTACCAAAAAAAAAAAAAAGATAGTCTGGATCTTACATATTTCCCGAAGTCCAATGTGTTTGCTGTGGGGAAATAGCAGAAATTTGAAGGATGGAGCATATTAGGGGACTTTATTTAAAAAATTTTTCCATTAAGTTTATTGGTACATTTAAAGCAAACAATACAGCTACAAATTTATCATTGGGATCTAGTACCTTTACACATATATCTTGATTCTTGTTTTTTCCCCATACCCCTGCCCTCCCTTCACCCCTTTCACCCTTCCCTATTTACAAAGAATTTGTTTCTGTTTTTTAAAAATTTTCACATATTTTCTTTTCCCTTATTTCCTTTCCCCTCCCCTTCCCACTTCCCCTTTGGTCATTTTCTTCCTATTTCAAATTCCCAATTAAACCATTTGAACCTTATTTACACTTTTACTTTTTCACACAACAGAAACTATTCAATATTTACTCAAGTGTGTGCTAATTATTTCACTTCAGAGTATAGCCTCAGTCTACATCCATTTAATTATTAATGTTTCTAGTTTCTCATTCTTTATGGCTGAGTAGTACTCCATTTTATAGAAAAGCCACATCTTCTTTATCCAGTCTCCAGTTGATGGGCATTTGGGTTGTTTCCAAATTTCAACTGTTATGAACTGTGCTGCTACAAACATGGGTGCACCTATGTCACTGTAGTATGGCTCTTTTAATTCTTTTGGAAAGATACCCCATAGAGGAATAGCTGGGTCAAATGGAACCGCTAATCCTCGTTCTTTAAGACATCTTCATATTGATTTCCACAGTGTTTGCACCAGTCTGCACTCCCACCAACAATGGAGAAGGGTTCCTTTCTCCCCACAGCACTGCCAGCATTTGTTATTGGTTTATTTCATGATGACAGCCATTCTTTCTAGGGTGAGGTGGAATCTTAATGTTGTTTTCATCTGCAGTTCTCAAATTAAGAGATGTTGAACAATTTTTCATATATTTATTTGCTGCTTTTACATTGTCTGAGAAATGTCTGTTCATTTTTGAATTGGGTCTTTGTATTTGGGGGTCTGATTTTTTCTTTTTTGAGTTCTTTATCTAGACAGTAGGCCTTTGTCCGAGGAGTAGCTGGTAAAATTTTTTCCCACATTTTAAGTTTTCTCTTAGATCTATTGGTGATTTCTTTTGCACTGCAAAAACTTTTTAATACAATGAGATACTAGTTTTTTATTTTTTGTGCAAGTTCTTGTGCTGCTGAGGATTTGTTTATATGCCAATGTCTTTGAGAGTTCTGCCTAATTTAATTTCCAGTAAGTTTAGTATTTCTGTTTTGATATTGATATCTTTAATCCACTTGGATTTTAGTTTAGTGCATGGTGAAAGATAGGGATCTAGTTATTAGTCTTTGGCAAGTTGAAAGCCAGTTTTTCCAACACCATTTATTAAAGCAGCTATCTTTCCTCCAATAAGGATGGTTGGCTCCTTTGTCAAGGATGAGGTAGCCGAGTATGTCTGGTGTTGTTTCTGCATCTTCTAATCTATTCCACTGGTCCTCAAGTCTGTTTCTTTGCCAGTACCATGCTGTTTTTATCACAGAGGCTTTATAGTAGTTTCAAGTTGAGAATTGTGATACCTCCTGCTATGTCTCTGTTGCCTAGAATGGTTTTAGCTATGCTGGGTCTCTTCTGCTGCTTCCAAATGAATTTTTGGATTATTATTCCTAGTTCTGTGAAATATACTGTTGGGATTTCAATTGGGATTGCATTGAATCTGTATAGCAGTTTTGGAAGTGTGTCCATTTTCACTATGTTGATTCTTCTTATCCACCCAAGCAAGAGATGTCTTTCCATCTTCTTATATCCTCTTCTATCTCTTTTTTCAGAGTGCTGTAATTTTCAGTGTAGAGGTCTTCTCCTTTGTTAGAGTGATTCCTAGATATTTCATTTTGGGGGATGTTATTGTGAAAGGAATTGTTTCCCTAATTTATCTCTCAGTGAATCTGTTATTGTGTACAAGAAGGATATTGATTTTTGAGAGTTGACCTTGTATCCAGCTACTCTTCTGAAAGTATCAATTAAGTCTAGCAGTCTTTTGGCAGAGTTTTGGATCTTGTATGTAGAGAATCATATCATTAGCAAATTATGACAGTTTCACTTCTTCCTTTCCTATCTTTATTCCTTTTATTTCTTTCTCTTGTCTAATTGATGTGGCTAATGTTTCTACAACTATATTGAACAGGAGTGGTAAGAGTGAACATCCTTGTCTTGTTCCTGATTTTAGCATGAAGGTTTTTAGTTTTTGACCATTTAGAATGCTATTGGCTGTTGGATTTTCATAGATAGCCTTTGTCAGATTGAGACAAAAACCATCTATTCCAATTTTCTGTAGGGTTTTTATCATGAATGGGTGATGAATTTTATCAAGTACTTTTTCTGAATCTATTGAGATGATCATATGATTTTTGTCCTTAATTCTGTTAATATAGTATATTACTTTTATTGATTTACATATGTTGAACCATCCTTGCATCCCTGGGATAAATCCAGCTTGGTCAAAGTGTATGATCTTCTTGATGATCTTCTCTATTCTGTTTGCCAGGATCTTATTGGGGATTTTTGCATCTATGTTCATTAGCGAGATTGGCCTATAGTTCTCTTTTTTTGCTTGGTCTTTCCCTGGTTTTGGAATCAAAGTAATACTTGCTTCCAGGAATGAATTTGGGAGTATTGCTTCTCTTTCAATTTCATTGAAGAATTTAAAGAGTAGAGGCAATAGTTCTTCTCTAAATGCCCTGTAGAATTCAGCAGTGAATCCATCAGGGCCTGGGCTTTTCTTTATTTGTAATGTTTTAATTACATTTTCAATTTCACTGAATGTAATTGGGGTGTTTAGACTTTTTATATTTTCTTTGTTCAACTTTGGAAGTTCATATGTACCTAGGAATATGTCCATTTCTTCTGTATTTTCCATTTTATTAGGGTATAGGTTTTCTAAGTAGGTATTGATGATCCTCTGGATTTCTGGTGGATCTGTTATAATTTCACCTTTTTCATTCCTAATTGCATGAATCTGAGCCTTTTCTTTCCTTTTTTTGATAAGATTGGCTAAGGGTTTACCAATTTTATTCTTTTGAAAACCCAACTCTTTGATTCATTGATTTTTTTGTATCATTCTCTTAGTCTCCATTGCATTAATTTCTGCTCTGATCTTTATAATTTCCTCCCTTTTATAAGCTTTCAGTTTGTCTTGCTCTTTTTCTAGAAGCTTAAGTTTAAGCATTAGGTTATTTATTTGAGATCACTCTGTTTTCCTAGTATGGGCATTTACAGCTATGAATTTCCCTTGTAGAACTACTTTCATTGTGCCCCATAGATTCTTGTATGTTGTATTGACATTATCATTTAATTGTAGAAACTGTCTAATTTCTTCTTTAATTTTCTCTGTGACCCAATGGTTCTTCAGCAGGGTGTTATTTATTTTTCATGTGTTTGTGAAGTTCGTGTGGCTATTGATCTCCAGTTTAATTGCATTATGGTCTGATAATATATAGGGGATAACTTCAATTCCTTTACATTTATTTAAGCATGTTCTATGAGCTAGCATGTAGTCTATTTTGGAGAATGACCCCTGTGAAGCTAAAAGAATGTATATTCTGATTTTGTGGGGTGGAACACTCTGTAGACATCTACTAAGTCCATTTGTGCTAAGACTTGGCTCAGTTTTGTTACTTCGTTGTTGATTTTTTGCCTAGATGATCTGTCTATTTGTGTCAGTGGAGTATTGAGGTCCCCCACTACAATTGTATTAGTGCTTATTTTGTTTTTCATATCCATTAATATTTGTTTTGCATAGTTGGGGGCATTAGTATTTGATGCCTATATATTTATGTCATTTCTTCCTCTTGTGTTGTTGCCTTTACAAGGATGTGGTATCCTTCTTTGTATCTCTTAATTAGTGTTGGTTTGAAATCTATTTTGTCTGCAAATAAGAGAGCTACCCTTTCTTTTTTCTGGGTTCCTATTGCATGGATAAATGTATTCCATACTTTCACTCTCAGTATATGAATTTCTTTGTGGATTAAGTGGGTTTATTGTATAGAGCATATTGTTGGATATTGCTTCCTAATCCATTCTGCCAGCCTGTTTCTTTTGATTGGTGAATTGAGGCCATTAATTAACATTGATGGTTATAACTGTTATGCATTGACTTTTCATTGTCATGTTATTTTCCTGTTGTTGGTTTATTTATTTATTTTTCCCTTTCTCCCTTTAATTTCTTGCCTTGCCTGGTATATTTGTTCTGATGGCCCTTATGGAGTTGTGGTCTTCATTTTCTTTTTCTAGGATATTGTTTAGAAGCGTTTGGAGTGCCGGTTTGGTGTTCATGAAATTTCTCAGGTGTTCTTGGTTGTGGAAGTATCTTATTTCCCCATCAATTTTGAAAGACAGTTTTGCAGGATACATCAGTCTAGGTTGGAAGCTGTTTTCTTTTAGGACTTGCAATACCTCACTCCAGGCTCTCCTTGACTTGAGGGTTTGTGAATAAAGTCTGTTGTGACTCTGATGGGCTTTCCTTTACATGTGATTTGTTTCTTTTCTCTAACTGGTTGTACTATTTTGTTCTTCTAATGGGTTTCCAGGATCTTGAGTATTATATGTCTAGGTGTAGGTTTTTATTGATCATGGCTATTTGAAGTTCTATATACCTCACTTATCTGTATGTCAAATCTTCCCCTCTGTTTGGAAAGTTTTCTGTCATTAATTCTGTGAACAGTTTTTTATGTCATTTGTACTTTCTCTTGCTACTTCGTGGACTCTTATCAGTCTCATATTATTCTTCTTTGCATCATCTAAGAGTTGTTGGATTGATTTCTCATGATCCCTTACTGTTTTTAAGAGATTTCTCTTTTCATGATCACTGACCACAATCCTATCTTCTATATCTGAAATTCTATCTTTATATTTGCTCTTCCTGCTGCAAATGCTTTCAATAAAGTTTTTAATCTCCTGTATATCTGTTTGAATCTGTTTCACAGATTTCATTTCTTTCCTATGTTGGGCATTCATGGTTTCCATCATGTTCCTGAGCTTAGCTATCTTTTTTTAAAAAATATGTTTCTGTTCTAGAGTCTCTGACCATGTCTTTCATTCTTCTCGTCATCACTGTGCTTATCTGGGAAATTATTTCTGTTTTGAATTTTTCTAGATCCTCATTTATCTGTTGTGTCACTTCCTGTGCTATTGGTTCAGGGTGTCTGGATGGTTGACTGTCAGAATTTTCCTCCTCATTTCCCTCAGAGTTTACCTTTGGTGGGGGGAAATCTGTGTTTGTGTCTTGTTTAAATGCTTTCTCATTTCTATTTTTGTCACTGGTACTGTCTGTGGTTTAATTCCTGGGTTAATACTTCAATCTTCCACATATAGCTGGTTTTTAGGTTTTGAGTCTCTAATGTCTCTGAAGAAAACTCATTTTCATTATACCAGGAAAGACAACTGATTAGATCGATCCAACACCTTAGCCCAAGTGATACAATCAGCAACACAATTGCATCAAGCACAGCTTGGAAAATGACAGTTTGTAGTAGTTATAATCTATCACCTTTAACTATGTGAATGAAATCACAATCGAGGACCAGCCCAAAATATGTTTATAGTGAATAGACTCTTCAATGTAGCAATTTTACTCTTCAGGATGGGGATTTAGAAGGAGTTGGGGAGCGAGGGACAGATAGGATAGAGAAAGGTTCGAAGTGAGGTCAGAGGTAACAGGAAGATCACATAAACTCTAGGGACCTGTTGAAGAGAATGGGAGAAGACAGAAAAAAATATTCTCAAGAACAGAGCAAACTAACAGCAATAGGGAGACTGTAATCACTTTCTTTTAAAACTAATGTCAATTGAGAGAAGGAAAAAGAGAAGAAAAGGAAAAGAAAGAAAATAAATTTGAATTAGGATAGGAACAGGAACAAAAAGGGAGAGTAATAGAGATCAAGATGGGAGAGAGAGAAAGAAGATAAGAAAAAGAAGATTAAAAACTGGGATTCTCTGATGTGAATAATCTGCAATAATACATAAGATCCTAATAAGATTACTGACATTTAGAAATGGGAAGAAAGGAGCTAAAGGTGGAGGGAAGGTGGGATGGGTAGGGGAAGCATAATAAGGGAAAAGAAAAACATTTGAGATAATGAAAAGATGGAAATAAAGTGTTTGTAGATGGGAAGGGGAGGAGGGGGTGAAGGGAGGGCAGGGGTAAGGGGAAAAAATGAGAACCAAGACTTGTCATGTAGAGGTACAAGATCCCAACAATGAATGTAATTGTACTGTATCCCTAAAATGTACCAATAAACTCAATTAAAGCTGAAAAAAAAACTGGGAAAAAATTGAGAAAAGAAAAAGATACATAAAATATTTTTAATGGTTAAAGATAAATGAAAAATATTACTTTGAAAATAAAAAATACAAATAGAAATAGAGGGCCTCCTTTAGGGCATTGCACTCGACACAAGAGACAGCATGGGCAGGAGTGTGCAGATCTAAGCTAATTAGTCTCAGTAAGCCAGAAGCTGTGCTCTGAGGTTCAGGCTGATTTTTGGCTGCAAGGCCCAACTTGAGATCTCTGTCCTTCTGCTGGGTTGAACTCTGCAAGATTCTACTGCAAGTTCCAGCTGTTCTTCCTTTGAGGTTAGACCAGGTTCAAATATGAGGTGCTGGTCCCTCTGACTTACCAACTATGTTGATGTGGTGTGCCTTTATTGCAGATTTTTTGTTTTAACCTTTCCAGTGGGCTTCAATTTTCACCTAGGAGTCTCAGAGAGGCCTTCTTTCTCTTGTTCGGGGGTGGGGGGCAGGAAAAACACTACATTGGTGCCCCACAGAAGCGGGGGGGTACCACAGGGTCAGGAATCTGGGTCAAAGGGCTTAAGAAACCTTAATTCACTGGGGTTGTGCCCTTGAAGAGGACTGTGAGATTCCCCAGTTGCTTCTTCTTTCTTTCTCTTTAGTGTTCTGGCCACCAAGTGAGTAGCTTTGCTCTGTCTTGTGTTCCCTGCCATGAAGGGTTGTCTTGCAAAAGTTCAGAAACAGTGGGGTTGATGGATGATTGGAGGCTACAAAACTATGAGCCAAAATAAACTTTTTCTCTTTATAAATTGATTACTCCAGGCATTTGTTAATGGTGCAAATTTGTGCACTCATATATTCAACACACATTCTTTTGAGAGCCTGTTATCTGTCAGATACTGTGCTAGGTGCTAGGGATACAGTGACAAAAAAGATAAGACCTCATAAACAAGGTGAACTAATTTGCTTATAAGATACTTCCCATGACTTAGGTTTCTCTATAGGGCTAGCTGTTTCCTCCTGGCAACGGCAGATTTTCTTTTCTATTCTTAAGTGTCCTCAAATGCTACTATCCTCTTTGAGAATGAAAGAGAAGAAGACCTCAAGGGAAGTGGGTTCTCCAGCCAAGCTGAAGCCCAGCTTTCAAATTTCTGAACCCACGTGGCTGAGGACCATTATTTGGATGAGTCACTTTACATGTTGTCGTCTCTCCTTATAATGTCAAGAAGATAATAGCATAAAAATGCAGGGCAGTATTCAGCCACAGGAAAGCAGGTGGCCATAAAGCAGGAAGCTGGTTTCTCAAGCTGTTTTCTCATACTATTGTGACTGAGCAAACCTTACACAAGCTAGTACCCAGTCAGCAGGGCAAGGCTGCCTCTCTACTTATCTCTCTGATTTTTTTCCCCATTCACAGGGTGAGAGCCTTTGATGACCTGCTGAAGATGTTCCACAGAACCATCTAAGCAAAGATCTTTGTGAGACCCAGTCTGGACCCCTTCAATGTGGAATTGGGAGAACACAAAAGACCAGCCAAAAGGGAAGACCTTGGATAAGAGAGGAGATATGTTAGTCAGGTTTTATTTGCTGCCACAAAATAACCTGCAAAATAATTAAAAGGAGGAAAGGTTTAGTTTGGTTCAAGTTTTCAGAGATTTTAGTCCATGGTCACTTGTCTGCATTACTTCTAGGTCCACGGTGAAGCAGAAGAACATCATGTGTGGAGCAAAGGGGCTCACTTCATGCAGGAAAGGAGAGAGGGAGAGAAGGAGAGAGGGTGGGGAGAACCAGCGAGGAAAGGGCAGGAGAGAAGATATAGACCGAAGGTCCTCCCAGTGACCTATATCCTCCAACTAGGCTTCACCTGAGAGTAAATATCCCATGCAGCTGTGAATTCTTCAGTGGATGAAACAATCACTTCCCAAAAACTCATCAACCTGCCTTTGGGCAGCCACAAACCATAAGCCTTTGCAAGGTCAATAAATTTAATTTCCTTTTTTGATAAGACAGCGGGAATGAGGAAATGCTCATAGCTCACATTTGCATGTTTTGCTGTTTTGTAAAGCACATTTACATGTATCGTTTCTTTTATTAATCTTGATAAACATCACTTGGTTACATATGGGGATTCTGAGGCCCAGATAGATAGACTGACTTCTTTTACCCAAAATGGAAGATAGCAGGATTGGTATAGCTATAGATTTACATTTCATTAAATCTGTGTGTGGTTTTGGATTTTTTTCTTTCCCTCCTTTTTTTAAAAAACAGTCCAGAGGTCATTTTTTATACCTACTATGCCACAAATTCGTAGGAATAGGTTCCAGCTGCTCAGGTTTCTTCCCATCGACACCCCACATCCCCACTGGGAATTGAACTCATGACCTTGCGCTTCCCAGGCAGTCACTGTGACACTGAGCTACATCTCTGGCCCTTCCCATTGAATCTTACAAAGTATGCTTTGCATACTTCGCAGGTGAGGCTGGTGCCTCTGTTGAACCCAGGTACCTTTCTCTTGGATTTTCTACTTTTTCTGTTAATTTGCCTTTATGAATTTCAAGAAGCTATTTTAGTTGTGAGTGCTTCACATGCTAAATACACACATTCATTCTGGGTAAAAACTTTGTTCTTAATCTGCTGATTTACAACAATGCAGTACTACAGACTGCTCCAGTTTGGCCATGGTTATGTTAATAAGGCCTTCCCTTTTTTTGGGGGGGGCGTTACCAGGGATTGAACTCAGGTCCTGTGCTTGCAAGGCAGGTGGTGAAACCACTGATAAATTCCAGGCTGAGTCTTTCTTTTTGAATTCTCTTAATGTCTACAATATTGCCTTTCTTGTACATTCACATGTATACCACCAAAGGAAAAACCCAAGTTTCCTAAAAGGCCTAGAGGACATATTGGTAGCTCTCCTTGCTCTCTTTGTGTTTGTCATTTTGGCAAATTTACTAAAGATGATGAATTCAGCTGAAAGGGATCACATATCTTTTGTGGTAACTTTGGGACTAATGTACTCTGGATAATATAATGGAGTGAATGGCTCATTTATTCATCCTCTGAAATAAAGTTTTTCTTTTAAGTATGGTCCCTGTGTTAGGAGCTAGGCTTAGTACTAGAGATACAAAGACAGATAAGCCATTGCCTATAGGAAGCTGAGCTGAGTGAAGTAAGAGACATGCAAATATATAACAGCAGCAAAGCAATAAAGTAAGGTTGGAATGGGGTTCAACACAAAATGCTACGAAGTGCAAAAGCATCAAAGACTGGTTTTGAGGTTAATGAGAGCATGTGGGCATGCTGTTATATTTGTGCAAAATATGATATGGGAAAAGATAAGAAATCTATAAAAGGATACAATTAGTATACAAAAATATCTTAATGAGCAGACATAATTGACCATAAGGAACACTAATCAATATATAAGTACATAGAAAGTTCTACACTCAGACACAAAATAATTGCACCAATGTATGAAGATACTGTCTCAGATAGTAGAGTGGATAAACTCAAGTCTACAGTTCATTGCAAGCTCAACATGAGCCTAGAATATCAATGTCTTTAGTTTATGTTAAAAGATGTGAGGCACCTGACATACAGATGATGGTTCTTTACCATTAGGGTAGGAACACATTTCATTTCTGGTTCTCTACACATTCACAGAGAAATTGACACTGGGAGTATATGTGTAATCGGTGTACACAAAAGTGGCAAAGGACTCTAAGTTGTAGGAATGACTTATTGACTGGGATTATTGACAGAAAGCAGAAGACTCAGAAAGTATGACACAACTCTTCTCAAATATTTGAAGGGACCATGCGTAGAAAGGATGTTCAACTTATTCTGCCACGGAGGCTCAGCTAAAGGCTTCTCAGTTTATAATCCAGAGACTGGCAGAGAAAAGTCAACCTCTCTGATTGGATTGGCTTTTGCTTGGGGATTCTAAGCTCCATGAATACAAGGTCCAACATCTCTCATGTTTGTTCTGTAATCCAATGCCTTGTTCATAGAAAGTAGTCTAAAATTTTGATGTAAAAACATCAAGGAACATACCTGAGACTCTAGGAAAGAAATGTAGAATTAAATGACAAATGAGGCCAATCAATTTGGATTTAAATTAAAATTACTGATAAAAATAAAAATATATGCTTCAAACTTTTTATTTCAACCATAGCTCACTTGTTTGACAAGGAATGTTCAGTGCTCTTAAACCTTCTCTTCTAGAGAGGCTCTTAATTATAAAAGTAAATAGCCTTTATGACCCTTGCATAACATTCCAATTCCATGGGACCTGGAATATAGGTTTCTTTTGAGAATAACAAGAATATACAAAGGGCTAAATCAGATCTTATTTGATCTCAGCTGAAATTTAGACCTGTTATATGGTGGCCCACTTATAAGGAAAAGGTTGTCTGCGTTTATCTTTCAGTGGGTTTCAAGATTTTTCAAAGGAGCCACTTGCATGCTGTGTAAACAAGAGAATAATACAATAAAATTTGACTGTAGAACTGAAAACCCTCTGAGTAACTCTAAGCTGCCTGTCGTCTCAGTCTTTGAACCAGGAACCTATTTCATTTAGATGTAATGGCCACATGACCTAAGTTATAGAAAATTAAATGTAGATGGAGCAACTTCCAGCTCTTATTAAACCCCAAGCTGTTGATTTTTAAGACATACTTTGCTGCTTTCTCTCTGCGATCTTTTTTTAAAATTGAGTTTATTGGTACATTTTAGGGATACAGTACAGTTATATTCATTGTTGGGATCTTGTACCTCTACATGATACAAGATAGGTATCTACATGATAGGTCTTGCTTCTCATTTCTCTGCTGATCTTTATTCAGTTGTTTAGCAAGCAGCATCTTCTGCAGAGGACTATAATATTGACTGTGCCCAAAGCAGGCTGTGAAGAGAAGTACAGTTATTCATTGTTGGGATCTTGTACCTCTACATGATACAAGATAGGTATCTACATGATAGGTCTTGCTTCTCATTTCTCTGCTGATCTTTATTCAGTTGTTTAGCAAGCAGCATCTTCTGCAGAGGACTATAATATTGACTGTGCCCAAAGCAGGCTGTGAAGAGTGAACCCCACAATCAGCTTGTTTGGAGAAGTGAGTCTGGCTGAAGCCTACATGTCAACATCAGAGTAACTGGCACCCAAATTCCACTTCCATAATGCAAACCTCCTGACTAGAAGGACAATGTCCTCATTAGAATCAAATATTTTGTCTATTCTGTTCCTAATTCAAGAGTGTGTTGTCTTGTCCTTCATGAGCCTTGTTACATTAATTTCCATAGAAACTGCATATAGCTTGCCCTTACCCTAATTGATTCCCAGTAAAAGTCGGTGCCTGGGACTGTGTCAGTTGCACCAGCATTGTCCATCCCGGCACCCTGCCTTCTTTCTCTTTGTTCTGTCTCTTAGTGTATTTTTTTTCCCTCAGGCCTGCATTATATACTGGGCCGGTGGGTACTGGAACCTAACTGCAGGGGTCTATGGTAATCTGCCTTAAACTAGATATGCTACAATTTATCAGCAGATTGGAGGCTTGAAGACAGACGATAAATGATAGGGAATGTCACTCAGTTGCCAAGGGATGCCAAGCACTGCTCACAATTTTTCTATCATGCCAGTGTCAAGAAAGGTTCCAGATATCAATTCTTCTTTTTTTCTTTCCTAAAGCATTTCAAAATACTTTAAATATGAGGAAGAGGAAGGAAAAGCATCATTAGCCCCACTTGCTGTGGAGGAAATACTATTGTTCTCTCTCCCATTCTTACTCCCGGCACAGAATTAGCACCTGAACAGTTGTTTAACTGTTGCAGGTAACTATCTCAATGAGAAGGTGCATAGCAATAAAATTAAACCTAATATTTCTTGAGTGTGTCTTTTGTGCTGAGCATCAAGCTGAGCTCATAATACTTCTTATCTTACTTCACCCTCACAACAGTGCTATGAGAAGCTAGTATGATCCCCATTCTGTAGATGAAGAAACTCTGAGGATGCAGGAAAGTTAAATACCTTCCCTGAGGTCATAGGTATTATGTGGTACACTCATAACCCAGAGGAACTCTGTTAACAGGAACTGACACCTTATTTCTTGCTCTTGTTTGATACTAGCATAATGGAGAGATGGAAATCAAAAGTGTAGAACAATTTGATTTTTGGCCACCACTCTATTTTATGTAAAATTTTATTAGTAAACTATAATTTTAGTGATGTTGCATGCCTGTAATCTCAGTAGTCTGGAAAGCTGAGGCTTGAAGATCATAAGTTTGAGCCAAACACAGGAAAGTTAGCTAGATTGTGTCTTGAAATAAGAAATAAAAAATAAAACGTAAAGGGCTAGAAATGTAGCTCATTGTGAAGGCCCTAGGTTCAATCCCCAATATCACAAAAAGAAAAAAAAAAGGAAAGGAAAGAAGGAAAGAAGAAGGGGAGAGAAAAGAAAAGGAAAAAGAAAAAAAAAAACTTGAAGCTGGGCTGGTAGCACACTCCAGTGTTGGATTCCAGGCAGTCGGGGAGGCTGAGGTCGGAAGGATGAAAGTTCAAAGCTAGCATGAGCAACTTAGAGAGACTCTGTATTAAAATAAAAATATTTTTTTAAATGTGGAGGGTGTAGTTCAGTAGTAAAATGCTTGCCTAGCATGCTCAAGTTCATAAATATATGTGTGTGTGTGTTTTACATAGTAGAGTTCATATTTTATTTCAATTATACAGATTTCCTGGTGATTCAGCTACCAATGGGTAAGTGCAATGAATAGACACTTTATAGAAGTACAAATGGCCAAAAAAATATACACGAATAAATGCTCAACATCCCTAGTCATTAGAGAAATGCAAATTAAAACAACACTGAGATTCTATCTTACCACAGAAATGTTGCCATCATTACAAAATCAAGTAATAACAAATGCTGGAAGTCTGCATGGGAAAGGGACCCCTTCTACACTGTGGGTGGGAATGTAAACTAGTACAACGCTATGGGATTCAGTGTGGAGATCTTCAAACCACGAAAGCTAGAAATTCCATTTGATCCATTTCAGTTATCTTTCCAAAAGAGTTAAATATATCATAATACAGAAATACATCATACCCACCTTCACAGATGCACAATTCATAAGAACTAAGTCTACCCTTCCATAAAAAGGGAAATATGAATCATTGGTAGGAAAATGAATGTACCTTGAGACCATAGTGTTCAGTGAAATAAATCAGGCATGCACGCTTAAATATCACATGGTTTCTATTATACCAAAAACCAAAAATATAAATAAAGAGTAAAATAAAGGATAGATAACAGGAACTATGGAGACAGAGCTTTCTGAAAAAGGGAAGGGGGTCAAGAGATGGAGGGAGGAAGAAAGAAGTGGAAGGAAAGGGGTGGAACAAAGGAATTAAGATGTGTTGTGTACATGACCCACCTCCACCCAAGGAATGTAAATACTATGTACTGCAAACACGCACTAATGAAAAACGAAAGTGTTAGACATGATTTACTAAAATTCAGTAATACAATGTTATTATACGCAATGATACAATAATTACATTCTGTGTCTGATTCATTTATAGCTATTTCTGTCTGGTCATTATTGAAGAGTTGCAAAACTTAGGCCAGCGAAACTGCTAATTATCTTCAAATCCTAAAAATAGCTCCTGTGACTTGTTAATAATACCAGCTAGCACTTGTATAGGGCTCACCTTGCACCAGGTACAAGCCTAACACTTTAAGCACTGATCATCACAAAACCCCTATGAAGGAGGTGTTATTAATAGTTTCATTTTACAGATGAAGACTTAGAAGTAAGAGACCCCCACAGGTCTTCTGTGTTCATGCAGGAGACAAATCGATCCATCGATTGGAATAGACTCAGCCATTATAAATGACTTAATTATGTAAATTTTCAATTAAAATCTATTTCTAAAGCAAAAGTAATAAATATTGAAATGTTAATTTCTGCATTTAACTGTTTTTGGGGTGATTTATGTCTCCCATGCATTATGGAAATAGCGCATAATAACCTATACTAACAATGGTGTATTACTCCACAACTCCTTCCAATTCTGTGTTCAATGACATAGTCTTAATGAAGTACACTTGTTGTGATACAATATTGACACAGCACAAATTGGCAATTTCTTCCCTCATTTTTCTCCCCTGTCATTTGTTAGACACTGACCAATATTATCATTGCATAAATCTCAAGGCCTGACACGTAATCGTGGTGCCTGAAGAACTCAGGAAAAGATGAAAGTAAAAACTATTTTAAGGGTATGGTTAAGAAATGTGGTGTCTGCTCTTGCCTTGCAAGTGCAAGGTCCTGAGTTCAATCCCCAGTACCAGGAAAGAAAAAGAAGGAAAAAGAAATGTGGTTTCTGCTTAATTTGAATCATGGATTAAGGATTAAATTTCTATTAAAAAGTGAAGGTGACACCTGAGCCCTGGGAAGTGTTATGTTAGACACCAACAAAGCAAAAGTTAAATTCAAATAAAAAAACATTTTACAACCCACAAGACGGAAAGGACTCTGAAATTAATAGAATCAATATTTTCATTCTAAAATGAATTTCAATGGCCAAATAGTAATTGCATAATCATTCCTAAATCATCTGCTTTAGGAATAGTTTGTTACAAAAATTTACAGTTCTGAGCTGGAGTTCTGAGTTACTTAATTCCTTGGTAAATACAATAGAGTACCTTCTTGAAAAAGAAGAAAGAGCCACTTGAAGGTGTAACTGTATCACTTTACTCATTTACTTAATTTATACATTCTCTCCTCTCTGTGTAGGGTATAAGATAGCAGGGAGTTGAATTTGACCTTGAAGAGCTTACAAGACATAGGAAGAAACAGCCATACAAATAATTAGTTGCACATAATACAGTAAAGAATGTAAAACTTTAGGTCAACAAAGAATGAAATCATTATCTTGAAGAAACAATAGACTAAGTGCTGATGTGGAGAATATGGGAAGATAGGATCCATTCTGATGGGCTGCAATCAAATGCCTCTGTACATTATTCTAGGGGAGTTTGCGTGTGTAAATTTATTGGTACATTTAAGGTAAACAATACAGTTACATCAATCGCTGGGATCTTGAACCTTTATGTATGTAAGTTTTGATGACAGATGTTATTGTGGCAGAGTATTGTGAGGGTCAGTTGTGTATTTGGGCTTTTGATATTTTCGTTCCTTCTTATTAGTCCTGTCTTCCTTCACTAAGAAGAGGACTAAACTAAGCACAGTATGTCTTTAAATAATCATTTCAGTATGTGTGGTTCATTGTAAATACTCTTGGTATTTAGGAGAAAGCTGGATTTTGCCACTAATTATTTTGGGAAACTATTTTCCAGCATTGTAAAACTGTAAAACTTGATATTTATAATAAATGAGCTAAAGGTGTAGGGAAGGTGGGATGGGTAGGGGAAGAGTAAAAAGGGAAAAGAAAAAAATGTGAGAGAATGAAAAGATGAAAATAAAGTGTTTGTAGATGGGGAGGGGAGGAGGGGGTGAAGGGAGGGCAGGGACAAGGGGAAAAAATGAGAACCAAGACCTGTCATGTAGAGGTGCAAGATCCCAACAATGAATGTAACTGTACTGTATCCCTAAAATGTACCAATAAACTCAATTAAAGCTGAAAAACAAATAAATGATCCATGTGGATGACCCTTGGACCTCTCGTGCCTTGTGCATATCTTAGGAGAAAATTGGGAAGAAGGAAGATTTGCATGGAGTGACATTTTTACCTGGTAAGGTCCAGAAGCTCAACTGCTCTTATTGAGGATGAAGATGTTGCCAATCAGACTGCTACCTTGCTACCAAAGAGCCATTCTAGTAAATCTTTCTTGCACCCAGTTGCAATAAGCTGGCCAAGGATTCACATGAATGGTACAAGTGCTGACATAAGGGAGTCCTAGAGTCTACTTTGCCTAGTTCTTCATCATTTGGGACCATCTATTGCTGTGGAAGAGGAAGACTATGGAGTGGGAGAGTTTCTCTAGACGTGAGGATTTGGAAAAACTGTCTTTTCTCTTCCTATCACCTTCTTATCTAAAGGCTTATTTTACTTAGACCTAAATTTTCTTAAAATTCTGTATTTACTCTCACCTTCTATCCATTCCTGTCTCGCAACCACCTAGCCGACCTCTCCTAAGACTTACAATGTGTTACTGCTTCCAGTTACACGATTTTCCCTACACAAATTCCTAGAGGAATACACAGTTGATGGATAACATAAAATATCACAGATTACTTTTTGTGATATCTTCCCATCTTTTCCTTCCGTGTGGAGCACTCATTGGTTTTGAAGAGTTCATACCCTTGTTCTTTGTGTCTTTTGTGAATATCTGAGAAAGAACTGTTTCAAGAATGTACACTTTTAGCATCTTTGACATTGGAAATGCTTAGAGGTCAGAGTCCAGTGCAGATGCACATGCGCAGCTCACATCGTGGGGCAGGAGGGGCCTCTTGCTGTTTCACATGCGCTGTTCACGGCTAGTGTTATTTTCTGTGTCAGGCAAGTCTTAAGGTTTCGATCAGCGAATTGTCAGCAATAGCACATAAGGTGTTAAAATTTGTCTTAATTTGGGTGCATAGTTATGATCCAGGAAATAAATATGCTATGTCTTGACCTCAGATATGCATGCATCTCCCATGGTAAAGCTGAGGATTAAAAACACAAAGTGGGCTGGGGATTTAGCTCAGTGGCACTGCACCTGCATTGCAAGTGCAAGGTCCTGAGTTTGATTCCCAGTACCAAACCAAACCAAACAAAGAAACACACAAGGTATCCACCTCACGTTTAAGTCTATCCCAAACAGGGTGAATTTCCAATTGTGTGACACAATAGCTTTAATTAATCAGATTACTTTGTTTATATAAAGTGTATATTTTTGGAGAAAAATATTCATGGAGAAAAAGGAAACCTTTTGGGAGAATTCAATGTGTGGTTTCTTGGTTAGATGTTGACAGGAAAGGATGGAATCCAAGATCAAAACAAAGGAAATAGGATGGGAGTTCACAAAGTGAAGTCTCAGGAGAATGGTATAGCCTTTTTTTTTAATTACACAAGCAATATACATGGTAGCAAGTTGGAAGATAAAGAAAAACACATTTAAAAATTAAAACATATTCCAACCAATAACATAACACTGCTATGTGTAGCACATATTATAACAGATGTGTGTGTGTGTGTGTGTGTGTGTGTGCTTGCTAAATGAGATCACTTGAGATGTGCTTGCTTTTTCAGTCAATAATTTCTACCTTTCTATGTTAGGATATCAATTTTCCTCCCATGAAACACGTAGCTCAAATTCAGGTTTCTCATCAAATATCCTTTACGGGATCTTACCTAAGACCCCTCTGGCCTTGGTTGTGTCCCTTACGTTTTAATTTAAACCTAGCACAGACTACAACAGACTGATTGGAGAGACGAAGTCATCCTGCAGCGGGTCACCTCTGAGGGCATTTAGCTGTTTCCTCGTGGAGTTATGCAGCCTGCTTTTCTCCCTCCCATGCCTTTTCTAAGCTGAAGTCTGACTTTTGATGTGAAGGTTAGGAAGAGGAGACAAGAAGTAGCTGAGGACTTTTGTGATGATAAGAAGTGAGGGCTGCTACTACGGGAAATCATGTGCAAGGGCTGGAGATGTGGCTCGTGGTAGAGTGCTTGCCTAGCACATGTGAGGCCCTGGGTTCAATCCCCACTACTGAAAAAAAGAGCAAAAAGTACGTATGTGGAAGAGTACGCACACTGAATTCCAAGAAGCTGGGGAGAAAGGGCACAGCGCAGAGACTGCAGTGGTTGGAGCTGAAAGATGCTGTTATGATCACATGGAAAAGATCCTTTTGGGAGTTCCCAAGAAATCCTGGGGAAATATTACATGGGAAATAAGTTCCAACATGAGCAAAGGAAGACTAGGAGTCATTACAATTTCAGCATAAGTACAAATGTGATTTCAGTTATATTCATAGGCTGATAACATTTGGATCACACCTGGAAAGATGTCTAAGATGTACAACTGTAAAGTAACACATGCACATAGTTTAGAAAACCACATTGCTTAGGGACAGATACGTAAGATACAAAGTAAAACCTCCCGTTTTCTAACTCATTGTCCCACTTCTTATCCTTTGTACTTTGTTGAAATTTGCCTAGATAAAGAAAATTAGGTTCAGAATAGTTTAGAGCCACTGCTGGTTGCCTTCTGGGCTCCACGATGCTGATATAAGTCTGCTGTTCCTCACAATTGCCAGATCCAGGAGGACCTACCTGTGGGCTGAAGGTTTCCACTTCAGGGCAGGTCTACCTTTCTCCTCCAAGCCATGAAGAGGGCTCAGATTTAGCTTAAATTTGGGATTGATTTTCCAAGGGCTCCCAATTCCCTCAACAGATAAAAGCTACCCTACTCATTATTGTTTAACAACTGCAAAGAAAGCCCCAGCCATCCCAGCTGCACCTAAAGAACTATGGGCTAAGCCTGGGCTCAGCTGTAAATGCAAAGTTATAAATGCTGTCCTAACTTGAACTTTAAAATTATTTTTTTAAGCAATCACCTCAAAGAGATCTTTGGAGATAGTGAGTAGCTGTGCACAAAAGGACAGCACATTGTTAACTGCAAAGTGCAAACGGTATATAGAGAGATACAAAGGTGAATGTGTAGCTTAACATTGGCTATTCTAGGTAGTAGGAAAATGCTTATTTGTATTTACCGATTTTCTTACAATAACCAAATTTTATTCTTGTAATTGGGAAGAAAATACCATGTATGTGTATGTATGTGTATGAGTATGAGTGTGTATGGTGGTTTTGCTGAATGCAGATAGAAAGCAAGAGTGTAAACCTGAACAGAAGGAAGGTTCTGTAACTGTCCTTCCCCGCCCCTATCATGCATTTCTTTGAGCCCTTCAGGAAAATTAAACCAAGAATACAGAGCATTTACTAAGCATTTACTATGTGATGTTGGGCAATGTCACCTAAGGGGGCTGCCCCATCTGACAGTAGACCTCAAGAATCATAGTAGCCAAAGATTGGCTGAGTTAGATCATCCAATCAGGGTCAGTGTGCTTTGTACTCGAGGGTCCCCAAGAGACTGGGTAAGTTCTGGGCCTCCTTCCAGGTGTTCTGATCTCTGAAACTATAAATGTCATGTCACCCATTTAATCAGATTCTAAAAGGGCTTCTTGGCAGAAAAATATGGGAACTACTGTGGCAGATCAACTACAAAGACAAACCAGTTTATTGGTTTTCTTCAGAAGAAACACTAGATGAAACTAAAATTTGCTGTAAGAAAAATGTGATAAATCTAGTATTACTTAAAAGCTTCTAAAGCAATGGCAAATAATGACAATAATAAGTTGCATACCTCTTCCACGTGCACAACTTCTGCCTTGTGACTTCAAAGAAAGCTCCTCAAATCTCGGGGGAGACGTGCAGCTCCACTGAGGAGATATTTATGGGGCTGTTATGGCATCTAGGATGCTCCTATTATGCTCTCCATTTGACTCTCCAGATTTCCAGGACCATAGAAACAGAAGACAAGGCATTTTAAAAGGAGGGTTGCTTTTTTCTATAATACAAATGATCAGGTTTGAATTGTCGGCATTAATTTTGGACTCGTCATTAATTCTATTAATATTTTGCATCGACTATAAACAGAACTGGGAAAGTCCTTCAAGATGCTTTAAGTGGTAGCTACATGGCTAATTTAGTAAATGTTATCAGACAAAGAGCATCATATGGAGTTTATGCAATGGAGTTTAACAGAGTAAGTGAAATTTGGAGCAGAGAGGATTATCCCTTCGGTATTGATTAAGACTAAAGACATGAAGTCATTCACTTGTGGAAGGGCTTGACTTCCTTCACCCCTTTTCACCCTCTGTCCTCCTTGCCCCAACTTCGAAATCACACAAAAGCCAGATGCAATGCCACAGCTCTCCTCACTCATCCACTTTGAGCATAGCATCCATGAAGTTAATGAAATTTAGTTACAGAGAGATATGCACAGAAATTTCCTTTCCTACATTCTGTGTCCCCTAGGTTCTTTCCCCACACTAAAATGTATCCACGGAATCAGGAAAGGCGTTACCCCTTCAAAGAGTTTTGTGACCTATTTTGTGTGCAGGGGAGACAAAAAATTAATGCTGTCTTTAAGATATGACTATGAGATGAACCTATCTATTCACACATTTTTTGAAGAATTTTCTCTCTTGTAATCCTCATTTTTAGTATTTAATTTATTAGCAGTCCCATTCTTACATATGCTTAAAGGGACATTTCTTATAAAATTATATTAACATATCTAAGAAATTATTCATATTCCCTTAGTATTATCCAAAATGCAGGCAATGTTTGAATTTCCCTAATTATCTAAAAAATATCTATTACAAGCCACTGTTTAATCCAAAGCCACATTACTTTGTTGGTAGATCTACATACATATCTTAGTATCTTAGTACTTTTTGTTCCCCTCTCTTCTTCATCCCATTGACTTGTTGGAAATATCACATCAACTGCCCGGTAGTCCATCATGAAGTAGTTTTAAAAATCTGCCTGATTTAGAGTAGAAGCAACTGCTCAAAAGAAATTCTTGGAGGCAAGGTAGAACCTAAACAAGGACACAAAGACTGAATTACATTCCCAGGGAGATCAGAAGCTAAATCCTTGTCTCTAATTTATTTAGCTACTTTGTACTAAACTTTCTTGACCGTGTGTGTGTGTGTGTGTGTGTGTGTGTGTAGGGTAAGTATAGTAGAATGCTGAAAATATATGTAGTTTCAAAAGCGGGCTTGCCTGTTTCATTTTGCAAATAATTTGTTAATAAACTTTATTATATGTTCCACAAGAACAGGTCAAGTCTGTCTGATTTGCCATCATAACCCTAGTGCTTGACAGAGCCTGAAATAGTTTAATGCTCAAAGAATATTTGTTGAATGAATGTGTGAATAAATGAGTATGTATTGTATTTCAACAAAGTGGGACAAAGCTTTGAGCTTGAATAACACCTCACCCTTTACAAATCTCCTGTGGATAGCCTCTCATTTGATCATGCAACAATCACAGGAGACAAATACCATAATCCCCATTTAACGGACAGGAAAACAAGATGGAAAGCATTACTCAAGAATGTGTTAGGCATAAATAAAAGTGAGACTAAATCCCAGGGTGTTTTCATTTCATCAGCTGTCTGACTCTTTACACAATTTCACCCACTCTGTCAGGGCAGACATGCACAGGACTTTACAACTTGCAAAGCCTCTGGGATCATCTGGTCACTTCTGCAACCATTCAAAGTATGACTGATTGCCTCAGTGTTATAGATGAAGACACTAGGCCCAAGTCAGGTGACTAATAAGTTTAAAAAACTAACTTGGCACTAAACTTTTACTTTTAATACAGTTTGTCATCAACTAGTCATACCCCTCCCCTGTCTGTGTCCTGCCTTATCCCACTATGGAGACAGACAGAAGTCCTTCATCCTCCCCACCTCCCTAAGCATCATCATGTCCATCTGAGAAGGCAGAGCATTTGTGGACCCATTCATACATTAAACCTTCCTCCCATTCAAATCACTAGAACATGTTTCTTGTCTTTGACTTACCACCTCCCTTGATATATGGAAAATAAGCGATTTTCTCACATATCTAATTCCTCCTCATAAGTAGATGAACTCTAATAGATGTTATTGGCCAGATGGGTGTTTTGAATGCTCCTTACTGATCATAGGAATCAAGAAGTGAAAGAACTACAGACTTTTGCTATTTGCCTGGCACTTTATGCATGGAAGGCAAGTAGCTGTTTGAGAGGCTGACATAAAATAATTTGTATTTCTAAAATCAAATAGGAAAAATCTCTACCACTAGTAAATGGTTGGGGAAGCAGCAATTGATAAGGTATTAACAGGATGATGAAAATCGAGCCATTCGGAGAACACATTCATTAATTTGGGCATATACTCACATATTGACACACACACTTCTATCTTTCCTTGCAATAAAACAAACTCTTCATGAGCTATTTAAAATCTATTTTTCTCTGGATTAGTTATGAAGAGATTCTTTCTAAAGGAGTTGGGTACATAAACTTCTTCAATTTGATCTCAGAGTTAGGTCTCAGTGATGTGAGACTATCAGTTTTAAGTACACACACACACACACACACACACACACACACACCCGCACCTTTAGAAAATTATTTTGAAACATTTGGAAGGTTTGTATTGGAGGCAAGATTGGCGGGTGAGGGTTTTTTTTATTATACATGTTCCCTATGGGTTGTGGCCACATATTTTCAGTGTGCTATTATCCTGTGTTTTATGGAGTTCTTGGACCCTGTGGATATAAACATCTGGGAATAAATTGCTGAATGTGAGCAAAGGTATATGCTATTTTTCCTGAGAAGAAATACATTTGTGTTGCATTTAAAGTATAATGAATTATCCACAAGGGACATAATAATTTAACAAGTGTACTAGCTACACATAAACCAAATAAAAGAAAAAAATTCTAAAAGCCCTTCTGTTGATTGAATTCAAATGTTTCATCTACTTGCGTATGATCAGATCACACACATTCCTTTTTCATCCATGGTCATGTCTATCATATGGAAGGAAAAGTGAATGAAGGAAAAGATTCTGCTACTTATATACTTTCAGGAGTTAAACTGACATGGGAAATGAAGTTAGATTTTCTGACACTTTTGGAGGGAATAAAACTAAAATGTCTGTGATGAATTCCTCTTTTGAAAGTCTTTTTGATTCTGCTCCTTCTTAGACTTTTGTACTATAATTAAATGACTCTAAAATCTCCTTTTAGTACCCAGTCTTTTTCTTCTTTAGCTTTTCTTTCTCCCTCTTTCTCTGTCTTTTCCCCTTCCATCTTTTCTCAAACCCCCAGTGGGAAACTCTGACACATCTTAGCATGTGGAATTGAAAACACCATCTCCTGTGTCATTGCTGAGCCCACATAGTCTACCACATATTATTCATAGGTTTCTGATCTGTTCAGCCTGTCTCATTTCTGTGCCTACTCTGATTTGAGTAATGACAGGGATCCTTTCACAGCTCCGCAGGTGAGATAATCCCTCTCTGATCACAACTATACCAGCTGTCCAGAGAACAGTATTCTTCGTATTTGTACTTTGCTTGGCACAGATTTTCTGAGAGCCCATGAGGATGGAACTGGAAGCAAGAGCTACACCTACTTTTGGTGGTGGCAGCTCTAACAGAGAGCTATCACCAAATAATAGATCCCAGGATAACAGAAGCTCAGAGGCTTATAGGCAAATTGAGACTGGGTTATGTCCAGCTTTGATTTTGTTCTTCCAATTGAAACTGATCCAAGCTGAGGAAAGCAAGGAGTGATAGAAAGAAGAGAAAAGAGGGAGAGGGGGAGAGAGAAAGAGGACAAGAACACATGTGCGTGCTCAAAACCCTAATAGGATTGGGTGGGAGCCATTGAATACCTGGTCTCCTGCAATTGTAAAGTCTGCTTTCACCATCAGGAGTGGGGCTTGGCATCTGGAAGTGATTTCATCCTATGATTACCTTCGGACTGCAATGCTTGTTGGTTCTTTACTAACAAGCAAGCACAGATCCAGAGCAAGCCTTTCATGCTAACAAGCAAACAAGTCATTGGTCTGCAGATTTCAAAACCAGAGGCAGGAGGTGGCTGTGAAGCGGGTCAAAATTCTGCAGCTTCTGAGGGAGAAAGAAGGAGAGAGGAAAAGAAGTGGTTTTGTCCTCCTAAGCCCCTTTGCAAAGCGCTTGAAAAGTCAACTATATTTTGTAGCTTCTATGCCCATCCACACTTTTCTAAGTTTTCGAAATGCAATCAACACTGCCTCAGGAAGCTAGTAGAACACCCCACTTTGTTCAACTCAAAACATAAATAGGTAAGTACATATTTGTGGACCACCCTTCTTCTAAAACATTGGATATCTCCCGTCCCAGTGAGGAGATCTAAAGCCTTATTCCCATTTTCTGTGTGGGTTCCTTCAGAACTGCCAAGTGCCCAGGAAACCTCTGGTCATTCATATTTACAAAACACCCACTCAAAATGTGTTTAAGGGGTTTTTATTCCTCATTGAGTTTATTGGTACATTTTAGGTAAGTTAAAGGGATGAAATATGAAGGATCAAGTTTACTCCTTTTTTTCTAGTGTTTTGTTCCCTGGACATGTCCTTGATATCCTGTATTAGCTTTAAGAAGCCTTATTTTGATGGAAGCCAACTACCAGCAACAGATCTCCAAAAATTATGTCCATAATTTACCCCCATTGTGGTCATAAAGAACTTTCCATGAATTTTTAGACTTGGCCAGTTTTTAAGAATTTTATAGGGAGACAGTCTAGGCTTTAAGAACATAAAACTTGAAAGGAAATGCATTAGGTTAAAGAGTATTAATGGAGTAATAACGAGAGGTACCAAGATGTCTTTGTAGGTATAATGTGCCCAGCACTATGCTAAGTCTTTGTATATGTTATCACTTTTATTTAATCCAAAACCAAACTCGGTGGTATGAGTTTTATTATTAGCCCTAATAAAAATGGAGTTGTGGGGAGGCATCATGCCCAGAGTCACAGAGCTAATAAAGGACAGAACTATAGCCCAAACCCAGAGAACACAAGAATGTGGAGAAAAGATGATGGTTTTATATTTCATGCTCACTCTAGTAAGCCACAGTGTGACTAACTTTTCCCCAGGACTTTTCTTTGAGGTGCATGTCCATGGTACATATGTGTAACTGCATCTGTGTTTGACTTTTGTAGAAAGCTGGCTGCCATCAGACAACTACATATGTTCACAGGTTCCTCAAAGAGCTGAGCCCTAGTTCTGGATAGTGTGGTAGGACTATTACATCATCACTTGTGCTCCCTAAGGGACCTGAAAAATAAGGCTGGATAAAACTTCTGGAAATTCCCACCCTGTGGTACTCAGGCCTTTTGGAATCTCTTCCCATTTGGCGTATCATGGACCTAATGACTTGCTTCAGATGAGCAGAGTAGGGCAAAGTCAATAGGATGTCACTACTGAGATTAAGATGCAAAAAGCCTGCTTTGCTCCAAAGAAATCTAGCTGGCATAGTGTGAACTGCTATATGAAGAGACCCACATAGCAAGGAATGATGGCCATATCATTGGGTTTGGAAGTAGAGTCTCCTTCAGATGAGCCCTGAAGTGACCGATGCCCTGGCTTGCACCTGACTGCAGACTGGTCTGAGACGTTATGTTGGGGTCACTCTGATAAATCGCACTAGGATTTCTGACAATCAGAACAAAGACAATAACTGCTTTTTTAAAAACTACTGAGATTTAAAAAAAAAAACACACAGAATAGATAACTAATATGCCTCAAGAGGGTGAAAAGAGGAGATGAAAGCCTCCTTTAGGAATTGCTAACTCTGGTTTAAGGAGTTGAGTAAATTAGGACTTTTTCACGCTATTCTACTGGAGCCAAACTGCAGCCTCAGGAGTCGTCCACTCTCTCTTTACCAGCTGATGGGTTTCTGGCTTTCTCCTACTCCGCTTATTATATTGTGATTAATTCTGCCCATCGACCCAGGAGAAAGTGACAATAAATTAAACTAAATAATCTTTAAAAAGGAATCAGGGCTCAGACAGAGACATTAACTCCACAAATAGAGGAAAAATATGCCCTCATCCTGTCCTGGACTGTAACGGGGCAACACAGCGCCTAGTCGCACATGTGTGAGTCATCTCTAGAGAAGCCAGGCAGCTTCACGGCTCTTCATGATGTAGGGCCATCTCAAGGTAATATTCTGTCAACCAAGAATAACTGAAAGAATTTTTTTAAATCTTATTCATTTTTGAGGTAACATCTAAATGAAAGGCCATTCTTTTTTCTTTTCTTTTTTTTT
>NW_022900929.1:59013929-59043859 GCF_012274545.1 Fukomys damarensis | reverse complement strand
CTGGGATTACAGGCATGTACCATCATGCCAGGCCTGAAGGTCCATTCTTAATGCAAAGCCAACATCTTTAAAATTTCCTCTCCCAATTTTACCCACACCCAGAATTCTCTTCTCAGTAGGCATCACCTTACTCCTTCTCATCTCCCAATTTAGAGTTGTTTGAAACCTAGCTTGTCATCCTACCACTCTCTCTCTCTGTCTTTCCTACTCCCTTTCCAATGTACACCATCTCAGCCAATGTCACACAATGGCAGCTGGGGCCATAAATGAATGGCCTACAGATTGTTTTGTTTGGGTTACACAATATAAAAAGTTGTGTGCAGGGCTGATGCTGTAGCCCTGTGAGCTAGAGCAGCTGCCCAGTGAGGCCCTGGGTTTGATCCCTAGAGTTAAAAAAAATGGAGTCAGGGTTGTTTTACAGATATCTAAATTTGAAGCTTGATGTAAACAGTTATTATATTTGGCCACACTGGGTCCATATTCTTGCCTGGCAACAGTTGGCTGGCCTGCAGTGCCTGCCCTCCTTTTACTTCATGGGTCCCAACGCTCTGCTGCTTCTACACAACTTCTTTCACCCAGTACACTGTTGGCCTGCTCTGCCAGTATTTCGCTTCGTGCCTCTGTTTCTAGCTTCACATCTTGCTCCCCGTGCTGAGCCCAAGAGGGGAAAGGATTTGACAGGTAGATAATGGCAGCATTTTTCTTCCCAGTGGGAAGAGTGGAAGCTGAGAAAGAGATAGAGAAAACACACACATAGAACGTATTTGTCACTGTTAAAGTGCAAAATTGCCATTTGGATAAAAGCCCTGAAGAAAAAGAATAGATCCTTGCTCCATTCCTGTTAAAATTATTAATGTGATCAAAAAATTAGGGTCATAGCAGTCTGGCTGAGGCCAGAAGCTGAAGAACATCTGGGAGCTGCTTTGCCCGAGTCAACACTGTTAAAAGTCCATGCACTGCTCTGGTGCCTCGGGGAAGCCCCTGTGAACAGTCAGAGAGCATTTGCTCTGCGGAGTGTCACGGCTCGGCTGTGTTTTCAGAAGGAAACCAGGAATGAGCTGATGGGTTTGCTCTGGCAGCAAGATGTGGCGCTGACTTGGGAAAGGAAGACCAAGGTTTATTATGATTGGGTAAAGCCCTTAATTGCCACTTTGGATGAATCTGAGCTTTTAAATTCATATTCTGTAGCCAAAGAGCCTCTCTTTATACAAAAGCACTGCATCTAATTAGTGGCTAGGCATCTTGTAAGAAATGGCTATTTGCTTTATTTTTAGTAAAAATGTCTTGGAATTTTCCTGACTTCTGCTTACTTTCAGTGCTCCTGGCTACTAGGGTTCAGCTCTGCCCGTTGTCGGTTAGCCTTTGCCAGGGACATGTTTTTTTCTCCTTGGAGGAAAGAGCATGGCTTCTTGCTCTCTCCAATCATCCTACCCGGTGGCCCCATCACGGAGACAATATAGGGATATTGATTCTACTCCAGAGGTGCTGAGCCTCAGGGCTTTTCCTTCCAGTGACAGATGCCAAAATAGGAAGGAGAGATGCATTTGTCCCTGTGAACAGGGGCTGAAGGGATGGGAAAGACTCGAGGGACTTAGCTGCCACTAGATATCTTCCCTTTGTCCCTCTAGATCCACCTCTCACACTCATCCACCTTGCTCTGAACCCCATGGTGCTTCCCTGTGGGGCTCACACCAAGTGGCTCAATGGTCCTTTGGTTTTCCTTTGGGTTGGGCCAATTCAGTACACCAGCAAAGAGTGGAGAGGGGGGTATAGATGCTGGCAAACTGTGAGACAATAGCAAAAACATGGATTCTCTAAGAACCATCCTGTTTATTTTATTTATGTTTGAATATAAGTTTTTTCCAAGCATGAAAGGTTTGGACTCCCTAGAGAGATTTTTATTTCAAAGGAGAAGGCCCTTGAAGGTAATATGAGTAGATCGAACCCCACCTAAAAAACAGAAAGATTTTCTTTGGCATTATGAGCCCTTGTCTTGATTAAGGAAATGGAGTTTGACACAAGTCTGATATTAAGCAACCACTGTCATCATGAGGCAGTGACACATGGTACCTTGTGTTGGTTTCCTCCAAAGTTTAAAACACTCTTCCCGTTTCTCTCTTGTGCTATACAATCACTCCTGGAAAGAAACACAGGACCTCTGCTAACCTCTGTCTCAATCTCTCATTTTATTCTATTGATTTTTGTTTTTGCAGGAGATTTATTTTGAGACAGAAACTCATTAAGTTCCAGACTGGCTCGGGACTAACACTCTTCCTGTGATCCTCTTGTCTCAGCTTCCTGTGTAGCTGAGATCACAAGCTTGTGCCTCTGGGCCTGGCTTAGTTGTTAGTCTCTTGTAGTTAAGTGACTTATCCATATCTTTCCCTTGGCAAGAAGTCTTCTCTCTTCAGGTGTCCTGCCCCTAGGGCTTTTCTCCCACATTTGGATTCTGACTTCTGATAATGTCTTCCACGAAGAAAATGAGCAGTGCTTCCTTTCACCTTACACACACACACACACACACACACACACACACACTCAGAGGGCCTTTTCTGGAACTTTGGACTTCTCCTGTGTATAGAAAATAGTTTTCTTCTTATTTCATTTGGACAACTTTTAAGTACTTTAGAAAATCATGAAGCAAAGATGGTAAACCAGAAGCAAAATTAATGGGTTTTAAAATGCATGCATCAAACAAACTCTTCTGAAAATAAGAATGAGAAAAAATACTCTCTAACTCATTTTATGAGGCCAATATTACACTGATACCTAAACAAATAAAGGATATAAGCAGAAAATTGCCAAACAATAATGCTCACAACATGTATGTAATGTAATGAATGAAATATTAGCAAATACAAAAAGTTATAATCATCAGGACTACTAATAAAGTCAGTTTATCATAGGATTACAAAATCAGTGTGACGTTTGAATATCAGTCAATGCAATTCACCATAGCAACAAGTTAGAAACCATATTATCATTGGAAAAGATGTGGGGGAAAAGTATTTGACAAAGTCCCAAATCCATTCATAATAGATATTCTCAACACACTAGAAATAGGAAAATTCCTATCCTTAAGAAGGGCATCTATGAAGGCCTAAAGGTAAAGACAGACAAGGACATTACAAGATCTTTAATTATCATAGATCATGGTGAAAGACTGAGTGCTTTAACCTTAAGTCTGAGAACAAGGTCATCTGGGCTAGTCAAGATTATACTAATGGTCTTAGCTAGTGCAATAAGACAAGAAAAGTAAATGAGTCATATAGTGCACAAAGAAAGAAGTAAAACCGTATTAGCAGGTAACATAATTATCTACATAAAAATCTAAGGAATTATAGCAATTACTGAACTACTGTGTGAGTTTAGCAAAGTCAAAGGATAGAAAACGGTATTGAAATGAATTAGCATGCCTGTAATCCAGCACTCGGGAGGCTGAGGCAGGAGGATTGCTGTGAGTTCGAGACCAGCCTGGACTACATAGTGAGTTTCAGGTCAGTCTCAACTACATAGTGAGGCTTTGTCTCAAAAAAACAAAAAAAAATTTTAAAATAAAATAAAATGAATTATATCTTATATACTATCAATAAGCAATTGAAAAATTAAGTTAAAAGTCTCATATATGATATCAGAAAAAATTAACAAAGTATGTGCAAGACTTATATACAGTATATGGTTGGGAAAAACCAGAGAAGATATGAATGGCAAAATAAGCACACAGAAAGGTGCTTAGCATCAATGTACAGAAAAATGCTAATTAAAACCACAATAAGACACCATTACACAGCCTCTAGAATTTCTACAATTAAAAAGATCAACAATAGCAAGTCTTCTGGTAAATAGTCATAGAAATCTAATTCATAAAAGTTGTCACAAAACAAATGTCTTCAACTGGTGAGTGGGTAAATAAAGTGTAATACATTATGTGTGTAAATTTAATCTATAGTGGGCCACTACTCAATTGTAAAAGTGAATGAGCTACTGATGCATAAGACATAGATAAAGCCAGAATTTGCCATGTGTTAAGTAAAAGAAGACAGGTACAAAAAACTATATATTTACATGACATTCTAGCAAAGGTAATATTGCGTACTTGCCAGGGGATGGTAGGTTGGAAGGAGGGAATTAACTTTAGAGGAAAACAGCTTTTTAACCTTTTAAAGACTGACAGGTACTAATTGTGTGATGACTTGATAAAGGTATGTAACCTGTAATGGCCTAACCAGGTTGACTAGAGTTTCCATCGCCTCAATCATTAATCATTTCTCTGATTTTTTGGGGGGCGGGTACCGGGGATCGAACTCAGGTCCTTGCGCTTGCAAGGCAGGCAGTGGAACCACTGAGCTAAATCCCTGGCTAATTAATCATTTCTTTGGGTTGGGAAATTTTGAACTCCTGTCTTGTACTTCTTTTGTGGGGGGCAGGGGGAATGGGGATTGAACTCAGGGCCTTTTTACTGAGCTACATCCTTAGCTTCCTCTACCTGCTTTTTGAGAAAGAGCCTCACTAAGTTGGCTGGGCTGGGCTTAAACTTTTGATTCTCCTGCCTCAGTCTCGCAGAGTTCTGGGATTACAGGGGTGTGTGTGTGCATGTGTGTGTGTGTGTGTGTGTGCACGTGTGTGTGCCACCATGCCCAGCTCTCTAGTTATTTCTAAAATGCACAATAAATTGTCATGAAACATAGTCGCCCTATGCTGTTGAGCGTTGGAAGTTATCCCTCCTCTGTAACTGCTTTGGCCAACTCCATTCTATCCCTCTTCACCTTTCTCCTCTCTTCTCTCTGTTCACCTCTTTTCTACTCCCTCTTTGTATGAGACCAACTCTTCAAGCTTCTGTACATGGCCAAGAACATGCAGTGTTTGTCTTTGTGGGCCTGACTTATTTCAGAAACATAATGTCAGTAAGAAAACTTTTGGGGGTGATAGAAATATTCTGCACCCTGATTGTGATGGGGGTTTATATGTTTACCAAAACTCTGCCACTTATAAATGAAAAGGTTTCATTGCATTGCATATAAATTAATGCTTTATAAACTCAACTTTAAAATAATAAAATACAGGTTTCTGCCTATTACTCAACTAAAATTGACCCAGATTGGTTACTATATGCTAATGAAAATATAACTTCTAGTTCCTTTTTCTTTCTTTACCATTGTAACAGAAATAAAAAAATATTTTTTTTGTATACCTAGTGCCCCTCATTTTAATTTTGGTATTGAGGATTGAACCCAAGGCCTTCACACTGAACTATCCCCAGTTTTTTGTTTGTTTGTTTTTATCTTATAGGGTCTCACTTAGCCTCTAAGTTGCCCAGGCTGGCTTGAATTCACAGTCCTCCTGCCTCAGCCTCCCAGAGTGGGAGTGGGGTTACAGGTATGTGCTGCTGTTTCTTCTTCCATCTCTGTCTCTAGTCTGAGCTCTAACTCTCACCTCCTTCAAAGGGGAGAAAGAACAATCAGTGCCAGCTCAGAGACACAGGACAGAGATATGTTAATGACTAAGGGATTCCACCCACTCCCATGTTCTCATCCCTGTTGGAGAAATGAACCCTTGGGTTTGAGGGGCACATGTCCTGAGGGCAGCTGGAGCCCACAGAAAGGGACTCTTATGAAAGATACAGAGCATCAGCTCTTACAGCTGGCTGCCTGGCACAGAGGAAAGGAAAAGGGCTTTGGAATGTTCCTGTTCCGGCTCTGTCATTTACTAATGTAACCCTTGAGCAAGATTTAAAAATTCTCGAGTCCTGGTTTCTTCTGTTGTAACATAAAAACATAATAATGCATATATCTGAGAGGTGGCTGTAAAGATTAAATGAGACAATAAGTATCAATCTTCTTTCTAGCACATCTCTCAACCAGTAATTGTTATCATCATCCTCATTATTAATTATTTAATCAGCCTTGGTAAAGAGTGGCCTAAGAAGTCAAATGAAATGTGTGGTTTGGGAAGTAAGGTACAAAGAGAGCCGAAGTGTTTTTGTTTTTTGTTTTTTTGGGATTTTTTTGGTGCCCGGGATTGAACTCTGGTCCTTGCACTTGTGAGGCAGGCAGTGGAACTACTGAGCTAAATCCCTGGCCCTATTTCATTTTGTTTACAGTAGAACTTTGTTCTATGAAGGATTTAGGGCAATTTACAAAAATAGGTACAAATAAAAGGCTAAAAATAAACAGAGGCGACATATGAGAAAGAAAAGTGTACATATTGACGATGTTAATACCAAGAAATGTGTATTCTACGGACTGATGGTTGCTGCGAGCGGGTCACAAATTTGGCTCTGAAATGTTCTGAGAATTCAGTGTAAAGAATTGCGATACATAATCAGCTGACTACAGATAATCTGGTTCAGGAGGAGAAGCCTCCCCCTTTTGCCTTACACTGGAGAGGCCTTGTGAGAGGGAGTCATGGTCAGAGAGAGGATAGGTTCTCAACCGCAATCCCCATACATTCAACAGAGAGTCTCTCATAAAATCCTTCAGGGCAGGCCAAAGCATAGATCTACACTTCTACAAAAAGCGAGAGACTCATGTGATCTGCTGTAATCCTAAGGTAAAATTTAAGTATCTTAGAAAATGTTTTCCTATCCTCTTAAGCCAGACTTTAATAAACACTTCTTGCAATGGAATTTTGACAAGCGGTGGAGAATAGCTCAAAATTGTAATTTCTGGCAAAATTTGAGCAGTGATATCTTGAATTGTTAATAAAGGGGAAATAATCATTGGGCTAAGTATAGGATTAAAACCTTTTGAACAGTAAAGGTCTAACCAAAACCCACCTGTCTAGGGAGGTGGGAGGAGTGACAAACTTTGAAGAGGGTCAGAAAAACACCTAAAAAACAGTCCTGGTGCCTCTGACACACTGAGGAACAGTCTCTGGAGCCCAAGTTTCAAAGCTATAACATAAGGTCATAATGATTTTAGCCTGGAAAGTTTTCAAAGCATATGTTAGCAATCATCCATCATAGGCACTGAAAAAAATCTCAATAAAATACACGTAGCATTTCTTATTTTAAGCAGTGTAGATTCTGGTCAAGCATTTCAAGATGAATTAGTTGCAAATCGTATTCTCAAATAGTAAAATGATTTGACCAGTGGGGAGGAATTTTTGGATATAAGCCACATGAAACCCGGAGCATATCTGCCATGGATGATGAATTTGATTTAGAGTAATTGATCTTTTCTTCTGGCAACATTTAGATAGCAGAGTTGACTTTTGTTTTTCTTTTGTAGGCCACTTCTAGTACATGCCAGAACTGGGAAGTGCTGGAATAGGTCACCGTCAGAGAGGCTGACCCCAAGAGGGCTACTGGAGGGGTAGAAGGCCCCAACAAAGAAGCAGACTTTGGAAGCTCGGGGATAATAGGAAAGCTGGGAGACAAATTTAGCTGCAGGAGATGCCACCAAGTTAAGATCTTCATTGATGATTGGTCTTCAAAGATTTCACGAGCTCCTTGCAAGAGAAGGAATGAGCACCGGGAATCTACACTTTCGCTGGAGCCAGTGACCTGTTACAACTACACCAGTGGCAGTAGACAGCTCCTCCTTTCAGGACCAAGCTTCTCTTTCCCTGCCTCATACTAGAGTCCTTCCCCAGGAACCGGTTTAGGCAGAAGGTTACGCCCTCCCCCTGGTGACGGCCTGAACCCACCTTCTTTGGAAGCAGTGCTGGCCCTTACCTTCCCTCCCTTCCTTCTCCTTCAGCCTGGAGGGAGCCGTGAGCAGATGGGACGCAGGAGCAGAGACTGCAGAATGAAAAGACATAAACAATCAGCCGCTGTTCTTTCCATCTCTTCATCACTGCAGGGTGTCAAGGCTCAGATAGGCCTGAGATAGGTGAAGGAAGATGCTTTAAAGACATGAGTTTTTGTTATTTGATTGTTCTGTCAGACTTCTTAATCATTAAGAGTGGTTTGGGCCAGGGATTTAGCTCAGTGGCATCACACCTGCCTCACAAGCACAAGGTCCTGAGTTTGATCCCTCGTACCCCCGCCAAAAAAAGAGTTTCTGAAGAGTGCTTGCAAAAATGATCAAACCACTTCAAATTTCATTGAGGGAGCAGGAAAAAATGGACATTCGTAGGAGGTCTGAATGCAGGGGGCCATGGCAACAAAGAGAAGAGTCTTTGCAGCCAGGCATGGGGTGCATTCTATAATCCCAGTACGCTAGGTGTCTGAGAGAAGAAGATAATAAACTTGAGTCCTGACTGGAAAGCTTTGCAAGATTCTGTCTTTAAAGAGAGGGTTGGAGGCCTAGAGATGTAGCTCAGTTCAAAGGCCCTGGGTTCAAGCCTCAGAACCAGAAGAAGGAGGAGAAGGAGAAAGAGAAGGAGAGGGAGAGGAAGAGGAAGAAGAGAGAAGTGTGCTTTTTAATTATATGTCCTACTTGGCCCAACTCAGTCAATAAGCCAGTGAGACACAGCACAAGCATGTGCGTGAGGATCTAGGAAAGAGAAAGAGTCATTGAGCTTGAGAGTGGGCTTTAGTGTCCACAGCATTCAGTATACAGTTTGGGGACTGTGGTTGTAGACTTGAGAGAAATTTGTTTTAAAGCACAAGGCAAAAGGGACATAGGTGTATCACACAAAACTCTGGGAGGGAAAGCCACTGAAAACGCCAACAAATCTACAAAATGTAGCAGTACAGATCCTGGCACAGAAGGTAAAAGAGAAGTTCACAAAGAAACCCTGATGAGGTCCAGGCTCTAAAATAACACAAAGTATGGGAAGTGTTTGTGGGTGGTGGTACATAATATTAAGGACAAATTTAACAGGAGGGCACAGCTAGGCAATGACAGCTCTGGAAAAGATAGTATACCTAGTAAGATAAGTCTGACAAAAAGCACTAGAGGTAGCTCAAAGATAATTTAATTTTAGAGCAAGAACATTACTTTTAGAGCAAGAAACAAGTCAAGGGAACAGTAAGCCCTATGTTTTGACTGTATTAATGGGTATAAGAGAGACATAAGAGCTCTGTTTCTGTCTCCTTTGTCAAGGAAAATCATGCTCAGATTAACAGATTCACTTCACAGTAGCATGAAGACATGTGCCAGTCAGGAGAGCCTGGGTATCTGCAGTAGCAAAACACCTCCACAAATCAGTGGGTTAAACAGCAATGGTTTAATTCTCACTTGCGTGAGATCTTATTAATTTTCTAGTCATTTCGTCCTTCCTACGGTGGCTTAACAGTCCAGAGTATTTTGAACTGGCTGCCTTTGTCGCATTAACGTATCTTCTGTGGAGTAGAAAAGGGACAGGGAGAATCTCACAGGACTCAAAATGATTCTGTGTAGAAGTGATACTCTTTACTTATTTTTACAATTCTTTTCTTCTTTCTTTTTGTGATGCTAGCAATCAAACCCAGGACATTACACATGCAGACAAGGACTTTTCACTAAGCTACATTCTCAGCTCCCTCTTACATTTAATTGGCCAAAACAAGTCATAGGGTATATTGACTTTGAGGGCAACACTACTGATTATTTGGAAAAAAGGTAAAACCTAGAAATATCAGTAATCTCCAGTAGTGTCTGCCAAAAGTTATCACTATCTCTCCTTCCTTCTCTGTTCTACTATAAATCTACGTATCTTAAATTTGGATGTTTTTGGATTACGTTCCAGGAAGAGATAGAGTAAAAAGAGGTTCTAACTCCACCCTTTACTTCTGAGTGGACAAAAAAACCAGAACATCTGTGCTTTGGTGACTCCTCCAGTCTTCCCTCTGAAAATTAGTGTGATCTAGGTGGGTATAATAAAGGACGTCCACTGGACCATGCCAGAGAGGAGGGGATCAGGGGGTGGGGGTGGTGCTGGGGCTTAACAACAGACACATAGCCAGCAACAGAGAGCTGACCCTTGAGAGCAGACTAGGCTATTTCCTATTCTCTGGTCCCTAGGGATCACAGGTGTTGTGTCTTGGCTAAAAAGTGGAAACCTGGCTATATTACTAGGCTGCCTATTAGCAACTCTAAGTCTGAGTATAAGAAACAAATTTATGGTCAGACCCCTTAGAGTTGTCGCAAACACTGGTAATTGTTTAACTCATCACTGGTAGTTCTTTTTATGACCTTGAACAATGAACAACATTGGTGTTTCTGCAACTCTCTCTCTCTCTCTCTCTCTTCCCTTCCCCTTCCCCCTCTCCCTCTCCCTCTCCCTCTCCCTCTTTCTGATGCTTCATTTATTTCCTGATGCCCCAGTGCCTAAGAAACCTTACATAGTCCCAGTTCGGCCTAACTTCACAGCCGCAATGGACAGACTTTGTGGATGTAGAGCAGGAAGAAAGGGTCTTGAGTCTCCAGCAGTAAACCCGAAAGGACCATTATACGACCTCTAGGGATCCTCCGACTGCTGCGGCATTTGAATTTATAATAGGTCACTATCAACACTTTAATTCCTGGCATAAACTTTGAAATACATCACTGCTGTTTTATTAATAAGGAGGATAAATCCTCTAGCACAACTCTAATGTTTTTTCCTTAAATGGAGATTTTGCCAGGGTGAACAAAATGCAACAGGTAAAAGGCGTTGTTTCCATTTTGCTCTAAACTGTCTTTTATGTATAGCCTCCCAGCCAGACAACTGGATAGGACAAAAAGTCATCCATACCATAAAAAAGAATGAAATCCTGCATTCTGTCATTTGTGATAATGTAGGTAGGACCACATTATAGGTAGGATATCATGTTAAGTGAACTAAGTCAGGCAAAGAAAGACAAATCCTACATGTTCCCATTCATGCGAGAAAGTTTTTCAAAAGTTGATCTGGCAGAAGTAGAAAGCAGAATAGTGTTCATTAAAGGATGGGGAGGGTAGAAAGGAGCAAGGAAAGAGAGAGACTGGATGATGGGTTCCAAAATACAGTTACATCGGAGGAGTAAGTTCTTGATTACTTGAGATAAGTAGGGTAATGATAGCTTACAATTTATTATATATCTCCAAATAACTAGAAGAGAGGAGCTTAAAGCTTCCCAACATGAAGAAATGCTAATTACCTAGATTTAATCCTTACATATTATACACATACGGCATATTTGTCACACTGTACCAAATAAGTACATACAATTGCGTGTCAGTGAAAACTCAAAAAGCAAGTAAATGATTGGCTATAGCTGCAGGATAATTTAGGACTGGACTATAATTTCAAAACAGCCTGAATTCCATTCGGCAGCCTGTGATTCTCCAGCAGTCTGAAGCAGAGTTCTATTTCTGTTACTTCAGTGCACACATTTTTTGGAAGTGACACAAGAAAAAGGAGCTGGGATCACCTTTTGTAAGCACTGGCTCCAGAAATTAAAACAGATAATCCTCCCTGGTGCCTGCACCACTAACTCAGAGGATACATATTTATGGAACAGGGAATCCTTTAGAAAAATTGGCCCCCTTTTTTAGATACATGGCAAGGGTTTAACTTCCGACAGCCAAAAGCTATTAACAGGTAGAATTTGGGAGTGGTAGGGAAGTGATGGGGTGGAAGAATCTGGAATAAAACGTTGAAATGAACTGAACTGTATCAGAGAATGTGCATGGAACAAAGATGGAAAAAATGAATATGTTGCAGAAAAATAATGTTCCTGGGGTTTCAGGTAGCCCCAGCTCCAAGTCTCAGACAAGGAAATCTCTTATTTGAGATTTTTACATTAAATTCATGCAGATTTCAGGCCGAGCTCTAGAGGGCAGCAAAGACATACTTTTCTCGAACAAATTCCCATTCATGAAAGCAAGGTACCAGGATTTTTTGCATACTCTACCAATTTTGTTTTTGACTGATAGCCAGGCTAGAGTAGAGTCCAGATTATTGAAGAAGCACTGAATTTTAGGACTTGGATGGCATGCAGTGTCATCAAGTTAATTCAATACTCTGGTTTTATATAAAAGGAAGAGGACCTGAGGGGTTAGATGCTTTTCCTAAATTCATCCAGTTGGACAGTGGCAGTTAAAACCACCTACACACACTCGCGCGCGCGCGCACACACACACACACACACACACACACACACACACACATACATATGATGTCGCACTTTCAGTCAAGGTTTTAGAAACAGCTTATGCTTTTTCCACCCTGAAATCATTCCGTTATCATGGAGACCTAAGTTCAAACACATATTTCTGTCCTATGAAAAAGGACTGATTGGTACTGGTAAGTTTGAAGCTGGTGGTTTTCAAGTGCCTCAGTTAAACTTGGACAGAGCGATTTCTCCAAAGAGCCAGATCAAATCTCATTTCCTCAACCAACACTTCCAGGCTCTGGACTGTAGGTGGCAACATAGGACCTTGGTTTTGCTTCCTAGGCCTGAGAGCAGTTAGGAGAAACTCTTCAGGAATAAACCTGATTATAATAGCTCTTCTTGGCCCTTGTGGACTAAGAGCATTTTCTCTTAGCTAAGCTAATGGTCAGGGTCTGGATGTCGACTGCTCAGATGCTATAATTATTTTCACTATAACCCTCTGACAATAACTGATATTTAAACTCTTATTCTTGTTACGTTTTATGTCGCACCTAGAGAGAGGAAAGCACTTTCACTGATCTTTAAACATCACAGCATTCACATGGCTGTTGCCCTCCTCTCCGGGCTAGGTCTGCCTCTCCAGTCTCCCCAGCCCAGTCCCATGGGGTGATTCTGCCTCCCCCAAAGTGATTTAATTACCACCCAGTGTATTAATCCAGTGGAAGGACCACCCTGAAAGGAAAAAATAAAAGCCATTTGGGGTTGCCCTGAGATGTTTGGAAGGGAGAGAGGGGCACCACACTGTGGTTTCTGAACCCACAGCATCCTTGGAGGAGGGCTTCTCAGGTGATCTAAGAACGACACAGGCGGCTTGTAAAAGTGCAAAACTCAGAAGCCATGGATGCACTCTGGACCTCCTGGATCACACACAGACTGTGGAAACGGACCCTGGAAACCACCTTTTAGTTCCTAATAAGATTGTGTTGTAAAACCAGCTGCAAGGGAGCCCTATATCAAGATGACTCACATTTAGAAATGGGAAGAAAGGAGCTAAAGGTGTAGGGAAGGTGGGATGGGTAGGGGAAGAGTAAAAAGGGAAAAGAAAAAAATGTGAGATAATGAAAAGATGGAAATAAAGTGTTTGTAGAATGGGGAGGGGGCTGAAGGAAGGGCAGGGGTAAGGGGAAAAAATGAGAACCAAGACTTGTCATGTAGAGGTACAAGATCCCAACAATGAATGTAACTGTACTGTATCCCTAAAATGTACCAATAAACTCAATTAAAGCTGGAAAAAAAAAAGATCTGCTGACGGCCCCATCTCCCTCTCCCGCTCAGATTTCCTGGTCTTGCGGTTGATTTTCACTACTGTACTGAGAGCCTTGATGTGCACAAACACAACCACCCCGTCTCCCACACCCCACAGCGTTCCTCCTCTTCCCTCTGACAGAACCTGGCCCCATCGTACCTAGGTGCAACTGGTAAGGTGAATGGAATGGAGAGAACATGAACTTTTGGGCATTCAGGTAATTTTCTCCCTTCATGACCCACTCTAAAAGTTTTTATTGTATTTCAAAACATACATATCTGTTTTCATTGAGGACACTCAAATTATATAGAGGCAATTAAAGACCCCTGGCCTCCTAACCAACATTCTTTCCAAGTAGCACTGTGTTATACTGGACATTGTTGTGAAACATGTTTCATGATGCAGTGTCAGGTTTTAGAGAGCTCCTCATATGAGTCCATTCAGGTTCGTTTATTCTTTTGAACTTCTGTAAAGCAGTCTTTTCTTTAAAAGTACAAATTCTCAAAAAGTATTCTCCCATGTCGTCATATGCTCTTTAGGAAAAAAATGTGTTCTTGGTTACATAATATTCCAACATACAATTATACTAAATTCAACGAAATAATTATTGAATTCAACTTAACAATTGATTTAATAAATCTCGCATTCTTGTATATTTAGATCGTTGCAGATTTGTAATAATTGCTTCTTTTAATAGTGGGCTCAGTGACTTCTCGAATACCCCATTCGCATTGCCTCTTCCCTTAGGGACACTACGCAGAAAATGCGGTCCTTTTGGAGCTGCTGTCAGAATCAAGGTCATTTTCAAGTTTTCACCTCCACTTCAAATGCAAATTGTACTATTTATGAGCGTGGAGAAGTGCTGAACTTTAACCTCTTAAACTTCTGCTCAGACTACGTTCTCCTCACCCAAATAGCTGAGGCAAAACGAAGGTGTCTTTCCAGAACTGTTCACTGTGAGCAGGTGAGCATTTCACAATTAGAAGGGAAGTTTGCAATCAGTTTCTTTAACAGAAAATGTGCTCTTATAGAATTAATCCATGCATGGTTCAGGGGAAGTAAGACTCTTGGGAATTGATTGGATTAGAGGGGCTCCTTAAAATCAAAACTGTTTGAGTACTCATCGGCTCTACTGAGTGATTGACAGGGGTCTTCAAACTGTCATCCTTCATGGGAGGTACTTGGCATAGGATTGTTGGGTTTCAAAGTCTTCTAAATTAGAATCAATCAAAACGATAAATAGAAATAAGCTGTCATGATTTCCCCTAAAATGACACCCTAACACCTTCGCCTGGCCCCTGGGTCATCAGGAATTCACAAACAGACCTGCTGTACCTGAAGGGGACACAGCTAAATACAAAAGAGGGAGTGGCAGTACAGGAAGGGTGTGCTGGGTTTTAAGTGAGACATGCACTGGAGACTCTGTTTTGCTTTTCTAAGAATACTACGAGAGCAGAAAATGTAGTCTTTGCACTTGACATTAATCAAGTATCTCCACACTACAACATTTAAAACACTAAACTAGAAGCCTTTACAGGCAAAATAAAATATAACAGTGGCTAATGGTATCTGTAGTTCAAGATAACATTGAGAAGGAAATAAATAGTGTTCCTATTTGGAAAAAGTAATGTGGATATTCTAAGTATTCAAAGTATTCTTAAAAATGCTCTTTGACCCAAAAGCATTCAGAGAGTCTGAAGCATTCGGAGGGTCTGAAGTTCAATTCAGGTTACAGGATTTTTGTGGGTAACATCCACTATCTTTGAGAGTGTGGTTAGAACCATATAGGGTCCATAGCGCAACAGAAATCTCTCTCTCTCTCTCTCTCTGTCTCTGTCTCTGTCTCTCTCTCTCACTCTCTCTCTCTCCCTCTCTGCTTCCCTGTCCCCACCCCTACCTGCAATTCCCTACCCTTACTCCAGTCACAACATTCACCTGGAACAAGGAGGGAGCCGAATGGGCCTTCAGACACAGCACAACTACTCGCCGCACCTGCGGTTCTCCTAACACCCTCTGTGGTGTGGGGAATGGAAACTGCTGTCTCCACTTTACTGAGAGGAAAGTGAGGCTCACAAGTGTGAACAGCTTGCTGGCCACCCAGCAAGACCACAGCAAAGCCAGGATTAGGACGTAGGGTGTTTGGAATTCCACACTGTTCCTCTTTTCTCTTTACCCCACCCCCACCCCCACCCCCTTTATGAACATTTTGGGCTAAAAGCTTTCTTGCTTGCTTTCTGGTGAAAAGCATTTCCTTCATTTGTTTTTTAACCACAAGTCAAAACCTACCCTTTGGCCATGTCCTGAGTAGAATTTTGTTTTCAGTCATTCACATCTGGCTCCACCGGGTGATGAGACCCTGGGTCTCAGGGATTCGGTGCTGGAGCCCAAGGGTTAAAGGTCATCCCTCACTCCAGCCCCTGCTCTTCCTTTGCAGAGATGTTAGGCAGCCTCTCAACCATTGATCAATCAACCCCTGACCACCGCTGCCCACCATGCTGCTAGCGGATTCTGACAGGAATCTTCCTCCCCAGCCCATCTGCCCTCTCCCACACCTCTGTGCTTTCTTTACCATGTTTGCTTCTTTTCTATGCCGTGTTCCTTACAGTTGCCCTAATTCTAACCTCAGGAGTCAGTCGCTAACGTTCTGCAGACATGGAATGTTTCATGAATTTGAACTCAGCACCTCATGTCACAAGGTCAGTTACCTATAAAATATGTTTTCTATGCATATAAGATAAATAGTGGATGAATCGATGGATAAAAGCCAGGAAGAAGTTTGAAGAGCATCTGACTTCACCAATTCACATTTTCAAAGAAAGAAACATAGACAAAAAGAGATTAAATGCCTCTCTTGGGCTGTATAGTTACTGACTGAAATATTATTTACCAGCTTTTAGGACATCTACTTCAATTTTCTCCTCTCTCATGCGTCTCTCCAGTGTCTACTTATTATAACTAATTTTATGATATTTGTTTAATAACATTTATCTATTGATTTTAGGTAATTACATTTAGTTAAGAAATTACATATTGTCTCACCGCTTTAGTCATTACAAATACAATTTTACATCTCATATGCTATTTCAAAAATTTAATTTTTCCTAAACAGTAAAGTGCTTTGTGCTTGATAAAATTTGGGAAGTAAAGGAATCTACAAAGAATTCTTCATAGTAATCTATATAGGAATCCGTATAACCTATAAAGGAATCTATAAAAATTGGTATATATAAATATCTCACCAATTAAAGGTAATCACTGTTAACATTTTAGCATATTTCCTTCTAATTTTTATATACTTTTTACATTGTTGAAATAATGCTGTTTATATAATTTTGTATTCTAGGGCTTTGCTTGTTTGTTTCAAGCTTTTACTGTGTCATTATAAACCCTTTGCACACCTGACATAAATAGCTACATAGTTAATAATTTGATGGTGACATAGTTATCTTAATTATGTCTTGACCCTGGAGGTTTAAATTGCTTCCTTTTTTCCATTTTTAAGCAACATTGCAATGGTATGCAATTTCCATACAGTTCTGATTTTTCTTGGAAAAATATCCTAGTAGTGAATGGATAAAAAGCTATTTACATTTTTAAGGCTCTTGATACTCCTTTCCCAATTGTTTTCCAGGAAGATTATGTCTATCTGCCCACCTAGACAGAGACTTCATAGTGCTTCCTGGGTAGTTTTTTTTTTTTTTAAATATCTCCTTTTTTAAAAATTGATTCAGTCAAACATCACACCTAAATTAAAATTGCAGGCACACCTCAAATCTCCTCTGTCCTGCGTTTCTTTAGATTTCTGGCATTTGTATGGCTTATACAAATCCCTCCCATAGCCCCACAAAGGTAAGCCAAATGGATGGATGTGCTCTGGACACCAGACCTGGCTCACTGAGCTGGTTCCCTCTAGGCACAGGCAGTTTTTGAAGAGACAACATCTATGTTTTGTCTTCAGAGGTGAAACATATGTCAGTTAGAGACCTGAGGTGACAGTGATCTGCACGGAGAATTATCCTGAAGCAAACTATTCTGGGTATCTTTAGAGACATGTGATTGTGGAAAAATCCACTCAACCTCTTCTACCTCAGATTCCTATAAAAATATGAATACAATCTTTTCACAGGGTTATGAAGACTAATTGAGAGAATACAGGTAAAGTGCTCAGGTAACTGCTTGGTAAGAGCTCCAAAGATGTTAGATGATGTCACCATCATCATCATCATCTCAGCTGAAACACTGAGTTCAAATAAGGGATTTGGCAGTGATTGGCAGGAGCCAAAGTCAGTTCCAGAAGACCCTGTATAATGTACTTCACCTCGACATCCGTAAGTCCCTTAGAAAAATGTTTAGAGTTAACTGTCTAGAAGCAGAAGGCTGAACCGATAATCTCCTCAAATTCCTTCCAGCTCTGAGACGTGATTCCCACTTGAGAGCAAACAAACTCAGTTTCAATCTTGGGCACACAGTCTTAACACAACTCCTTGCACTTAGCTTTGTGTCAATAACCAAGGACAGATGTCTTCCCTGATCTCTGGAACTTTTAATGGTCAACAGTCACCCAGTGGGAATAATGATTTTTAATAATATTAAACTATTCAGTTTTGGAAAAAAATATACAGTTGAGAGGAGTATATAAAAAAGACCTCTAGTCAAAAAATTAAATTTTAAAAAACTGATCTGAAAAAGATTTTGGAAATTTCTGCCCCCTGGAGACCTTGGTTTTACTGGAAAGGATGTGAAACCAGATGGGACTGATTTTGTCCAAAGAATATTTTCCTGATTTTTCTCTTTCTCTTGAATAGAATGAATAAAATAAAACAGGAGGGAGAGAGTCACAGTCTAGCTGCTGCCATCTATAGGCAGCCAGCCCCAACCTCCCCATTTAGGTTCATCTTTGACTAACTGGTTGGCACATAAATCAGCTAAGATACTGTTCCCTCCCCACTCATGTCTCTACCTTGGTCTGTCTGTCCTTCCCTTCAAACTCCTCAGCTACTCTCAGCTTCTGTTAAGACACATGTGCCTCTCAAGACCAGCTGAAAGCTAAGAAAAACCCATCCCAGTCTGCGCCAGTCATCGGGCTTCTTTCTCTTTCAAAAGTCTCCTATTTGGATAACAAATTATGCGCGAACCTATCATCATATACATTTTAAGCACTGAACGCTACAAAGCCAGGGGCTGGGTCATGCTTTATTCTTGAGTCTTTACGCTATGGCACCAATATGCATTTAACACATATTCTTATCCATTTCATCAAGGAAGACAGTCCTACCCCTATAAACCTCAGGAATCTGAAGCTCAGTTTTCACATCTGTAAAATATAGGTAATAACTGCTCAATAGCACTGCAGACAAAACAAAGTGTTATTTTACCTTCTGGAAATTACAAAACATCATACAAACGTCATTTTCTAGAACTTTCCACTGCAATTGTCATGTGGGAAACGCACCCTAAATACTTGTTGATTGACTAGATAAAGAAACTAAGTAATAACAAATTAGCAACCCTTGGTAGGAAAATAATAGATTCTCCTAAAGTTAGATAGCAAAATAAGGCTCTTTCACAGGCCTGTTACAAAGACAAGAAGAGAAGTAACATTAGTGCAAGTGGTAAAAGCAGCCAAAGCGTGGCTATAGCGGAAACAGGTGACAGTTTTCACAAGCCAGCCCTTTCTGTAGCCCTAGGACAGACAGAAGAGAAGAGCAGAACCTGCTCTACCTGGTGTTCTGGTGAAGGTCAGAACCTTTAGGCAGCTCAGAGCCCGGGTGCTGATTCAAGCTGGATTTCTTCATTCTTGCTTCATTTGGGTATAGTAAGGACCCAAGGAAGTTCAGTTAAGCCGGTGTGAAAATTTCTCTGCCTGGTGCACTTTTGTGATTTAACTGTTCCTTCACTAATAGGTATCATAAAATGCTAATTTGTTTCTTTCTTCTAATTGAAAGCGAAAAGTGCAATCAGAAAACAAAGCACTGAAGTGAGTTTATTTGTAGAATATATGATTTTTGGAACCACAGAAGTCTGAGTTCCATATCAGATTCATGTTTGTTGTTGTTGTTGTTGTTATTTTCTCAGTACTGGGGATTGAACTCAGGACCTTGTGCTTGCAAGACACAGATTCAGTTTTAATAAGGGGAGAGAGATCCTGACAAAGGCAGGAATCTTAGTGGCACTAAATACCGATTCTGCATATGTTTGTAACACTGGAATTGGTGATAAAACAGTCTTTTTGGCATCTTGTGGCATCTGAGTTTCACACAAACTATAAAGACTATAGTATCTTTCATTGAATATGATGTTGGGTGGGAAAAAAGCATGATTTTTGTTTTAGGAGCAAAATTTTTAGCTAGGAAATATTGAAACTCTAGCTTGTCAGTGATTTCCATTATTTATCCTAGTCAGACATGGCCCTCCCTGAACACCAGGTGCTGGTATTGGATGGAGTCATGGAGCTCTAAGGGCACTGTGGAAGCAATGATAGTAGGAGAGAAAGACCCTTTCCTAGTGAGCTTGCTGACTAGTATTTCCTTCCTATTTGATCAGCATCAGACACCCCCTAGCATAAGGCAGGACCCTATCCTGCCACTTCATCGAAACTCTGATTAACTCGTTCAAACTCCTGGTCTCACTAATAGAAATATATAAGCAGCACTGGTACTTCTGCTCAGACTCTTTTCTGGACCACTGTGGTGCCTTTATTTCTTTGACTTGATTTTTCTGGAGAGCCCATTACTAAAGGTCTTTGAGGAAATGAATTCTGCTCCTTCCTGATCAAGACAGGCTTCCAAGTTCTTAGACTAGTCACACGGGCGATATGCCTTCCTAGGAACCAGAAGACACTTAGCAGAGATGAAGCAACATGGCCAAAGCAGCAGAGCGAAGCAGCACAGAGAACGTTTCCGGGCAGGACTAGGCAACGAGATGGCCAAGGAAGAGATAGCACACGGCTGGGCACCGTGTAGTCTCTTCCATATATATATGTGGGGTTCAGACCTCATCAAAGTTTCAGCATTTTCAACTCTAAAGTGGGAATATCATAAAACATGAAGTGCCTTTTATGAAATGTTTGTCAATGTGCTTGGTATTCAGTCATTTTTCTTCTAGAAGAATAGAAAGAATCATATAAAAGGTCAGCAGCTGAGCCCTGAACTCTAAAGAGAGCGGCAGTGAGAGATTTGGTCCCCCTGTGAAGACTGGTTTGCAGTTAGTGGCGCACTGACGAGTTCTGTGAGAAGAAGCAATATCAAGGAAAAATCGTGGAGTTTTGCTTGTCAAAGCAAAGAAAGAATGAGATGTTTTGGTTAAATAGTCACGTTAAAAGGGAGTTCTTGTCACATTGTTTCAACCTAGTGGAAACAGAATAAATACTTCTTGACTATGCCATGCAAAAGTGTGATATATGACACATCTTCTCAGTTTCTCAGTGGTGCATTATAGTATTCTGTCTAGAATGCTAAAACTGTGCAATATGCAAATGACTCTCGGGAGAAAAGTAATTTTGATATGTCATTTACTTGGGACATTATGGCATACACTAGTTTTCATTAGGTGTAGTGGGTTGAATTGTGTTCCCTGAAAAGATGCCTTCAATTCCTCAGCTTTAGTACCTGTGAAGGAAGTAGGGTTCACTATGGCTTGGTCTTGAATATTCCCCCAAGGGCTTGCTTCCCAGGAAGGTGCTATTGGAAGGTAGTGGTAGCCTTTAAGAGGTGGCGCCTAGGTCTTTAGGTCACAGGAGACATGGCATTCCAAGTGGGACCCCATTCCGTTTCTCTTCTTTCCTTCTCTTTGCTTCTCAGTCATTAGATGAGCAGTTTGTCACTGCCACATGCTTATGCCATTTCATACCACCTCTCTACAGGCCCCAAAGCAATGCAACCAACTGATCATGGACTGAGATCTCTGAAAGAGCCAAAACAAACACTTTCTTTTTATAAAGATAATACCTGCTTACCTCACGTATTTTGTTATAGTAACAGGAAGCTACCACTGGTGCAATTAGTTAAGATGAAATCATATAAATTAAGGTCAGCCCTAAATCCAATGACTGGTGTTCTTCTAAGAAGAGGAGTGACCACCCAGACACAGAGGGGAGGCCATGTGACAATCAAGACAGAGATTGTGACAATGCCTGCAGCTGCATGCTAAGGAACACTGACGATTGTCAACAACCACTGGAATTAGAAAAATACAAGGAAGATTCTTCCCTACAGCTCCTGGGTGTGCATGATCCTGTTGACATCTTGATTTTAGACTTCAACCCCTTGGAACTGCAAAAGATTCAAATTTGGTTGTTTTAAGCCACTACATTTGTGGTCATTGCTTATGGTAGCCCAAGGAAACTAATATATGCAATTTATTTTTAATTCCACTGTTCATTACTTTGTTTTTATAAAAATAGAATAGTTATATTTTACAGGAAAAAAATGTTCCTTAGTACCCTCGGAAGTATACTTATTCAATAATCCTACACTTAAAAATGGCACACTATTGAAAAATTATGTGTATCTCAAGTTTTAGAACAAAATAATATGCTAATTATCCTGAAATAATTTATCATTAAACACTTACAGTGAAAACAGTTAAAGACAATTCATTATCCTTGCATAGAAAATTTCTAGGAGTAAAACTAACCATGTAGAATGACCTCTTTTATTACTACTTCTCATCCAGCCACTTTTATTTGACAAGTTTTGCTGGTTTCTTTTTAAATTAGTGATCATTTGGACCTGCTAGAATTACCAAAATTATGCATGTGTTCAAATAAAATGCTCTTTTTTCTGTAACATAGAAACTTAGTGTTAAACTATAAGCATGAGAAAGTTCAGGTCGCCATTTATTTACAGTCTTTATCAAGCAAATAATATTCATATTTTGAATTATGCAAATAAGCATTTACATGATAAATCGTAATTGCTCTCAGACAGCTGTTTATAATTGGGTAAATGAGACACACTTTTAAATTGTCTAAATACATACTTACCCATGTTTACATATTTATACACTAGACTGTAACTATTCTGAATCAGCTGTTATCATCCATTGTGTCTTCCACAGGGCAAGGGGAAAGAACTTTTGAGCACAAACAGCAAAATCCCACTGAACTTGCTTTGAGATCAGAAGGATTACCATTTCTTTCAAAGGGTGACCTCTTTCAATGTACTCCCTTGCCTGTGGCATTCCACAATACTTCAAGCAGGAAACGCTTTTATATCAATTTGGTTGGGTAGGAAATTAATCTGAATTAATAACCTTATCTAATTAGATATGCTATGGCAATGGGAAAAACGGTGCTTTCTAATAAAGTATTTTTACACCAAATCCATTTGTTTTATATTTAGCAATTTATTTTTATGTCAATCAAAAAATCAACAAGTATCTCTTTAGAGAATGCAGAAGAAATACAGTCTTGGAGAGGCTTACAGTCTGATGTGGAAGATGGAATTAGCACATTTGAAATGCTCAGGGAGCAATTAAGAGGAAAATGGTTTGGATGATAAGAGCTAAAAGGAGCTTAGAAAACAAAAAAAGGGTAGGTTGCATGGCCTTGGTTCTGAGGACAGACTCTAGGAGCTGACTTCCTTCTCCTGGCTAATGGGGACTCACCAGCCCCTGGAGGGCAGGCACAAGTGAGGAATGTAAAAACACTTTCCACACTACAATCACACAAAGTCTTCCAGGGAAACCCAAGAGTCTGATGTTAATGACACAACCTTCCTGTTAAGCATCATTTGCTTTCCTCAATTTTTTTTTCTGGTAGACCGAACATCCTATTTTTAATTTTTAATTTTTTCATCTTAATGCATTTCCCTTTGGCTTTCTAAAATAGTCAACATTTGCCTGCTTCTGGTCCTTTCCAGATAAATGCATTTGCTTTTAATTTATTTGATTCCATTCTTATGTAGTGTTTCATATGTGCTAAACAGAGAGGACTTTTACTACAAGGTGTTCTGGCTTCATTGAGAGGATTTATATGCTACTTCAGGCTTCATTCACTAGGGAGAATAAATCCTGCAGTACAGAGACTGGGGGAAAAAATTAAGCAGCTACGGAGCTACCCAGAAATGAAAACATCAGGCTTCAGGAGCCTCTCTCCTTTCATTAAGCATAATGAGAGCCCATGCGTGTGTTGTTAGCAGACTTGAGAGCCAGAGAAGCAAGTAGGCCGGAGGCCAAAAATTTGAACAGGAGGCGCTGGGTGATGCCACTGAGTTCAGGGAAATCAATATGCAGCTTTTTCTTACTCTGTTAAGAGAGGAAAAGCTACTTCAAGATTAGTAATGCAGACAGTGCAGAAGTAGAAAGAATCACAGATTAGGGAAATTTGGGCTCCAACTTGGGGGGTGAAATGCTGGGCAAGACATCCAGCCTCTTTCTGTGCCTCAGTTTCTCCTTCTGGAAAGGAGGGGTTAAACTAGATAAAGTTTTCTTCAGCTCTGTGACTGGAGATTTGAAACCAATCATAGTACAGCTCTCAGTTGGCTACACAGGGGTGAAACTTAGCTTCTTCATACATGTCCCACCTTCCCACATTCCACTGGTTTAATAGCAAAAATTGGCCGATTAATGGAGTATCTGCTAAATGTGGGCAAACACTGTGCCTGCATTTCACATAAAATATCTCATTAATCCTCACCACACATATATAAATTACTATTTCCATTTTATGTGTGAATAAACTGGCTTGATGACAGTTTAAAACTTGACCAAGGTCATTCAGATGTTATTGAGACAGCCAGACTTTAAACTGGATCTGATTCTGTCTGTGTGATCCCAAGATGTACTGCATGCTGGAAATAAAATTAGCTGGCTTGTTCTGGGCAAGTCCCTGTGCTTGACTAGCTCAACCTCGGTGCTGGCTCCGTACCTGGTGCTCCTGAGCTGCTGACCATTTATTTGTGGTTTACAATTTTCTCCTTCTGCTTCTTGAGGGACCTGCATGCGACTGATAAGAAAGCTACGTGGGTGGGCAGCTCTGTGGTGGGGGTGGAGGAGGGTTGTATATTTGTGTAATTCAATTGACTCTCGCTTGTCTAGTTAGTGCTCAGTCATTCTCATTAACAGCCTTCAGGATCCACCAGGAATGTGACAGCTGGCCGCAGCAGCCAGAGAGCTCAGGCCTATTGATATTTGGGATGTACTTGGAAGAAGAAAACTGGCTGTGGAAACAACATAGCAGAGAGCAGGAATAAGACAATTTTCCATCCTTGCCTCTGGGTGGCTGGCCCAGCCCCAGGCTCTAGGTCTCTCTCTGTCTGTCTCCAGAATTGACTCCAGTCACCTTGGGTGGTCGCTCCCAAGCCCATTGTGCACGTGCAGATCTCTGCCTATTGACATTAGGGGATGTGCCCCCACCTTCCCTTTGTTTCAGCCTCGATTTAAGACACATTTGTTCTCACTGACTCTTAACCCATTTTCAGTCTATGTTCCTTGCTAGGGAGATTTAACTTTTTAAAACTGCAACTTCTAAAAGGTTTCTGTGCTGCCCAATTAGCATTGTAAGAGACTAAGCTGTTTGGAAACAAATACAACTTAAATCACATGAAATCACACTCTGCTGGCCCGTGAGATGCTTTAAAGAATCACTAAGGATTCCCAGATATTAGCTTCTGTTCACTGCATGGCATTTAAAAATGTGTGGGTCTTCAGATGCCTTAATTGGCATCTGAACAAAACCACCAAGTCCTTTCTCCCCGTCCTTCCTGGTGGCTGTGAGAGTCCCGAGGTGATAAAACCGACTCCCTGCCACTCACCTTCCCTTTGTCACCTTCCAGCTGGTGAAAGCCCAGGCTGGCTGATGATGGGTGTTCAACAAGCCCAGACAGGTGCTCACTCTCTCGCTTTCTCCTCCTCCTCCCATCCCTCCCTTCGCCCAGTCACCTTCCATCCCCGTTCACACTGCACATCAGTCACCCTCACCCCATCCCAAGCAGCCCCTTAGTTCTTGTGATCAACCAGCTGATGAAGAGTCAGGATCTCACCCTGAATTCCCAAGGATTTGAGTAACACACACACACACACACACACACACACACACACACAATAACTGAAAAGCAGAGTGTGATTCATGAGACAAGATAGTCACGTATTTTCTTTCTTTAAAATAAATTATCAAACTGACGATTCATGGAACCTGGGTGGGTTTATATTTTATTCTTATTTTAGAAAAACCAGAAGACTAAGTTGACCGAGAAGGACATGCCAATGATACTTCATGACTTCTTGCTTTTACAAAGTTCTTCTTAATATTACATCATATGAGATAAAATATATGACTTTAGGCACACATATTATATTTTTTGATTCCCCTTTCTAAATTTGTTTTATAGTTTAATCTGTTAGCTTGAGCAGAAAAAAATCTCCTCCTCCCCAATCAGGGGTATAAAGTGAATTTATTTAAAGGAATGTTTGACTCTAATCAGTGGCTACCTACTGTGTCCCTCCTGGCTAAAACAACCACAACAGCAGCAAAATATAAACAGAATTCCTGGTACAGAGGCACTTTATGATAGTTTTATATATCTCAAAAAGTCTCAGCTGGGCCAGAGGATTTAGCCCAGTGGTGCCGCGCCTGCCTTGCAAGCACAAGGTCCTGAGTTCAATCAATCCCTGGTACCCTCCCAAAAAAGTCTCAGCTGATTAAGAAAAAATTGAAAAAGAACAGTTTTCAAAACATGAATATTTATGGAAAATATCAATTACTATGTAAACTGCCCAATAATGCTAAAGCAAAGCAACAACAACAACAAAAACCCAACTCTACTGTTACCCTGCTTCTTTTAACTCTAAAAATCATCTGACTTCTTATGGAATCACCTGAACCCTGAATTTGGAAATAACTAGGATGAGAGAAGGCTGCTCTTCAGCAGGGGAGAAACAAGTTCTAGATTAAACAAAACATAATGGAGTCAGTCTTTAGCGATATCTTTCCCATACTGTCTAATGATACTGTGTAGCTGAACGTGACTTTCAAGAGGATCAGCAGTATGGACTCATCTGTCTTCTATATGTAATCACACTGCAGATATTTTGTAGTGCTTACTTTAAAAAATTAAAAAGAAAGTCTTGATTTTGCTTTTAAGTAGCCTTGCCCAAAACATCACCTTTAATCTGATGTGTGGCCCTTATTCACATTACAAACCACCCAGATGTACTGATACTTCCAGTAACCAAGAAAACAACTGGGTTTGGGTTATATACCCAAAATGTGTACATTCTGGTGACACAGCCATCCAGTTTGAGTGAAAGACTCCATGTGGATGAGCTGGCACTGCTCATAGCCATATGACTCAGACACAGATGGCCATCACGGGTGGTTCCTGTGGACTGTGGACACGGAGGCTGGAAATCCTGATTCACAAACCCAGGCCGGTTAGAAATTAAACGATAGCTGGACAAACAGGCGGAATCAAAAATATAATGTAAGTTCTGTGAACCACTCTCATTTCCTCAGATTTGTGTGACAAAGCGAGATGATATATTTTAAGGATAAGCCAATGACAGTTTACTATGGATTTGTTCATAGGAAAATATTCAGTAGAAGAAATTGTGGAGCTTTTGCGGTTTTTTTGTTTGTTTGTTTGTTTCACTTAATCAAAGGTCATACCTAACATATGTTAAAGCAGAATTTCTTATCTTGGAAAAAGTGGAGCTATCATTTAAAACTCTTCTATAAAATGTATAATGTTAGTGTACATAAATTACATTAAATATACTGCACACATATTTTTGCACCAGTGATAATATCCTTAGATCATATCAAGATTTCTTAGTTGTCTTCTAACTTGAACAAGTCCAATGTATGGGTTTTTAGATTCAGGGCAAGACAAATAGAACAATAAATTTTTCAAGAAGTTCTAAATACTCTTCTTCATACCCTGTCATTGAAATAAAGCTAAACCTAAAATGCCCAGTGTTGAGCTTTGTCATTTATATATTTGCCTGGTGGCTCCAGAGGTAGTTTCCATGGTAAGCTCCCTGTGCACACGAAGCAGGGTGAGTGGAATGTCTCCTTCCAATGAGGAACTTTTCACTGACAGTGATAAAGGCCAGGAACCTCCTTCACACAAATGATTGAAAAACAGAACACGAAGGACATTTTTATTTTGTTTTGTTTCCTTTGTGTGGTATGCGACTTCAGTGCAAATACCCATTTAATCAAGAATACAAAGACAGCCACCTTTGCTGGCTAAGAGATTTCCAGAGACTGCAGTAAACAGATATAGCTCTTTTACTTTTGTTGCAGGGAAATTCCTGCAGGTTGTCATTTCTGTGCTTCTGTTGCAAAATGTTTGCCTCTCCCTACAAGAGGAAAAAATATTTTTTCCAAAGGAAATTTGAGTACATTAAATAGTAAAACTCGAAGTACTTAAAAAAGTTAAGGTTTGCTGTCATTTTTTTTTCTTTTTAGAAATACAAAGACTTTAGGAACAAATACAAAACCCACTATCGACAGAGAAGTTCCCATTTGTGCTTTATTCTTCTGAATTTCTAAGACCTGATTCTGCCTGCATCTCTGAGCTGGTCCAACTCTCTTCCCCTTTCATTTTTTTAATCATCCTTTCCTAATTCTTTCTATTGAATAGATCTGCTTTCTCTTCTTCAGCTCCTCTTTATCCTCCCAATTAATTTCTTCAATTCTAGGGACATCACAGCCCATTTGTCTGTGAGGCTCCCCTTACGCTTTGCTTCTTGTAGATAATCTGTCCTGATTCAGGACAATGGATAAAGTGTGAGCACACACTGAAAGCATTCTCAAATGTGTAAAATGTAAAGTGATCATTTTTATTACCATTATTATCATCACCAATAAGAAAACTGAATATTTGATTCTCTAGTTCTTTAAAGGCAAACTTCAGCACTTGCTTAGCCTACATAAAGCTCTGGGTTCAAGTCCCAGCCCCACACACACAAAAAGAAAAGACTCTCTTCATGAAATATTAACAAATATTTCACCAGGATGATTGGCTATGGAGATAATATTTCATTTCAACAATGTGTAATACATTTTCTACATTGAACTCCAAACAAAGTAAATATAGTTTTTAAGAGGCCCATTATAATGCATGGGTCATTTAAAAAAACATAATAACTGGCTTGAACTGAAGTGCTTGTGGTTGGTTGTAAGCATGCATTGTGAGAGGCCTCTATGAAGTACTGGGGCAGTGTGAGTAACAGGTACTCCTGGGTCTGCCTTGCTAGTGTCTGTGTGTAACATTAAGGGTATTGTAGGCTGGCGTTCTACCACTGAGTTCCATCTCCAGGCCTAGACCATTATGATGTAAACATTAATAAGGATTCTCTGTTTTAGAACCTATCTTACCTCAGTCAAGCAAAGGAGTATAAATTGTATACCTTGAAAGAAAGATCAGACAAAAACAAGAAATTCAGCTCTAGACAAGTACGCTTTGATACTTTGCTCTCCCAAGTTGTGTTATTATTTTAGTTTGTATTTATGCACTGTGCCTCTATAATTGCCCTTATTAGTATTGGAAGGAATAGGAAAGATCAGAAATACTTAGTGAAAAATTTACAGACTTATTTACTGCCGGTGGCAGATGGAGGCTGTGGCTGTTTAATTCTATACACTTATTTTTTAATTCAAGTAGTCATTTTACCCCCTATATATTTTTTCATGTTGTGTTTACTTAAACAACTAGATAACACATTAGGAAAGAAAAAATTTAATCATACAGATTGGGAACAACAACAAGATTAACAGTAAGTCACTATTTTAAGTGACAAGGTGGCATAGTTCAAATCTTGTCATTTCACATTAAATAATAAAATCTAAAGCCCATTTCAAAGACGAACTAAATTCCCAGTCTGAAAGTAATTGCTGTTCCTTGTCCTATGTGTATACATTATCAATATAACCAAGAAATAATTGCAGCTGGGCCCAGATCATCATTAAGCTATTGGTTATTAGCCATTAAAAGGGAAATGTTTACTAACTCATGGCAACTAGTTTCCAGAAAGAAAAGCAGGGGTTTGATTTGAATTCCTGTCTCCCCACCTATGACCAATCAAGATTACCTACTTTTCCTTGAAAGTGTCAGGAGCTCCTATTATAATCAGGGTAATGATAAAGAGGGGACAGCAGTTGCTATGAGTCAAAGAAAAATATCTGGGCAGTTGAGGGCCCTCTATCTATCAAGGGGAATTTGCAATGTTACCTCTCTTCAATACCATACAGAGTTGCAGATTTTGTGAAGCACTTAACCAAAATGGAAGGATTTAAAAACAGAATGCCAGATACGACACAATCTCTCTTTTTTTTCTTCCAAAATATCAAGATATTTTAGTTTCATTTCAGAATTTTCTAGTCTTAAATTCTTAAGCATGCAGCAGAGATGATTTTCTCTGGATAATACTTCTGAAAGGATGATTAGTGTGGACAGCTTAACATATTCACCACATTATAGATCTCTTAAACTTAAACACACTTACTGGAACTGAAATATATTGTACGCAATTATAGTGAAACTAATACTTAACTAATTAACAATATTTATAAGCTATATTGAGTTTCAAAATAAGTTCAAGGGTCTGAAATACCAAACATTTGGAAATTGGAAATATCTAGTTAGATGTTTGTGTATCATTCTAAGAATGTAAGAAACTCTGTGAATAGGAGGCAAGTTCTCTCTCTCTCTCTCTCTCTCTCTCTCTATATATACA
>NW_022900929.1:59009792-59013838 GCF_012274545.1 Fukomys damarensis | reverse complement strand
ATATATATATATCCAATATGTAAAAACTTATGAATAGCTCCACTATCTTTTTCTACTGACTCAATATCAAAACAGTTTCCTACTTCAAAATCTTTGACTGTATTGGATGTGGAGAGACAATGAACAGAGCACTGTACCTTAGTGATTTTGGCATTACCCTTCCTTCCCTCCATTTCTCCAGAACGTTTATATGGAGCAATTGTCTGGAGCCCCCAAACAGAACTAGAAAGAACACTGGACTATGGCAAAAGTGTTAAGGAGGATGCAATCAAAGATGGCAAAGAGAAATTTTAGCATTTTCTAGAACCAAGAAGTACAAGATGTACCTGGGATATCCTGGTGCCCAGAAACACTGTTCCCAAGCCAAGGAATGTGAAATTTGGAGCTAATACTAGAGACAAGTCTTCCCCAGGGCACAACTGCTAGATGGAGGATGTATCTCTCTGCTTTGGCAGCCAAACAGTAAGAGTAAAAGCAAATATTTGATACTGAAGAGCCCTTAAGAACTGAAGAGTGCCATTTACTTATTTCTACACGTCAGTGTGGTCTTAGGATGTTAAATAGATTAAAAGGCTAAGAGAGGTCAGTCACTCCAGGCAAGACTTTTCTGTTGCTTCTCCTGACTCGGTTCTTTCTCCAAAAGTGTTATCCGCCTCACACCATGCCTGTGGAGGGTCCTTGGCAAACTCAAAAGATGGCACATGCTCTTCTAGAACTTCCTAGAGAAGCTGGAGCCAGGGTCCTGGTAGCCTGGAATGAAGAGATGCACAAAGAAGGTGTTCAAGAGTCCTTAGGTAAACATCACTAGGAAAATAGAAAAGAAAAGAAAAGCAACAACAACAAAACAGAGAAATGAGATCCTAAAACTAGTAGGACTCTTAGGAATTACCAAACCTAGTTCCCGACCAGGAGGAGAAAACGTTCAGAGTAATGAGGTGATTAGCTGCAGCTGGAGGCAGAAATGGGCCGCAAACCCATTCACAGGCCTCTCCCTGATCACTTTCAGACATGAATTCGGGCTTCTATCCTAGGGCTTCTCCGAGACTCACCCGCCCCTCCCCATCACCAGCTCCCTCCCTGTTTTGTCTGCAGAGAGGACAGCACGATCATTTCAATTTAATCTTATTTAAAAAGACATAACTAATAAATCTATTGCCTGGGCCGCGGAAAGACGGCCAGCAGAGTCGATCGTGCTCCCAATCCCATTGAACCCTGTTGAAAACCATGACAACACCGGACAAGCTCCGATTTATCCCAGCGCGCTAAAGCTCATTGTGAGCAAGCGTCAATCACGCATTATTCCGGACTGAACAAATGCAAAATCTTGACTGGAACAAATGCTTCCAACAGGTCCGGGGCGTCGAGCTCCATTTCCCTTTTGTCCACGGCCTAGCAGTTGGCCTGTATTGGGGTTGCCTCCGCCCGACCACCCAGCGCGCAGCGCAGTCCCGGGCTCCTCGGGCAAGCTTGGTAGGGAAGCTGCCGGAGAGGGTGCTGTGGGCTAGGTGGGCCACGCCCGCCGCCACAAGTCAGGTTCGCATTCAGCATTGGAACAGCGAGGATTTCAGGTGCAGCCGCCCAACTGCAGCACCCATGGTTAAAATTCAGCAGCCAAATACCCACAGCACTAGCGGCGGGACAAGAGGCCTCTGAGAACGGTCACTATGGCACAGGCTGAACCTTTGCCAGGGCGAAGCTATAAACCAACAAAATGTATCCGAATTCGTTGGGTTTTTGTGCCTCCCTCATGGATCATTGTCTTGGTGGGGCTATGGGGATTAGAAGATCCAGGAGAAACCCCAGACGGCCCTATTTTCTGCAGGGCGGGTCCTGTACTAATAATTCTCCCCTTCGATAGAGCCAGGCAACTTCGCTGGGGTCTGTAGCGCTGGGAGGAGGGACGCAGACCACGCGCCGGATACTGTGACCCGCCGTGGCAGCATCCCAGGCCGCGACAGTGAGGTTGAGACTGGCGCTGAGGCGCAGAGAGGGTTCCAGACCTTCCAAAGACGCAAGAGAAGCCTCAAAGCCCTCTAGCCACACGTCCTAAGAAACACTGCCATCCATGGCTCCTAGAATGGGTCTGAGTCCAGTTTTGCGGAGGCTGGATAGTGAGGCCGGGTACCGCGACCCACAGCGGCCAGGTGGGGCTGGGCTGTCTGGACCTGAATAGCTTGGTTATAGGTCACCTCCTTCTTGCCGGCCTGAGGAGCCTGGCGCGGATCTGAGGCTCTTCTGAGACTCCCACCTCTTCATAGCTCCCCTGAGGTTGCACGGGGTAGGGAAGCGGTTAAGGGCAGTGTCTGGAGCTTGTGGAGGGTCCCAATCAGTTAAGAAACCCTCGGCCTTTTTGCTGGGCAGGGCCAGGCCCCTCTGTGAGTACCTGGAACTTCTCATCCTTAGGGGGCCTTACCCAAAACAGAGCGCGCCAGAGTTTTAACTCAGCTTTGTAAATCACTCTCTGGATAAGTGCGGGGAAACTCCACTCCTGTAAACAAACTAGAGGAATAGAGCAAACAGGGAATAAATTCCAGGGTGCTCATAAACACACCCATACTGCCCCCACCCTTCCCAGCGTTCCTGAGGGGCCAGGCCCCGCGTCAGCCTAGGATGAGGAGGAGGAGGAGGAGGAGGAGGAGGAAGCAGAGGATCGGAGGAGAGGGTGGTGGCCACCGCTTGCCACCCAAGATGTTATTCACTGGCAACAATCCCCATTATCTGTCCCCACTTTAGGCTAATCAGACAATCGCTAATGCCTAAGGCTGCTTCCTGCAGCCTCTGGGAGGTAACTGGGCACCGAGGGGCGGGGAACGGGGCGTGGCGGGGGCGGAGGTGGCACCTTCCCCGCGCACCCAGGCTTTGGTTCAGCACTCATTCAGGTACTTAACACCCTGGAGACCCCGACTTCGACTTTCAAAGCGGACCGGGTGGGAAGATCTGTTTATATAAACAGGGACTGCGCTGTAAATGCGCTAATATCCCCCCGGCTAGCTCAAGGCGAGCGCCTCTCACGTCCGCCCTAGGAGCGGCGTCCCCCGCCGCCCCGGTTTCCCAGCCTGCCCTGCCCCCGCCTCCTTCCCCTCCTCTCGGCCATGGCCACCTCTGGACGCCTCAGCTTCACCGTGCGCAGCCTCCTGAATTTACCCGAGCAGGATGCGCAGCACCGGCCGAGGCGGGAGCCACAGCCACGCGCGCCCCGGGCCGACCCTTGCGCAGCCTGGCTGGAGTCGGAGCCGGGCCACTACCCCTGTGAGTGAACGGAGGACCGCGGTGGGAGTGGAGGGAGAGCAGAATCCAGCACCGGCCTGTGCGGGGCAGGAAAGGCGGGAGCCCAGCCTAGGGTCTGGGTTTCTTTGGCCTGGGAATGGAGGCTCTTTCCTCCTCAAAACCCTACGCCAGGCGTCCAGGCCCGCTCATCCCGAGAGTAGCTCCTGCACCTGACACTAGCGCGGGCGCTTGGATTTCCGCTTCTGGGGATTGCTGAGGGTCGGAGTACTTCAAACATTTCCCTTATATGTTCCCATTCAGGGCTTTGAAATTCCGGCAAGCTGGTGCAGTCGACCTGGAAGTGTCCCAACTTGTGGTAGCAACTGGCTAGCCAGTACTGCTACCAGTTTGAGAAGCCCCTGGGGTAGGTTTTGGTGGGGCACGATCTCAGGCCTGTGATTACTGTTGTGGTTGAGAATGAGGTCACTGAATTCGGAGAGGTGGGTGCCCAGTTGTGAACCCAAAGAAGGAAGTGGCCTCTCTGAAAGCCGCCTGCGATCGGGGGCGCCAGCCCTGTTGAGCCCCCGACGCCCTGGGGGTTGGCATCTCACCAGGCTGCGCCCCCTCTGACCTTCCTAGCCTCGGACGAGAGCAGCCTGGAGACCATCCCGACAGAGTCGTCGCAGAGGGCGTCCTCTCGGCCCGCGTCCCCGGGCTCCGACGCCGAGAAGAGGAAGAAGCGGCGGGTGCTGTTCTCCAAGGCGCAGACGCTGGAGCTGGAGCGCCGCTTCAGGCAGCAGCGGTACCTGTCGGCGCCGGAGCGCGAGCAGCTGGCCCGC
>NW_022900929.1:58994669-59008536 GCF_012274545.1 Fukomys damarensis | reverse complement strand
GCGCCCCCCGCCCTGGTCTCCTGGAACTGGTGAGGCCGCCTGGGGTCGCCGGGTTACCCCGACTTTGGAGTGCGCTTGTGCGGCCGCAGTAGGGCTGCAGACGAAGACCTGGATCACTGGGGACGGGGGTCGGGGGGACCACCGCCAGAACCCTCCTCGCAGGCCCCACCTTCGGGGTTCCCCCCCTGCTGTCTCGGAAGTACTCGCAGGAACCTTGGCCAAGATCGCGCCTCTTCCCTTCCTTGGACTGAGAACCCCAGAGCTAGATTTCATTGCTTGAGCCTTATTTGTATATTTTTTAAAATAGCAGTTTGTATAGGAAGCATATTTTTTTAAAACTGGAGTATTTTTTTTTCTTTTGTTGTGCGAGAATAAAATGTGTAGGTTTGGATCCCTTACACTCCTGCCAGGAAGTAGGTGTGCGCCGTGCTCCCTAGACTGGAGTTCTGAGTGCTCACCTGTTCCAGGGCCAGGAGGGCTCAGCCCGGTTGGGGTGAAGGGCGGAGCTCAGGCCAGGAGTATACGGGTGTGAGGGGAGGAGGCTGAGGCGATCTCAGGGACTCTGGTCAGCGAGTAGCCCCCTGGCCCCAGAGTGACAGGGTCCCCTTGCGACTCCCGGAGCCACGGGCTGGCGTTGGAAACACCAAAAGTCAATCCAGTTGACCGAGATGAGGTGCGCTATCGAGGCAGAGTTCAGGGTCTGATTCAGTGGCAGAAGCCTAGCCTCTGGGGCCAAGAGCCCTGGAGCTTGGGACCTGGAGTTAAACTGGCTGTGTTGGGATTTCCCCGACTCCTCAACAGCACCTCTCCAGGGTCGGGTGGTGTGGGAGCAGTCTGACGAGGAAATTAAAAGGTGGCAGTGAACTGTTGGAGTTGGACTCTGCCTTGGGACGTCCTGTGGAGCTTGATGAGGAACCCACGCTCCTAGGACGCTCTTGACTGGGGGTTTACAGCTGTTGCTCTTCAAGTCTATATGCAGAGCAGTGGATCTCCACTGTACGCATTCACTGTCTGGGGAGAAGGAAAGGCCTCCTGGCTCCCTGGTACCAGATACAGGAAGATGAGCCAGAGGAGAGTAGTTCCCAGGCATTAGGTCCAGGGTTGGGAACTGGGACCAGGAAGAGCTCTGTGAAGGGCCTGTTACAGGCCTTGGGTTTCTTGTCCAAGAAGAAGGCAGTGTTGTCACCTGTGGTGGGGGGCAGATGGGGAAGAGAGTGGGGTGCTTGGGTCTCAGCTGCTGGCCACCTTGCCTTCCATATGGATGTGGTTATCTTAGAAGAATCTCGATCCTTAAACCCCCTTTTGTCTTGAGAACTGAAAAGGGCATTGTCAGGCCTGAAAAGGACCTAGACAAAATCCGCACTGTTTTGATTCAGGACTCTGTTTAATCAGTCTCTGGTGACAATGTAGTGGGTGTTAGGCAGGACAATGTATCTTTTTAAACCTTGTGGCCTTCAGGAAGACAAAAGACTTGAATTTTATGGGTTTACAACTTCAATTAGAACAGTGCCAGTGTGCATGGGAGATTATCAAATTTGTATCATAAAACCCCTTTCTAATAAATGATTGCTGGGGAAGGAGCCTGAACATTGTATCACAGTTTTGAGATTTGCCAGGGACTCCCCAGTTAGCCCTGGCAGAGCAGATGGGAAAGAAAAAGAGGAAAGGATTTCTGAAGAGGTCCTGGGTTGGGACTTGTGCTTGTGGTCAGCTGGCTGGGTGCTTGGTTTTTTTTCATGTTCTTCCTCCAAGAATGGAGTCAGAGAGTTGCAGCTTGTTTAATGCCATTGCTACTGACAAAGACCTGAGTATTCTTGAGGAGGGATTTTAAAAGAAAGCATTGTCTAGTTCCACACCTTTTCTCTTGCTAGAGCTGTAGATAAAGTAGATCTTGAAGGGCCTGTAGAATACCAGGGCCTCTAGGACTGTTACACTGAGAGGATCTTTTACCAGAGGCTTTTGGGGAGACTGTGTCCTCCATCAAATTCATCACGGTCCTAAATGGTGAGCCAGATGTCTAACCAGTAAGGCATTGGTGGCTTCCCAGCAAGGTGGTTAGAGTTGCAGCAAGACACCCACCCAGAGAGCCAGCTGTGTCCTGGGATAGAGGAGGAACAGCAATGTCCAATGTCAGTAGCACCAGGAGCCAGAATTGTGTACTGATACCTTCTTCCTTTTGCTCCTTTCATTTAGGCTGGTAAGGTCCTTCCTTTAGAGAGGAAAAACCACAGGATAGCGCGCAAAATGTACCCCAATTCCACCAATCCATTTTAGAGACTCAAGTGGTCCTATCTTTCTGTTCATACCTGCAGTAATCTGGAAAAGATAAATGTCAATTTCCTTTGTGATCTAAAAGTTCAATTCTCCCAGGTTCTGATGAAAGCTGAATCCAAGGCCTCTCTACTAGCAGCTGTGAAAACAGTTAAGGTCTCCCTCCCTGATGATGAAAGTATTTTAGACCTGTCACCCATTGTCAGCATCACAAGGCATATTCACACAGAAAGCTTTTATTGAAACTTACTGTGTTCCAGGCATTTTTCAGGTTATTCTCACAAAATCTGGCTTCCCACCTACCTACCTCTGTGTATATGTCTCCTGTTCTCTAGATAAGAAACTGGCTCAATGTATGGGGGAGGCAAATGACTTGCCCAAGCAATTATGAACCTGAAAGACTTACCATTGTCCTCTACTTAACCACTCTGTAGGCTGCCCTTAAGGAGGAGGACAGCTGCCATATATATGGCAAATGTTCAACTATCTGTTTTTCATATTTACAGAGAACCTGCCTGGGATGCTTAAATGAAACATCAAAAACAGATAAACAAAGTTAACAAAAGATTCAACCACAACCACGTTTTATATATATATATATATATATAGGCCTTGGAATTCTACAGGCCCTCCAAGATCTACTTTATCTACAGCCATATATATAAAATATATATATATATAATGCATATGGTGTTGCAACTATCTATCTTATGGATGGTCTTGAAAGATATGAAAGCACTCCACACAGTTCAGAGCCACTTGCAGAAATTGGTCACCTAGCAGGACAGTCCCATGACAGTTGGACTTGTGCTAGGCAATATATTAACTTACTCAATTCCAGACAGCAGTACTATTATCCCCCTTTACAAATTAGGAAAGTGAACGTGGAAGAGGTGATCCGTAACTGATCTGGGATTAGACATCTGGTGAGTGTTAGGTTTTGAACCCAAATACTCCAGCCCCAGATCTCACACCTGTGATCAGGTGGGAATTATTTCCCACTCTTTTATGTTTTATTGCTCTTAGTTACCTTCCTCACAAATCCTTCTCTAAAGACCTGTTCTTTAGCATCTGTCTTTGCTCCTCCCCACCCTCTTGCCCTCCACCTACCAAACTTCCAGCTTTTGGACACAGCCTCTGTGTTTCGCCTAGGCCTGTTTGTGTGCATTCTGGTCCCACTGTCAATGAAACACAGCTCTTGTCTGCAGGTCACAATGTTCTCCTGTGACTATCATTCCGCCATTCTTCTTCCAGCAAAACATCTGCTGCCGCTGCCTTGACACCAATTGTCCACTGAGTGTTCAGTAGGATTGCTGCTGACACTGATAAGCTCCTCTAAGCTCCCCCCACACAGCCCAGATTCCTGGCTCTTTCCCCTGTCATCTTTTTCCCTTCCTAGGTCTCCAGTTTTATCTTTGTTATTAAATATCATCCTCTTCACATTTTCTCTCTCCTTCCATTGTAAACATTTTCACTTTATCTCACTTAAGTCTCTTGCAGGTGAAGATTGCAATTTTCACTTCAATTTTCTTCCCTCATTGTTCAGAGGATCTGACATCTTAGCACATCTCTTATCTGATGAATTTAGCACTTCAGTATCTTAGCTAATGTTCTACTGATGGGTGAGAAGGAAGTTATTTGAGCCTGGGTTAAGCTATACCTTCCTTCCTAACAATTGTGTTAGATGTTTATTATTCTCTTGTCTTATTGACACAATTAATTTACCTTTTCCTCTCTCTCTCTCTCTCTCTCTCTCTCTCTCTCTCTCTCTCACACACACACACACACACACACACACACACACACACTTCACTGCCTTTAAAATGCTTTTTATTTATGAATAAGATACCCAGGCAGACTAGTTACAGGCTTGGCATGGTTGGCTCTTTTGTTAACTCTGTTTACCTGTTCTTGGTGTTCTAGTTAAGTATCCTAGGCAGGTTATCTGTAAATTTGAGAAGCAGAAAGTTAAATGAAGAGGAAGTACTGTCTCTACCTCAAAGCATGACAGTTTCTACCAGTGTGATTATACCATTTAGTGCTCCAAATCTGCATGAGAAAATGTATATTTCCAGGTCACTCATTTTTCTAAGCCATACAGTGGGCAGGGATTTACTAAGTAGTTCCTTAATTATTTTCAGATTTCCAATTCTGTACTTGTTCATTCCTCTTCATTTCCGCTTACACACACACACACACACACACACACACACGCACGCACACACACACATACAACTAAAGATACATGGTATTTCCCTTTCTCTTGTGTACTCACCACTCATGTCACTTAGTCTATGAAGTCATCAGCAAATTAAACAATATTCTTTTTAATGCAGAGCCATAGACTAATGATTTAACTTTGGAGGGAGACTAGGAAGAATTACTTAGGCTATCAAACATTCAAGTTCTGCTCCAACTCCTTTCCTTACCCCAAGTTTTCAAGCACCGGGATTCTTATTTTTTCCAACCATGTTCAGGAGAGAAGTTGTTTGTTTATCCAGAAAAGTAGCATTATCACAAATTAGAGGTGGAAGGGCTGAGAGTATAACTCGGTGATACAGCCCTTGCTTAACATACATGAGGACATGGTACGAGGCTGGGGAACCGTATGCATACCTCCACATGTTAGCCAGCCTGGTGGTGCGTCTATAATCTGAGCTACTGGAGAGGCCGAAGTGAGAGCTTCTCAGGTTCAAAGTTCAAGGCCAGGCTAGGCAACATAGATCATCTAAAAAAAATTAGCTGGACATGGTGGCACACATCTGTTATCCCAACACTCCACTGGGGAGGTTGAGGCAGGAGGATCTCAGCAGTTCAAGGCCAGCCTGGGCTACATAGTGAGTTCAAGGCCAGCCTGAATTACAAAGTAAGACCCTGTTTCAATAAACTAAAAAAAAAATTAATTAAATTTAAACAAATAATTAACAGTTGAGGCAAAAGATCATTCAGTAATTTGTCTTATGGACCAATAAAAACCTCTAGGTTTTCAATGAAGTCATGTTATTTCAAAAGCTGCTATGATTTCCCAGTGTCTGTGAGTAGGGTATGATTGAAAGAACATCTGAGGAGACTTGAGTCATGCTTAACTTCCTTCTGCATTCTGGCTGGGTGGTCCTTTATGAGTCAACAGGATTTCGCATGCTTTTCCCTAGCAGAATGCTCTGAATTGTACTGTTTCTTTTCTTTCCTCTAATGACAGTTTCTCCCTCCCTCTCTCCCTCTCTTCTTCCTTGTTTTCTCCTCCTTCTCCCCTCCGCTTCCTAGGGACTAGATAGGACTTTTGTCACAATTCAGTAGGAAGTAGAATAGAGGCTGTTTGCACATCAAACTGTGGCTAAAAGTGTGAAGAAAATCCATTTTAAAAAGGCCTTTGAATCTCTCCTCCACGATGTCTGTCTTCCTGTTGTGCCTTTCTCCTCCAGCTTTACTGAAGAATAGTGTGTCAAACAGCAGTTCCTCCAGTCCCAAAGAAGCTATCTGCTTACATTTACATTACCTCGTGGGAGATAAATTCTCAACTAGAGGTAATCCCGAATCACCATAACCTCTAAAGACCTGATAGTCACATAAACATCCTTTTTTTACAAAAAAGACAAAAGTACTGAAATGAAGAATAAGAGATACAAAATACCAAGAAAAGACAAAACCCCCTAAAAAGGTGAGTAGAGAATGAACTGGTATTCTGGGGAACTGGTTTTACCAATCATACTGGTGGATCCAATTGTCTGTCTGACCCAGTGTTCAATGTGCTCCTAATTCTCTGCTGGGAACGTTTCACATTTAACTCAACCTAAAATGTAGAGGCACAATAGACTTTTTATTGCTCACGTTTGTGGGTGAAACACTGTCTTAAAATAAGGCCTATCATGATATCAATTTGGGGTTATGTGGGAGCAGAGAGGATGAACAAAATAAAATAGAGCTCACAGAATTTTGTTGTCCTGGAGAAACACAAGAATCCTCTCTGTCTTCACTGAACTCGTCACTGATTTTGACCAAGTGAATATATTCTCAAATACTTTGGGTATGCCTGACAACTGAACAACCTCCACAATTAAATTTTAATTATATGAATATACAATAATGCATACAATACAAATTTCGGTATGAAGGCGTTCTTGAAAATATGTGCTTTTTCTTAAAGAGAAAGAAAAACTAATTTATAATCCTACTTGTCAGACCCATATTGGACAGCAATGTGTAAATAAACTGTATTCCTAAAGCCAGTTGTTTTTCTAATGATATTTGTTTTCTCATTAATAGAATACTGGTGTAATGAATAGAAGACTCAGGTAAACTATAAAAGTGCAGTGCGGAGTGTGGGTTTCATTTTGCTATTGTAAAGTATCACCACAAAGAGATCGTGTTGGTTTGGAAAGAACAATTCCCTTTTATTCCTTCAGCTTCCCCTTCTCTGTAGCCTCAGATATTTCCCATCTATCAAGAGTCACTCATTGGGAACCACAACAATGGATTCTGCTATTAACAAGGTAAAAACCAAACGAGGAAGAAGAACAAAAGGATATAGGTAGCAGCAGCTGGCTGCCTGTTCCTTACTTGCCAGGATAAGTTTGAATAGAGCTATAAGGTTTCCAGGGAATATCTACCTCCCCAGCTGCTGATAGATAAATCATGGACTTCTCTGAAAGCTCCACTTCTACTACCCAAACTCATGTCTTCAAAGCCTCAGAACACAGGCAAATGATTAATTTTAAACTGCTCTTAGAATATTTTTTGTTGCTTTCAATCCTTCTGAAAAACAACATTGCAGTTTGTGTAACATTAATAATCTTTCATCATTGCCTCCATGTGATGCCTCAGGCAACTGATTTGCACACTGCAGAGGGAGGCTGAAGAATTTGTCTAAGCTGAGGAACCTAGGACTGTAGTGGATACTTAAGCTCAGAGAATGGCAAAAACCCTTAATAATGCCTTGGGACCACTGGGGATAAACAGCTCTCTGATATTTCTCACAGAAATAAGATAGAGGGCAAAAAGGGATGACAAAAGTTCATTTGTACAGCAAAAGAAGCAATTAACAAAATGAAAAGGCATCCTATAGAATGGGAGAAAACATTGGGGCTATATATGTAATAAGGGATTAATATTCTAAATATATAAAGAATTCACACATCTCAATAGAAAAAAAATATGAAATGAGCAAAAGAGCCGAGGATGTAGCTCAGTGGTACAGCACATGTCTAGAATGCACATACTTTGAGTTTGATCCCCTGCACCACACACACTACACACAACAACAACAGCAGCAACGACAACAAATGAATAAAGAATTTGAGTGGACAGATCTAAAAAAATGGCAATAGGAATATGAAAAGTTGCTTACTATCTCTAATCAGTCACTAGTCATCAGAGAAATTCAAATTGAAACCACAGTGAGATATCACCTCGTGTCTGTTAAGGTGGCTATTATCAAAAAGACAATAAATGGCCAGGGGCATGGAGAAAAAGAACAATTGCACACTGTTGGTGGGAATTCAAATTAAGATACCTGTTATGGGAAACAATATGGACATTCTTCAAAAACTTAAAAAGAGAACTACTGCATGATGCAGAAATTGTTGCAAGGCAAATGAAATTGGTATCTGGAAGGGACACCTGAGCTTTTTCATGTTCGTTGCAGGACGATTTGCAATAGTGAAGAGTTAGAAATAACCCAAGTGTACATCAACAGATAAGTGAATGAAGAAAACGTGATATACATGTACACACACAAAGAGGAACACTATTCCGTCATGAGAAAGAGAGAAATCCTGCTCTGTGGGACAACATGGATGAGCCTGGAGGACAATAGGCTAAGTGAAAGAAGCCTGATAGACAAAGGCAGATACAATGTGATCTCATTCATGTATGGGATCTAAAAATGTCAAACTCATAGAAACACCGCAGAATGGTGGTTTGAAGGGGCAAGGAGGTGAGTAAAATGAGGAAATCTTGGTCAACAGGTACAAATTTGAAGTTAGAAGTGAATAATTTCTAGGTACTGTGCACCGTGAGTAGTGAGGGGTGTGTTAATTTGATCTTTGGTAATCATTACCCAGTGTACACATTTAATCACATGCTACGCCTTGATAATGTACAATCTTTATTTGTCAGTTAAATATTTTTAAGTAGCTCATCTCGTGTATAAGGAAGACAAAGGCCAAAATATCTAGCAGAAAAAAAATCCAAATTATCTTTTAATTGAGTCTTATCCCTATGAATACTATCTTTTTTAACTGGACCATACTTTCCCAATTTTCATGGCTCTTGTTCAAAACTTCCCCTCAGGGAATGTATTATGGTAAGGCACATGCTGGGCATGCATTTTCCTTCTTCCTCTGTTTCCCATATTTCTTTCTTTCTTTTTCTCTTCTTTTTTTGAGACAAGGTCTCACCATGCAGTTGAGACTGACCTGGAACTCACTATGTAGCCCAGGCTGGTCTCAAACTCACAGTGATCCTCCTGCCTCAGCCTCCTGAGTGCTGGGATTATAAGCATGCGCCACCACACCTGGCTTCATGTTTCTTATTGAGATTTTTTTTTTTTTTTTGTATCAGGGATTAGAACTCAGGCACTTGTGCTTGTGAGGCAGGCGCCAGAACCACTGAGTTAAATCCCCAGCCCTCCCACATTTCTTAACGTGCTTGTTATTGTTTGGATTTTAAGTATCTCCAAGCCAATACTGAAATGTGGCAGAAACTTCAGAAACTGACACTTCGCTGGAGTAAGTGGATCACTGAACAGTTCATACTATGATCCTGGCTCCTCTCTCTTTTCTTCTTCCTGCCTCACCTCATCTCTCCTCCCCTCCTCTTCCTCCTTCTTCCTCCCTTCTCTCTCTCTCTCACTCTGTCTCTTAACCTCTCACTCTCTTCTTCCAGGCCACCAAGCGATGAGCAGCTGGGCTCCACCCCATGTTCTCTGCCGTGATGTTCTGCCTCACACACAGGCTCGAAATAAAGGAAACAAGGGGCCATGACTGAAACCTTTGAAACCGTGACTCAAAATAAATATTTCCTCCTTTTCATGTTTATCTCGAGCATTTGATCAAAATGACTGAAGAGAGAGATGTTGCTATGACAATGCTGAATCCTCAAACCCTCAGATCATCTCAAGGAAGTCTCTTATACTTTCATCATCCAGGCATCACGTTCCTGTCCTGGAACCTTTTTTTAGATTCTATGTTTCGCTAGGTGATACCCCAAAAAGTAACCCAGCACATTAGCCTTCTTCTAACCGTTTCAGTTTCAGAGCTCCCACTTTGTCCGCATAACATTCCCTATTAACTGAGAGAGAAGTAAAGAATTCTGATGGGTTCGTTCCTTCTAAAGCTGCAACTACACGTGGAACTCCACTCACAAGGCAGCATGACTGAGTGAAGGAAGCATAGACTTGAGGATCCGCCTTGATTTTGAAAGAAAAAAGCTGAATGTTTGCTGTCACACTCAGTGTGTGAAATTGCTTTTAGCTGCAGAACCTTTGACCTTCATCTAGAAATAATGCCAGCTATTAAGTATAGTATCAGTATTACTATCAGTATTAAGTGCATGCATAGTGTGTTAGTTAGTGCTGAATAAATATAGCCCCTTTGCCATTCTACAGAAAGTGCATCAATCTTTTACACGTAGCCAACACAACATCCAATTTGTTTACTTTACTAGAGCAGTCAGCTGGAACTGTTTTCCAGAAACACAGCCTCCAATCTTTTAGCAGGTTGACTACACAAATTTGTTTCTTATTTATCCATTTTGTCTTCATTCGGGGACCCAGGTGCAAAGATTAATCCTCTGTATAAGGTACTTTGATCTATGGCAGGTGGGAAAGGGAACATGACAGAACCATAAGACAGCTGTTAAATTTCTGATTCAATAGGACATGCATCATTCGCACATTTACATTGGCTAAAGTATAGCCATGTGATCAAGCTTGATGTTAATGTGCTTGGAGAAATAGTAGAGATTTTGAATAATAATATGTATAACCTATGACATTTGTGTACTTAAATGTTTATAGCAAAATATTTTTTTTGGTACTGGGGATCGAACTCGGGCCCTTGCGCTTGTGAGGCAGGAGGCAGAACTACTTGGCCAAATTCCCGGCCTTATAGCCCTATATTGTGCATGTTTAAATGTTAATTATTCCTTTAAACTTCTAGAAAAAAGTAGTACAATCTGTTACTTCATACTATAAAGTATACAATACATATACTACTTGGTACATATACAATATATTTTAGGCTCCAGGAAGAATATGGGTGCCATGCCTTCTACCTTTACTTTGCACAGCAATTATGCTACAAGGTCTTGGTATTGAGAGAATTGTCATCTCCCTGTTTTATGGGCAGACAGTATGACATCAGAGCACACCATGAATAAGGATCATAAGAAAGGGCACTGTGTTAAGCTACTTCATTTGAGGGCTGGTCTTGTGGAGATGATTTTGCCATGACTCATCTGTAAAATAGTAAAAGTCACAGCAAGGACTCAATTATACTGTTATTGATGTTGTTATTTACCATTTTAGGGAGTCTACGTGTATTAAAATATGGATATTAGAACAATGCAAGGAAAAACAAGAGCAATAGGAAATGCCAACAAATAAGTTTGTCAGAACTCCTAAATAAATCTGTACCATAGTCTTATATATATTACCCAATAGTTAACACACAACTACTAGAGCCTGTTTTGAATGTAGAACCTCAATTTAACCAAGTTTTAACTATATTATATATAATACAATTTTATAATATAAAAATTGTATTGTATGTATTATAATTTCTGTAATTGTATTATATAATTTTTACTTTGTATGGTATACTGAAATGAAATTCTCATAGGTGTTGTGTATCTGCATCAATATTTCTCAAGGAAAAATTCCTAAATATAGATTGTTGGCTGAAATGTAGGTACATAAAAAACCTTTTGGGGGCCTGGGATTTGGCTCAGTGGTTCTGCCACCTGCCTCACAAGTCCAGGGGCCCGAGTTCAATCCCTGGTACCACACACACACACACACACACACACACACACAAAGAAAAGCTTTTGGTTTCAATCCACTGTTCACTATTTCCATGCTTTTAAAAAAATGTCCTTCCTTACCCAAGTTCACAATAAGGCAGCATAATAACTCGCCTGTAAATACCCTTCATTACCTTACCTACTCTCGTTTTGTTGTGCTTGTGGCAAAATTATAGCTCTTGTTAAATCCAGCTCCCCCAGCTACTCTGTACTTGCACCCTGGCAGCACAACATGGCTAGGGAAAAACACAACCATACTGACTGATCTTGCCATAGATTAAAGACTTCAAAGGAGCTCTTAATGATGCCAAGCCATCATACTAGATGTCACTAGACCATTCATTCTCTGTCCTCCTTGACTATTTCACACCATTTTGTTCCTTCTCAAATTGCTCCTCATTCACCCTTACTGTTGTGTTTCTACTCACTGTGGAAATTGAAGCAATCAGAAAAGAACATCCATAGATTCTAACACCACGTTACTGATGGAACAGCAAGTGTTCCATTGTACTCTATCTTCCCAACATTGAAGATGAAGTCAGTTTTTGCTCCTATTTCCTCCGATGTTATAACTATAGCTAATTTGTTCTTTTGCCTCTATATTATCATTTTTCTCTACCACATTATTCCTACCCACATACAAACATGCTATTTTCCCATCTTAAAAAATAAAAGTATTTTCTCTTATGTTCCTCTTGCCAAGGAATCCTCTTGATTCCCTATTAACTGGGAGAGAAGTAAATAATTCTGATGGACTCATACCATCTAAAGCTGCAACTAAACACAGAACTCTACACAAGGCAAACCTCTTACTACATGTGTGTTTTCACAATTTTCAATTTATCTTCTTCCATTTATTCTTATTATAATCATCACTGAGTGAGAATCTGCACCCAATAGTAACAATTTCATGAGTTTTACAAATGTAAACAGTCATGTAATAACAACCACAGTTATGGTATAGCACATTTGCAACACCCCCAAAAAGTTCCCATATGCCTGTTTTTAATCAATTCCTTCTCCTCACCCCAAGCCTTTTGTGGGAAATCACTGATCTTTCTGTAATTAGCAATACTCATTCCTCCTGGCGAAAACTACAAAGGAGGCTCTTGCCCATGCTTTTCCCTCTCTCTTCCTGTCTCTTGACTGACTTTTGCATTCCCACTTGGCCCTGTGTGGAATAATGTGCCTCCTCCTCCTCTTGGGAACTATCAGTAATACATTATCTTTTCTTGGTTCAACTTTGGTAATTAATATGTATCTAGAAATTTGCCCACTTCTGTATTTTCCATCTTAATGGATTACAGGTTCTCAAAGTAGGTATTGATGATCCTCTGAATTTCTGCTGGATCTGTTGTAATTTCATCCTTTTCATTCCTAATTGCATGGATTTGAGCCTTTTATTTCCTTTTCTTTGATAAGGCTGGCTAAGGGTTTGTTAATTTTATTTATTCTTTCAAAGAACCAACTCTTTGATTTGGTGATTTCTTTGTATTGTTCTCTAAGTCTCCACTGCACTAATTTCTGCTCTAATCTTTATGATTTCCTCTCTTGTATAAGCTTTGGATTTGTCTTGCTCTTCTTTTTCTAGAAGCCTGAGGTTAAAAATTCTAAACAACCCAATATCAATCAATGAACTTGAAAAGATAATTAAAAACTTACCAACAAAGAAAAGCCCTGGTCCTGATAGCTTCACTGCTGAATTCTTAAAGAAATTTAGAGAAGAGCTAATGCTACTAAAGCTAAAACTCTTTAATGAAATTGAAAGGGAAGCAATACTCTCAAATTCATTCCTAGAAGCAACTCTCAAAGGTTACCCTGATTCCAAAAGCTGAGAAAGACCCAACCAAAAAAGAGAACTACAGCCCAAGTTCCCTAATGAACATAGATGCAGAAATCCTTAATAAGATACTTGCAAACAGAATGCAGAAGATCACCAAGAAGATCATACACTCTGATCAAATGGGATTCATCACAAGAATGCAAGGATGGTTCAATACATATAAATCAATAAATGTAATACAATATACTAACAGAGTTGAAGAAAAAATCATATGACCATCTCTATCAATGCAGCAAAATCATTTGATGAAATCCAACACCCATTCATGATAAAAAAAAAAACCTACAGAAAATCAGAATAGATGGTCTTTATCCAAATTGATAAAAGCCACCTACAAAAAAAAAAAAAAAACAACAAAACAATGCCCAAGATCATACCAAATAATCAAAAGCTGAAATCTTTCATGCTAAAATGAAGGACAAGATAAGAATGCCCACTATCACCACTCCTGTTCAATTGAGTCTGGAAACATTAGCCACAGCAGTTAGATAAGAGAAAGAATAAAAGGAAAGAAAGAAGTTAAACTGTCATTATTTGGTTATGATATGATACTCTATATAGAAGACCCAAAACTCCACCAAAAGATTTCTAGACTTAATAACCAAATTCAGTAGGGTAGTTGGATATAAGGTTAACACTCAAAAATCAATGGCTTTGGGCCAGGGATTTAGCTCAGTGGTTCCACCACCTTCCTTGCAAACACAAGGACTTGAGTTTGATTCCTGGTACCCCCCT
>NW_022900929.1:58993362-58994640 GCF_012274545.1 Fukomys damarensis | reverse complement strand
ATATATATATATCAGTGGCCTTCTTGTGCACAAATAACAGGCTCATAGAAAGAAAAATGGGGGAAACAATTCCTTTCACAATAACATCCCCCCAAAACAAAATATCTAGGAATCAATCTAATTAAAGAAGTAAAAGACTTCTACTCTGAAAACTACAGTGCTCTGAAAAAAGAGATGGAAGAGAATATCAGAAAATCAAAAGATTTCTTGGGTAGGAAGAAACAATATAGTGAAAATCGCCATAGCTCCAAAATTGCCATACAGATTCAGTGTAATCCTGATTGAAATTCCAACAACATATTTCACAGAACTAGAGAAAAGAATCCAAAAATTCATTTGGAACCAGAAGAGGCTTAGAATAGCAAAAGCAATTTTAGGCAACAAAGACAAGGCAGGGGTTATAAACATCCCAATTTGACACTATGCTACAAAGCTACTATAACAAAAATGTCATGGTATTGGCAAATAAACAGACCAGAGGATCGATGGAACAGATTAGAAGATTCAGAAACAACTCCAGACACACTCACCCACCTCATCTTTGATGAAGGAACCGAACTCCCTCACTAGAGAAGAGATAGCCTCTTTAATAAGTGGTGCTGGAAGAACCAGGTTTCAATTAGTCAAAAATTAAAATTTGACTCATATCTCTCACCATACACTAAACTAAAATTAAAATAGATCAAAGAACTAAATATTCAAACAGAAACATTGAACCTGCTAGAAGATAGGTTAGGTAGAACTCTTGAAGAAATTGGCATAGGAAAAGTCTAAGAAAAAACCTCAGCCGCATGGGAACTAGCACAAAGAATCAACAACCAGAATCTCATTTTATTAAAAATTTTCTGCACAGCAAGATAAACCACCAACAGAATGAAGAAAAAATCCACAATATGGTGGGGGGAACTTTACCAGCTGTTCTTCAGACAGAGGTATATATCTAGAACATATAAAGAATTTTTAAAAATCAGACCCTCCAAATTTAAAGATCCAATACAAAAATGGGCATCTGGAATGAACAGACATTTCTCAGAGGAAGTGGAAACAACAAATAAATGTATGGAAAGTGTTTAATATCACTCGTCATTCAAGAGATGAAAATTAAAACAATCCTGAGATTCTACCTCAATCCAGAAAGAATGGCTGCTATCAAGAAATCAACCAATAGGGCTGGGATTTAGCTCAGTGGCACTGTGCCTGCCTTGCAAGCACAACTGTAAGGTCTTGAGCTCAATCACCTGTATATGTGTATATGTGTGTGCATATATATATATATAT
>NW_022900929.1:58959819-58993352 GCF_012274545.1 Fukomys damarensis | reverse complement strand
TGCTGGCAATGCTGTGGGAAAAAAGAAACTCTTTTCCACTGTTGGTGGGAGTGTAGACTGGTGCAACTACTGTGGAAATCAGTATGGAGATTTCTCAAAAAACTAGAATTAGAAGTTCCATTTGATCCAGCTGTTCCCCTGCTGGGTGACGTCCCAAAAGAATTAAAATATTCAAATCACAGTGATATATGTGCACCCATGTTTATGGCGGCACAGTTTGTAATAGCTAAAACCTGGAAACAACCCAAATGCCTGTCTACTGGTGACTGGATAAAATAGATGTGGGTTTTTTAAAAACTAAAATGGAGAACTATTCAGACATAAAGAATGATAAATATAAACATTTATAACTAAATGGATGCACATTGAGGCCATACTCTTAAGTGAAATAAATAGGACACATGGGTAAATACCAAATTGTTTCTCTCGTGTGAGAATCTGAAAGTGTAAATTAGGGCCAAAATGTATAGTACGTATTGTGAAATAGGAAGAAAACATTCAAAGGGGAAGTAGGGGGCAGGGTGAGAGAAAAGAAAAAAGGGAAAGAAAAAATATGAGAAAAGAAGGAAAAACAGAAATAAAGCTTTTGTGAATGGGGGGGGGCAGTGGAAGGGTGGAAGAGAGGGAAGGTGAATGAGGAAAAAACAAGAACTAAGATATAGCATGTACATGTACAAATTCCCAATGACGAATGCAATCATAATGTATACCTAAAATGAACCAATAAAGCTAATTAAAAATATACTATCTTTTCAACAGCAACTTGTTAGCCTCAAAATATCGAATTCTATTTATTTATTTTTCATTAAGTTTATTGGTACTTTTTAGTTATACAGTACAGTTACATTCCTCATTGGGATCTTGTACCTTTATATGATGTATCTTGTACTTATTTTTTCCCCATACCTTTGCCCTCCCTTCACCCCCTCCACCCTTCAGTATATTGAATTTTTAAAAATCCTAGGTACCTTTTCAAACAAATTGTATTTCACCTCGGTCCTATAATAAGAAAGTCTTGAGAACTCATAACTAATTTTCTGTAGACCTAAAGTACTAAAAATAATTACTTAGCACCCCTACACATCATCTTAGTTATGTCATTGATAGTAGTTTATGAGTACTGGAGCAAAGTTAATCTTCCATGAATCTTAAATACAGACAATATTAGATTACCAATCTGGAGCTCCTGAGTGGCTTTGATGTAGTATTTCAGCTGAATGGTGGGAAAAATTCTGGTTCAAGTACATTCACAGAAGATGGCGTGGTTTCTTTGACTAACCAGCAGGGATTTCTCTTCAATTATAAACAACTGTAAGATGACAAAATAGATAAAAAATGATTTTGAGACATTTGACAACAAGGCACATAGGATTCATTACTGTGAGAAGGAAAATAAACGAAAGCTTTAGCATTCTTTCTTACTGTTTAGAGGCAGTTTTTCTGGCCGCAGTATAATTTTCAGGTCACAGTGTTTTCAGGGAGGGAGAGCCCCAAAATTTGGCATTCCTAACAAATTTAGAAGATCAAGGTCAAAGTTTGAGTATATCAAGATAGTTAGCATTTCTAAGGCAATATACCAGAAAGGATGATACTTACAGAATCTAAATCCTGAAGATCTGAAGAGGAAAGCTTTTGAATCTGGCTGAGTATGGATCTGAATATACTCAGGAGCAAACCGGGGGAAGGCTGCCAGAACAATTTCTGGAGGTCATGCTTAAAGGAATTTATATTTCCACCAACCAAACTGGAGAGACCCCATGATACACTAGCTCAAATCCTCAGAAGGGTCATCTCTTAGTGGCAGGCAAAAAAGCCTCAATGATCTTTAAACAAATACAATAAAACGTAATAATAAAGAAAGCAAAATTCATAATTCCAATTTAAAAAAACTAGTGAGCCTTCAAAGAAGCAGAGAAGTATTCCCATGAATAAAAAGCAACCAATTAAAAAGACCCAGAAAAGATGGAATTTATAGATCTTAAAATAGTGACCATACTATAAATACACTTGAAAGTGTTAAGAGAAACATAAAATTAATAAGGAGAGTAATGAGGGACATAAACAAAAGCCAAACAAGACATCTAAAGATAAAACACACAATACCAGAAAAGATAAACAAACTTGAAGATGCTACAATAGAAACTATGGAAACACAAAAGTGTGCATGTGTGCATTTGAGCGCGCGCACACACACACACACACACATGTGCACACATATAAAACCGTAATGAATTTTTGGACTAAGCAAAGGGCCTAAAATATACTTAACTGGAGTTCCAGAAGAAGAGATAAGGATAAGAGAAAGGGGATATAAAATATAATTGATTAATAAAGACCCAAAACATTGAAGTTGGTTGGGTAGGGGTGAGGGGAGTATAGATACAAGAACCTCACCCAGAATAAATATAACTCAAAATACTCTAAGAAAAATCATAATCCAACAGTTGAAATATATGAGTAATGATATAAAGAGAAGTAAAAATAAGGAATGGCGGGTGATCTATCAGAAACCACATAGGTTGGAAGACAAATGAATATCTTTAAAATTCAGAAAGAAATAAAAAAACCCTCTGTCAACCCAGAATTCTACACCCATGAAAATATGTCTCAAAAATAGAGATGAAATACAAACACTTAAAGCAACAAGGATGTGGTAGAATTGAGAATTGCTATTGAAAGAATATAAAATTCCAGTTACACAAGATGACTACATTCTAGAGATCTGTTGTGTAGCATTGTGTTTATAGTTAACAATATTGAATTGTATATGTAAAAAATTATGGTAAGGCGGTAGGTATTACATTAAGTGTTTTCAACCACAATTAAAAAAAAACCCAAGAAAAGCTGAGAAAGGTTATTACCAGAAGCCCTATACAATAGGTCCTTTAGACCTAGATGCAAACATATATTCTTAGAGGTTTTTCCCAACTGTTCCCCAAACCAGGCCAACTGCTGGGATTCACTGGATCTCCTCCATACTCATTCTTTGCTTTCCTGTCATTTCTGTAATTGCCTGCTTACTTTTCTCATTTGCCCCTAGGATAGACACCATACAAATGTATCCATCTCTGTACCACCAGCACCGGGTACAATGCTTGGCATGTAGAAATCTTTTAGGAAATAAATCTGAAATGCTTGAAAGCGAGTGAAGAAGTGACACTCTAACAACAGGCACCCCACAAAAGACCTGAGCAGCGTTGCTCGTTTGAGGAGTGTTTCTAATACTTTTTCTGCTGGAAGTCTGGAGTTGGGGAGGTCACCAATCATTCTTGGCCTTGAATTAGAACCAAACTAGTCTCTGGGGGAAGAGAGAACAGGAAATACAGTATTTTCCTGGAAAGTTTCTTCTCGTTAAGCTCACTCTGGGTCATGCATTCTTTATGCCCAAACAAGTCAATATACCCATCAGTATTAGTGAGAGCTCCAGTCGTCAGCTGATTTAAAATGAGGACAGTGATGGCTGCACTTGACAGATGGGCCATAAGAATCCAGTGTGGTCAACAAACAATAAAAATTCCGGTGTGCCTTACAACTAACACTTTATAGAGTGTGTGGTGTTTCTCTTTATTTTCAACTTTAGATAAAGGTGACAAATGTGATATTGCCATTTTTCTAAACCTATTACTTAAACTATCTTTTTCAAAGAAAGAGAAAAGTTTAATAAAAGATTTGAGAAGGAAACCTCCAAAAACTAAGCTTCTCTATAGGAACAGAGACTGTTCAAACACTGACAGAGGAACTAGAGACAAGGAGGAGAGTATGAAGAAAGTGTGACATTTTGATTGAGATATGGGAGAGACAATATGGCCTGAAATTGTAGCAGGACATACTAGATCAGACAGAGGGTCATGGTGACAAGAGGCTCAACTCTCGTCTGTCTCTGTCTCTCTTTCTCTGTCTTTCACATATGGACTAATCAGTTTATATCAAGTATTTTATATCAAGTTTATTTTAAAAAGCAGGAGCTCTAACTTAAGAGAAGATGTACCAGAACACTGTCCAAGTCAGCTCTGAGTACTAAGTAGCATGGGTTTTTCTCCCTTTATCAGTTCCTTTTGCAAAAGAAGGGGACCCTACACTTTTTGATTTCACCTGTTTAGAGCTTTCTTAGCTGTATTTTCCACATGGAGGAGACATTTTCAGAACTTGTGAAAATCACTTACAACATCAAAGCCATCATCAGAAAAGCAATCCTATTGGTATGCATGAATTCTGGACAGTGTGGTAGGAGTAGATGAGGCGGGTAGTCACCAAAAGTGCTGGCAGGGAACTGGGTTCTTCCTTGTCATTGTGCTTAATGAACCAGAATTTAGGAATGTGTAAGTATTTGCTTTCAAATCCGACAGCACCTGCCAGAGCAAAGACTAATGGATGTCAAGATAAGTGAATGCAGTTCAGCAAGAACTTACAAAAAGTTAGAGGATTGCTATGGAATCACAAAGATGTACACATTTTCGATAACTGGATTACAAAACCAGTTGGTAAAGTCCTTTTCACATCTAAGATTAATGTTAGTGAGTGAGTGTGTGTGTGTGTGTGTGTGTGAGAGAGAGAGAGAAAGTGAGAGAGAGAGAGAGAGAGAGAGAGAGAGTGTGTGTGTGTGTGTGTGTGTGTGTGTGTGTGTGTGTGTGTGTGTTCAGGGCACAGTGGGTGAAAAGTGCCAGCTGTGGCTGTTTACTACTCTGAGAATGACTTCTCTTCTCTGGGCTGGGGGTTCCACAAACTCTCTCCACTAACAGCATCTGTGGCAGCAAAAAGGTTTTAAAGCCTGTCTGTACCTTTTTGTTGCCAGTGCTTTTTAGTGAGGGGAGGCAGGGAAAAGGACAGTATCCTAGCTGTGAGCAACCCACACAGAATGTGTCCTATCTAGAAAGGCCCAAGACTCCCTGCCTTCTGTCTTCATGTGCTATATAAAGCAACCAACTACAGGAGGTTATCAGTTCATCATTTAACTATTTTATGCCATTTTGTTTAGTCTACTCTGCGTCCTCAGTTTTATTTTCTATTATTATATATTATGTTGTCATTGTAAGCTTTTCTGTTTCACTCTCAGTCTTTAGGACTTGAACTTCTCTCTGGTCTTTGGGCTACACATAAACCAATGTGGATATTTAGTTTGCTTCCTGGGCTATATTAGAAAAATTGAAGTTTTAGGTAAATGTGTTGCCAAATGATAAAATCTATGGTTGTTATATATTTACTTATCTATAAATCCCTTCATTTATTAAAAAAATTATGATTATTGTAGGAAATCAGAGGCATACAAAGCAGAGAGTCAAATAGCCATTCATTTATAGTCAGTTGTGCTTTTCCAGTGGAAAAATAAAAATGTACCAGTTCTGGAATAAGGAAGCTTGGGTTCAAAATATAAATTCTGTAGTTTCCTTCTTGGTGGCCTTTAACACCTCGGTACAGTTGAGGCAAGAGTTAAATGTGCCAAGCATGAGGAAGGACCTATGAAAGTAAGATTTAAGACACAATTGTGCTGATAACCAGAAATTGGAACATTATGGGTTTTTATCAATATTGCCTATTGCCGGCCTTTAGAATAGTGGATATCGTCTATTAAATAATGTTTTTCTAGAGAGGAAATGCAATGGGATGAAACGATTGAACCATTTTTATGAGAAATCAAGCCTCCCTAGACAAACACTTCCTTCCCTCCAAGTAGTCTCTTAGCTCTGGAATCCTCCGCTTCGCTGTTGGCTTCAACCTCTAGAGGGCAGCATGCCCTCAAAGAAACTCACTGGGCCCAATGAGCCCTCAAAGAAACTCACTGGGCCCAATGAGAATCCCCTGAAATGGCCAATCTGTGCTTCAAATCCATTGAAGAAAGACCATCAGAAATCTCATTAGACACACGATCAAGAATTTAAGAGAATGTTACCTATAATTTCTAATGACCATCACATTGCTGTGTTATGGACACTATCTAATGAGGAGTATTAAATAGCCCGGAAAAGAAGAAATCTGGTCAATGGGCATCATCCTTGTGGAAGGAACTCTGTTCAAGAAGCAGCAGATGGTTTCTCGGGTGGGTTGCTCCTTCGAGGTGACTTCCTGTCATACCCTTTCTCCTCTAGACTCTCTTCAAACCCCAGAGGGACAAGAGCTATATGGGTCCTCCTCCCACTACCCCCCCCCTTTGGCTCATCAAGGATAGGCGTTAAAGGCACCTGAGTGTGGGCTCTTGGCCCTGGTTTCCGGGATTAACTTCCGGTTCCCTCACCAACACCTTTTTCACTGCCTCATACATAATGGAGAAGACACCAGCCTTACCACTCCCACATGACAAATCCTCCAACGATACAGTAAAGCCCAGAGCTCTTCCTCTCCCAGCTCCCTATGCTCAAAGTGCTGGTATCTTGCACCTGAGTCCCCTTCTGCCTCCTCAGAGGCTGCTTTCTTCAGGAGCCCCAGACTGCAGCTTAGGCTCAAACGTTAATCAGTGCCTCATGGTTCTAATGTGCAAAGTGAAGAAGGATGTCAAGCGCCTTACCCACGTCCTAGAGAGGCAGATGGGGATAACCAGGGACTTTGATGCCAAAATCATCCTGGAGAAAAAGTAACCCAATTTCCTCTATTCATAGAGACTTACTGAGGTTTCTATACTAATTCAGGTCGAATTTTGGATTTTTGGGTGATTCTTCTGTCTTCTCAAAATAAATCTGAGATATCTAGGTTTGGATGGGTAAAACAGTTTTCATCTATGTATGGAATGTTGTCAAAACAGGACACTAGAGGATTTTTAAAAATGAAAAATAACCCTTCTGATATTGAAAGGCAGTATCCATTAATTCAATCGAACATTATTTTCATAAGCAAATATGTTTGAAAAAATTAGCAAGTAAATGCATAAATAAATTACCTACATTGAAAGCTGTTACTGGCAGATATGATAACATGATTCCTGTTAACTAGTTTACATTTCTTTTGAAGTGAATTTCTGGCTGACGGTGTTTATGTCACAGATGGTACCCTCACCTGCTTCATTAAGCCCTGTTTAGAATACAGTTCTAATGTAGGTTTTATTCCATGTAAAGCCACCTAGAGATAATTTTAAATGATCATATCGACTAACAAACACGTAATCAAGAAGCTCTTAAAATTTTATTAAAATTCAGGTCTTTCACCATTAGCAAACCTGCTTCATTAACATATTAATAGATAATATTCCTACTCATAATTAGCGTGTATTTTCTTTGCGTCATTGTAGTTGAAAGAATTCAGGTGGGGTTGGATAGAAAAGTTTTTTTTTTAATTCTGTCAACAAAGCACCTGGGAAAACAACTGAAGCTTCTGACCACCATTTTCATTTTAATCATCTGCTTCCTCTTCCCCACAATTTCCTCTCTTTAAACTCCATTTTATGAATTTATTTTGCCCATGGTTGACTCACTATGAATTATTACATGATAAGCAATGAACTCTATGCAAATGGGTAAGAATTTGACCCAGTCAATGAAAGATGAATGCTACTGGCAAAAGAAAAGTCGGGGACAAAAATATTCTCACCTACAGCTTAAGAAAAGCTGTAAAAATGTTCTCACCTACAGCAGAAAACAACCTCATCTTTTTCTTTAAAATAATGATTTTTTAACCCCAGTTATTCAAACTATGAATGGCTAGAACACAGGCTAGAGTCAATGCCTCTATATCTATAAAAAATAGTGATATCTGTTTCAAGAAATGGTATCTTACAGAAAGGCACAATTCAGGGAGCTGGTGGTTGTTTTGTCTTTTAATTATCTTAAAATTAGGTTAAGTCTATAATTGAGGTCCTTGGAATAAAGACACAGGGCTGTTTTGAAATATTCTCAGTAAAGTGACTAGCTGTCACATATTAACAATAAATAAAATTAATTTTATCATTATGACAGTCAAATAAAATGGGAACTGATGTTCATATTTAAAAGATCAACCTAATATGATCTGATCAACTAGCCAGTTCTGTTTGCCACAACCATTTTGAGGTCATCTCGACATGAGACAGAGCTGCCAGCATGTTCTAGGCATGTTGGAATCTCGTCCATCAATCATAGTTCAGTTTTAAATATAAGGATGGCTCGCTATGTCTCTGCACTTTGGGTTTGGGTTTCAGTTCCAGGTCTTAGAGAACATCTAAGAGAACTTCTTGCCAGTTGAGAATACATTTATGATCTTAATTTTTAAAAATTTCCAGACCTGTTTCTTGCAATTTGCCCACCATGATTTTCCCAATAAGAGAAAAAAAATGACATGATATCAATGAATGATGAGAACAGTGATATAACATTCTGTCCCAGGACAGAGTAAGTTGAAGATGACCACACAGAACATTTTTGTCTGTTTCCTGATGTCACTGGGGTTAAAGGAGAATTCAAACATGGTAATGGAGAGAGGGGGTTTTTTTCAGCTGCCTGCCTACCTGCCTGTCTGCGATCACCCGGCGGCGTGCGCGTGAGCTCCCGGCCTGCGCGTGAGCTCCCGGCCTGTGCGACAACAGACCCAGGAAGGACCCAAGGACCCCAGAGGGGGTTTTTTTCAGCTGCCTGCCTACCTGCCTGTCTGCGATCACCCGGCGGCGTGCGCGTGAGCTCCCGGCCTGCGCGACAACAGACCCAGGAAGGAAGGTAGCCGCGCGGGCGCCCTTGAAACACCCACACGACCCCCCCCCCCGTTCTCAAAACTCCTGATCGGGCCAGTCCTTAGACCAACTCTGCAGAGGCATAGGTTCCCATGAAGGGTAGTTTTCTGAGCTCCGAACTTTGATCATCTTTAAAGAAAGGGCAGGGGAAACCTGTAATAGAACGGAGTGGAGTTCAACCCTGAGGGTAAGGAAACTAAAGTTAGGCTTTGTAGATTGTGTTCAGTCTCAGTCGTGAGGAACAGCCATTGGCTAGCTATAACCAGGGGATTGGGTTCCGCATATGACTGTGCATGTGGTATAATATGAGATCAGAGATAGCCTGAAAGAGGACCTTCAAATTCTTTTTCTTTCCCTCTCTCTTGTCTCTTTTTTCCTCTTTCCACCCTAAAATTTCTTTCTTTTTTCTGTCCTGTCTCTCCAACTCAGTCTCTTGCTCCACCATAGTGTCCCTCATCTCCCTTTTTATTCCAGTTCCTGAAGAACTCAGACTTCTTTTTTTATTTTTTGTTTTTAGGACGGGTTTCTCTTTATGTTCTTTTCTCCAGTCATTTTACCTCACTCATGGCTCTGTACCTTCAAGGGAAGGCAAGCGCCTGTTACTGTTAAGGGGATATATTCCTGTCCTTATTCCTGCACTCTCTCTATCCCCCCTGAACTTAATAGCTTTGTAAAGATAGTAAGGTAATTCTACAACCTCTGGATTCACTTCAAACCTGCTCTAATTCTTTCACTTATCTAATCCTCTTGTTCTAAGTCGAACCCCCCATCCTAAATGGTAAAGATGCCATATTGAAAAGAATATTCACTGCAAACATACTATGAGCTGCTTCTTGAAATTAATCTAATTCACATGAGTTAAAGGTGATACATTAATGACTACCATAAGTGGTCAGTTGGCAAGCTGTGCCTGATCCTATTGGGCTGCTGAATGTATCAATTGGGACAAAGAGTGGTGATTGATTTAAAGAGTTGTTTTCTCTGATATTATGAAAACGAGAATGTCTATGAGTCATTAGAAACTCAAAAGCTAAAACGCAACTATATTAGGAAGATTTAAGTAATACCCAGAAATTAAAGAAGGACAACCCAACAATAAAAATAAAAATGAGAAAACACTTAAGCAAGACACAAAAACAAATATCCAGTTCACCAATAGCAAATAGTAGGACAAATGAGGATGAAAAGTCTGATAGTGAACCAACAGGACTCCCTGGACCCATAGCACAGGAGGTAACAAAATTGATCAATCAGGCTCTAGAAAAATTCAAATCAGAAATAATTTCCCAGCTAGCCAGAGAGATGATGAGCAAAATAGAAGTCATGATTCGAGACTCTAGAGCAGAAACTGAGAAAAAAATAGATGAGCTCAAGACTGTGATAGAAGCCATGAAGACTCAGCATAAGAAAGACATGGAAACAATGAATGCCCAACAGAGGAAAGAAATGGAATCCATAAAACAGATTCAAACAGATATCCAGGAGATTAAAAACTCTATTGAAAGTGTACGAAACAGAATAAAAGATTGCGAAGATAGAATTTCAGATATAGAAGATAGGATAGCAGTCAGTGACCGTGAAAAAAGAGGTCTATTAAAAACAGTAAGGGATCATGAGAAATCAATCCAACAACTCCTAGACGATACAAAGAAAAATAACATAAGACTGATAGGAATTCATGAAAAAACAGGAGAAAACACAAATGATATAAAAAAGCTCTTCACAGAATTAATGACAGAAAACTTCCCAAACAGAAGGGAAGAATTAGACATACAGATAAGTGAGGCATATAGAACCCCAACTAGCCACGATCAAAAAAAATCTACACCTAGACATATAATAATCAAGATTCCAGAAATCCAACAGAAAAACAAAATACTACAAGCAGTAAGAGAAAAGAAACAAATCACATGCAAAGGGAAGCCCATTAGAATCACAGCAGACTTTTCAACACAAACCCTTAGGTCAAGGAGAGCCTGGAGTGAGGTATTCCAAGTCCTAAAAGAAAAGAATCTCCAACCTAGACTTTTGTATCCTGCAAAACTCTCTTTCAAAATAGATGGGGAAATAAAATACTTCCACGACAAAGAGCACCTGAGAAATTTCATGAACACCAAACCAGCACTGCAAGGAATTCTAAACAATATCCTAGAAAAGGACAACGAAATTCACAATAACATGAGGCCCAACAGACCAAATCAAATAGGCAAGGCAAGAAACTAAAAGGAGATGGGAGAAAAAGTAAAAAGAGTCAACAAATGGACAAAAACATGACAAGAATAAGTCAAAATATATCAGTTGTAACCATCAATGTTAATGGCCTCAATTCACCAATCAAGAGAAACAGATTGGCAGAATGGATTAAGAAGCAAAATCCAACAATATGTTGTATACAAGAAACACACCTAGTGCAAAAGGAAGTCCATAGACTGAAAGTGAAAGGATGGAAAACAATTCTCCATGCGTCAGGAGTCCAGAAAAAAGCAGGGGTAGCAATCTTATTCTCAGATAAAGTAAATTTCAAACCAAAACTCATTAAGAGAGACAAAGAAGGACACTACATCCTTGTAAAGGGAACAATTCAAGAGGAAGAGCTGACAATCATAAACATATATGCACCAAATATAAATGCCCCCAACTATATAAAACAAATATTAAGTAACATGAAAAACCAAATAAGCACTAATACAATTGTAGTGGGGGATTTAAATACCCCACTATCACAAATTGACAGATCTACTAGGCAGAAAATCAACAATGAAATAATAGAACTGAACCAAGCTTTGGAACACATGGACTTAATAGATGTTTATAGAGTATTCCACCCCCAAAAACCAGAATATACATTCTTTTCGGCTGCACATGGATCATTCTCCAAAATAGACCACATACTGGCTCACAAAACAGGTCTAAATAAATGCAAAAAAATTGAAGTCATCCCCTGTTTATTATCAGATCATAGTGCAATCAAACTAGACATCAATAGCACAAGAAACTATAGAAACTTCACAAGCACATGGAAACTGAACAACACTCTCCTAAACAATCAATGGATTACAGAGGAAATTAAAGAAGAAATTAGACAGTTTTTACAAATAAATGAGAATGCCAATACAACATACAGGAATCTTTGGGACACAATGAAAGCAGTTCTACGTGGAAAATTCATAACATTGAATGCCCACACTAGGAAAACAGAGCGGGCTCAAATAAACAACTTAACGATGAAACTTAGACTCCTAGAAAAACAAGAGCAAGAAAAACCCAAAGCTCGAACAAGAGAGGAAATTATAAAGATCCGAGCAGAAATCAATGCAATTGAAATTAAGAAAACGATACAAAAAATAAATGAAACAAAGAGCTGGTTTTTTGAAAGAATAAATAAAATTGACAAACCCTTAGCTAATCTTATCAAAAAAAGGAAAGAAAAGGCTCAGATCCATGCAATTAGGAATGAAAAAGGCGAAGTCACAACAGATCCGAAAGAAATCCAGAGGATCATGAACACCTACTTTGAGAACCTGTACTCTAATAAAATGGAAAACACAGAAGAAATGGACAGATTTCTAGATACTTATGAATTACCAAAGTTGAACGAAGAAGATAAAAACATTTTAAACACCCCAATCACAATCAGTGAAATTGAAAATGTAATTAAAAACTTACCAACAAAGAAAAGCCCAGGCCCTGATGGATTCACTGCTGAATTTTACAAGACATTTAGAGAAGAACTACTACCATTACTCTTCAAACTTTTCAATGAAATTGAAAGAGAAGCTATACTTCCAAATTCATTCCTGGAAGCAAGTATCACTCTGATTCCCAAACCAGAGAAAGATACAACCAAAAAGGAGAACTACAGACCAATCTCCTTAATGAATATAGATGCAAAAATCCTTAATAAGATACTAGCAAACAGAATACAGAGGATTATTAAGAAGATCATCCATCATGACCAAGTCGGATTTATTCCAGAGATGCAAGGGTGGTTCAACATACGAAAGTCAGTGAATGTAATACATTATATTAACAAAGTCAAGGACAAAAACCATATGATCCTCTCAATAGATGCAGAAAAAGCATTTGATAAAATTCAACACCCATTCATGATAAAAACCCTGCAAAAAATTGGAATAGATGGTCTATACCTCAATTTAATAAAGGCTATTTATGAAAAACCATCAGCCAACATCATATTGAATGGCCAAAAACTGAAAACCTTCATGTTAAAATCAGGAACAAGACAAGGATGCCCACTATCGCCACTTCTCTTCAATATAGTTCTGGAAACATTAGCCACAGCAATTAGACAAGAGAAAGAAATTAAAGCAATAAAGATAGGAAAGGAAGAAGTTAAACTATCATTATTTGCTGATGATATGATACTCTACATTGAAGATCCAAAAAACTCCACCAAAAAACTTCTAGACTTAATTGACAGATTCAGTAAAGTATCTGGATACAAGGTGAATACCCAAAAATCAATAGCCTTTCTATACACAAATAACAGACAGACAGAAAGAGAAATAAGGGAAAAAATTCCTTTTACAATAGCATCCAAAAAAATGAAGTATCTAGGAATCAATCTAACAAAAGAAACAAAAGATCTCTACACTGAAAACTACAGCACTCTGAAAAAAGAAATCGAAGAGGATATAAAAAAATGGAAAGATATCCCCTGCTCCTGGGTAGGAAGAATCAACATAGTGAAAATGGCCATACTACCGAAACTGCTATATACATTCAATGCAATGCCAATTGAAATTCCAACACTATATTTCACAGAACTAGAAAAAAGAATCCAAAAATTCATTTGGAACCACAAGAGACCTAGAATAGCAAAAGCCATTATAGGCAACAGTCACATGGCACCAGGTGTAACAATTCCCAATTTGAAACTATACTACAAAGCCACTGTGATAAAATCAGCATGGTACTGGCAAAGAAATAGGCCTGAGGATCAATGGAACAGACTGGAAGACACAAAAACAAATGCAGATGTACTCAGCTACCTCATCTTCGACAAAGGAGCTCACCATCCTCAGTGGAGGAAAGATAGCCTCTTTAATAAATGGTGTTGGAAAAACTGGATATCAACCTGTCACAGATTAAAATTAGACCCTTATCTTTCGCCATGCACTAAATTAAAATCCAAATGGATTAAAGATCTAAATATTAAAACAGAAACATTAAACTTGCTGGAAAGTAAGTTAGGCAGAACTCTGGAAGACATTGGTATAGGAAAAGACTTTATGAACAAATCCTCAGTAGCACGGGAACTAGCAGAAAGAATCAACAACTGGGATCTCATCTTACTAAAAAGCTTCTGTACTTCAAAAGAAACCATTAGCAGAACTAAGAGACAATCTACAATGTGGGAAAAAATTTTTACCAGCTGTACCTCAGACAAAGGACTATTATCAAGGATATATAAAGAACTCAAAACAATCAGTCCCCCCAAATATAAAGACCCGATCCAAAAATGGGCATCCGAAATGAACAGACATTTCTCATACAAAGAAGTGAAAGCAGCAAGAAAATATATGAAAAAATGTTCCACATCACTGGTCATTCGAGAGATGCAGATGAAAACAACACTGAGATTCCACCTCACCCCACAAAGAATGGCTGCTATCAAGAAATCACACAATAACAAATGTTGGCGGGGTTGTGGGGAGAAAGGAACCCTCCTCCATTGTTGGTGGGAGTGCAGACTAGTGCAACCACTATGGAAATCAATATGGAGATACCTCAAAGAGCTTGGACTGGAGGTTCCATTTGACCCAGCCATCCCTCTGTTGGGTATCTTTCCAAGAGAACTAAAAGAATCATATCACAGAGAAGTATGTGCACCCATGTTTATAGCGGCACAGTTTGTAATAGCTAAATCTTGGAAACAACCTATTTGCCCATCCGTTGGAAACTGGATAAAGAAGATGTGGTTTTTCTATAAAATGGAATATTACTCAGCCATAAAGAGCGAGAGAATAGATTCATTCATAGGAAAATGGATACATATTGAAGATATACTCCTAAGTGAAATAAATAAGTCCCACATGTGTAAATACCAAATAGTTTCCCTGGTGTGAATATTCTGCAACAATGCATAAGATTCTAATAAGATTACTGACATTTAGAAATGGGAGGAAAGGAGCTAAAGGTGTAGGGAAGGTGTGATACGTAGGGGAAGAACAAAAAGGGAAAAGAAAAAAATGTGAGAGAATGAAAAGATGAAAATAAAGTGTTTGTAGATGGGGAGGGGAGGAGGGGGTGAAGGGAGGGCAGAGGTAAGGGGAAAAAAATGAGAATCAAGACTTGCCATGTAAAGGTACATGATCCCAACAATGAATGTAACTGTACTGTATCCCTAAATGTACCAATAAACTCAAAAAAAAAAAAAAAACAAAAACATGGTAATGGAGAGGTGCTGCCTCTTTGTCTTTTTAACAGTGTGGTCCTGAACTACTACTTCTAAATTTATGAATTAAATTTACAGGACTTAGTGCATGCCCACTAGGCCTCATTCCAATGATGGAAATGTTAGCTATCCACATTTTCCAACTTGGGAACCACTGGCCACCTGGGGTTATTATACGTTTTATTATACGTTTTTTATTATACGTTATTATACGTTTAAAATGCAATTAAGGTAACGGAGGAACTGAATTTTTAATTTCATTTAATCTTCACTAACTTGAATTTGAGTAGGTATGTGGCTACTGTAGGGGACAGTACAGCTTTACCATTTTCCATGGAAGTTACTTCCATAGAATGTCAGTGAGCTAGAGACCTCTGGTGGAGGGGACTGTTACCTGCAAGACACAAAGCACAACTTTTAAAGTGGGTGATTTTTTTTTTTTTTTAATGTTTCAGAATTGTTCATATATTTTGATACTAACACCACCACTGAATGTAACATGCAAATTCTCTAGGTGGCAAGGAATGGGCTAATGAGGAAAGCAGGGACAAATTATGCTGATTAATGTTCAACTTATTAACAGAACACTAGAGAGACAGTTAAAATTTGTCTAAAGCATTGCATTTCAGTTCTCTGGCTTAAGTGGTAGAATATCCTAGGTCAACACACAGATAAAGAAGGATTCTTCAGGATGGGAGATGGTCTCGGGTTGTGTTCCAGCACTGACGTGGGTTGGGTTGGCTGGAGTCTGTATGAAATTCAAGAGTAAGGCTGTTTGATCACCTGCCTAATAAAGAAACGCCAATGCTGTTTCCATTCCTCACTAACGCACAACGGTCTTCCTGTAGCTGAGGTACTCGGGTGTTCTCACATTTGATAGGAGAAGTATACTCTCCTGTAGATACAGGTGATGGAAGTGACATACTCCTCTGAACTCTAAAATGAAGTTCAGTGATATATTTGGTTCCTTTCTGACCCCACCATTATCTGTGTTATTTGTACTGTCCTCTGTAGACACCAACGACCTAATACTCAAACCTCAGTCCTTATACGTTCACTGCCCCATGAAGGTGAAGCCTCCTTTTCTCCTCACAGGCCATTATACCTCTTCTTGAATCCTATGTTTGGTTGGCTTCAAGTGTATGAGTCCATTCCATGACAAAATTCCCATAGTGCATACGACAGAGACAGCCAGCAGACTCTAATAGTTGCCAAAAGTAGTACAATCAATTTTTAGTTAGCACATCCTGAGTATTTTCTAAAGGTAAACTTCTTAAACTAATACTGAGAGTGCACAAATCTTATATTGCTACCGCCGTGATTTGTGACTTTTGAATTTCTTACTTACAAACATTATCTCCTACTTTAAAGTTATCCAAATGTCTTTCTAAATACTTGTGGCTGATTCGGTCACACACCTAGAATACCAGTAAAAGTCTATTTAAAAGGATAAGGATTAAATTGGGAAAGTAGCAGATACAAATTTTTAAAAAATATATAGTAAAGGCTCAGTGGTGCTGCTGCCTGTCTCACAAGTGCAAGGTCCTGAGTTTGATCCCTGGCATATGTTAAAACTGGAACTGAATTCATTTAAATTTAGAAAGCCACACATGGCTAGTAGCTATTGTACTGGACAACACAGGTCTACCATATTCCATGGAAGAGTTAGAATCAGACAATGACAATGAGCTAAAATATATTCACACACAACTTGAACTAAAAGAACTTATAGGTAAAAATTATGACATTTTATTAGCACCCATAAACAAAACATGAATAAGTGTGAAGGTATACTATGTCTTCTTTGAGAAGATGATATTTTAAAAGTTTCTCTTCTCCAAATTAAAATATACATCTATCTGGGTATGATCTTGCACCTGTAATCCCAGCACTCCAAATGAAGGCTGTGAGACAGGAGATCACAAGTTCAAGCCTAGCCTGTCAATTTAGTGAGAGCCTGTCTTAAAATAAAAAATTAGAAAGGATAGAAAGATAGATCAGTGTGAAGGCCTGGGTGTAATCCCTACTAAAACCTCCCCTCCAAATCTAATTCAGTTACTCTCAAAATCCAAAAAGGGTTTTCTCAGAAATGATATATATATATATATGTTTTTTCCACATGGAATGATAATTATGGCAAAATTACAAAAAATATTTTTGAAAAGGGAAAAGCGTGTTCCATATATAAAACCTATTACAAAGCTACAGTGACCAAAACAATATGACATAATGGGTGTGGTGATGCATGGCTGTCACCCTTGCTACTCAGGAGACTGAGACAGAGATGACAAGTTCAAGATCATCCCAAACAACTTAGATTCTGTCACAAAATATAGAAAGTGCTGGGGGTGTAGCCAGTGGTAGTTCATCCCTGGATGCCATCTCAAGGACTGCAAGAAAAACAGTATGATGGTGGCACGTAGCTAAAAGAGACAAAGAATGTATTATGAGGCTCCATGAGAGGAGATCCAAATCATGATAAATGTACTACTTCATCAGTGACGAAGAGTAGCTTAATATATAATCCTGGCAAAATGTTCTCTCACTCATACCCTGCAGAAAAATTTAAAATTTGCTTATGGTTTGTATTCACAATAAACCATGGGAAACATCCAATTTCAGGTTTTTAGTATTGTTTTTGACTTTTGGTACTGGGGCTCAAACTCAGGTCCTTGCGCTTGTAAGGCAGGCGGCGGCACCACTGAGGTAAATCTCTGGCCTCAATTTCAGTGTTTTAAATATAAAGAGTATGTCAAATAAGAGAAGCCAGAGTTAGGGGAAATCCTCTGAATATAAGGTTACTAGTTGAAACTCCATCTCTCCCATAAAAAGGTAGATATAAGATGGATATTCCCATTTCCAGGTGAAATATTGAATTATCTTATTTGAAATAACATCAATCATTTGAGGCAAAATAAAATTAGAGCCCTAGAGTTTGTTCACCACTCAACTATGCAATGCCCATTATTTTACATTTCTCTATTCAGAAGCGCTCTGTTCTGGAAAGTGGGTCATTTCTACAAAAGATCTTCTCTGTCATAACCTAAGGCAAACTGTAAGAGCGGTAGGAGAACAATGGTAAAGTCACTGGGCCACAGTTTTGTTGGGCTTCTAATGTGAAGAATTGTTAGAAGCTCAAGGAATTTTTAATGGTTTTAACTATGAGCAGCACTATGTGAAAATACTGAGTACAAGTCCTTGTAGAGATAATCTAGTTTATCTATCTGTCTGTCTGTCTGTCTATCCATGCAACCTTAAATGGCAAGAGTACGTGACAAGTGGAAATAGAAAACAAGTGGTATTTATTTATAAATAACCAAGTTTAGTGAATTTGGTAATTATTTTTTTCTGTCTCTGTGCACATTCATATGAAATTGCTAGAAGCCGGCTAGATGAGTGATAGATCACTCTGTGGCAGAGTACACTAAAGTTTCAAGTCCTAAACCCTTGCTTTACAACTTTAAAGAAAAATAAAGAAAACTGATTGACAACAAGGGGTTTTATTTCTGATTTGCCTCAACAGTTTAAGGTTGAAAATTACTTTTATCATGAGAAGACCCTTCAGTTTAAAAAGTGATATTAAGTTGAATCATTTTGTGCAATGCCTTTCTCTTTCCACTTGTCTGGGACTAAAAGGATGAGAAGAGTCTACTTACTTCAATGGATAAATGACAACAGTAAATGGACAAAACTGTCATATGGTGCTTACTTCACATTATTTTTCTTCTGACACTGGACATATTGTGCTTCTCTTTTTATTTTCTTTTTTTCTCATTGAGTTTGTTGGTACATTTTAGGTATACAGTAGTTACATTCATCATTTGGATCTTGTACTTTTACATGACAGGTCTTGGTTCTCATTTTTCCCCCTTGTCCCTGCCCTCCCTTCACTCCCTCCTCCCCTCCTCATTTACAAACATTTTATTTCCATTTTCTCATATTTTTTTCTTTTCCCTTATTTATCTCACCAAACAAAGAATGGCTGCTATCAAGAAATCAAACAATAACAAATGTTGGTGGGGTTGTGGGGAGAAAGGAACCCTTCTCCATTGTTGGTGGGAGTGCAGTCTGGTGCAACCACTATGGAAATCAATATGGAGATACCTCAAAGAGCTGGGACTAGAAGTTCCATTTGACCCAGCCATCCCTCTGCTGGGTGTCTTTCCAAAAGAATTAAAAGAATCATATAACAGAGAAGAGATATATGCACACATATGTTTATAGCAGCACAGTTTGTAATAGCTAAAACTTGGAAACAGCCCATTTGCCCATCAGTTGGAAACTAGATAAAGAAGATGTGATTTTTCTATAAAATGGAATATTACTCAGCCACAAAGAATGAGAAATTAGATTCATTCATAGGAAAATGGATACATATTGAGGATATACTGCTAAGTGAAATAAATAAGTCACACGTGTAAATACTGAATAGTTTCTCTGGTGTGAGAAACTGTAATAGTACATAAGATCCTAATGATATAATTGACAATGTGAAATAGGAAGAAAAGGGCTAAAGGTGTAGGGAAAATGGGAAGGGTAGGAGAAATGTTTCTCTTTTTAGACAGAGCAAGTGATAACAGATAATCTGGTTATCAACAGATCAGGGGCTAGCAAAGATTTTTACTCTGTAAGATATATGCTCTCTTGTCTCCATTATTCAACCATGCTGTTGAGTTGTAAAAGCAGACATGGACAACTAACAGATGAATGCATACAACTATGTTACAGTGACAACACAAATTTTTTTTTCTAAATAAAAACAGGCAGCAGAGGTTGGCCCATAGGACAAACCTGTCTATATCACCTAGAGACTCATCAGTTGATCACTTGATAATGAAAGTGAGAGAAGGTCACTAACCAGTATTATGAAACCAGAAAGAAGTTGAAAATAATAGTGGCAGAGGCTTGTTTCCTTTTAGGTTAAACACGGTTTTAAATGTTTAGAACTATCAACATGTAGCAAGATATCTGCATATTCTTCGACTTTCCTGTAAATTTAAAGGCCTTGGGTTGAGACAATACGCTCATCACATTTTAGGTGACGCATACTTCTGATGGCAATAATAGGGAAGAAAAATGCAATTTGTAGGATCACCTTTCTGTGTTGTATATGCCATGGTAGAATTAGAGCTAAAAGGATGATCTCTTGATGATGAAGAGAATCAGGGATGTGATCCTCACCCCACTGCTCTAAGCGGTGTAGTATAAATTCTTCTGTATCAGGAGGTGGGAGCACACGTGAGCACAGCCCACAGCGTCTATGCCCATTGTTCCATCAGAATTCCCTAAAAAAGCACAAAGCAAAGGCAAAAGCATTAAGAATTACAAGACAAGGTCACAGAACATGAAGTGCCAAGTGTGGGCCCTCCTGAGCCTGTGGAACGTCTCTGGTGGCAAGTTCTCAAAGTCTGCCCTGGTAAGTTAGCCCAAAATGTGACCCCTATGCTAGTTTTGCGTCATCTCACCAGCTCTAGAAAGTAAAGTACTTCTAAGTGATTTTAGTCTGGCATCTTGACTCTCTTATTTGCTACTTGGCTTTCTAAGATCATAGACAACTCGCAGATGGCTTTAAAGTACAAGACTTGTATTTACAATATAGCAAATCAATGATGGAGTAGCTGAAGATTTTGGCTACAGTTTGTTTCCAGGATAAACAAAAGCACAAACAATTTCACCAAATTCAGAGTTGTTTTTATTCAGAAACACCCAGGTCCTCAGTTATTTTCTAATGTCATGGTTGCAACTGCCACTACAAGTGAGTCCGCAAGCAAACTGCACTTGTAATAGGCCACAGACACTTAGCACATATCTTTTACTATATGTCTTCATTATTGAAGTTCTGAATATGTTGTCCTTTCATTAACGAATAGATTAATCCATGTGATGAGTCTTTGTAACACTTAACAATAGAGTGTTTCAAAATATCTACCACTAATCCCTTTTCATAGAAGATTTGACTCCTCTCATTTCCAAAGGTCCTTTCTGTACACAAACACTTTGGCTGAGGTGGCTCAATCATTCCCATGCAAGTGTCAGCTCTAGCTTTAGCCAGAATGTCTGCGTTGACCTGTCCATTCAGGTTACAGGTAGCTGCTTCTGTCTCCACTGACTTGGCACTTAAGGAATATAATTTGCTCTTCCAAGTACACAAAACAATTTTGCTCCTGTGACCATTAATTAATCATGACTTGTCAAATTGAGTGGACTGAGACAAATCAAGCAGATTAGTAAAGCACAGTTATGGGTGTGTATGTGTGTGTGGTTGACGTGTAAGTCAGCAAACTGAAGGAAAAAGAACCACCCTGGATGGACAGAAGAGTCTTAGTCTTCACCATCATCTCTGGACATCAGACTCCAGTTTCTTCAGCCTTCCAACACAGGCTCCCACTGGAGACTCTACAGTGAGCTTTAGGCTTTTGACTTTGGGCTGATGCGGTGTCCTTGATCCCTCTTGTTTTGTGACTCTCATCTTAGTGGACCGAGCAGCTACTGGATCCTCTAGCTGTTAGCACACAGTCATTGTAGACTCCCCTGTCTCTGATCCTACGTGCCTACATGAGGAACCCTCTTGCATAATTATACCCATATTTTCTATTGCTTCTGTTCCTCCAGAGAACCCTAACTAATAGAGCTCTCATCAACTGTCATCAAGGTCCCAGGGCTGACCACTGAGAAAGCACTGACAACTTCTGTCATAATGAGTGATTAGGGCTCATCTTGTCAGTTTAGAGCAGGAACACCCCAAATTTCTTTTTAAAATGCATCAAACACAGGAAAAAATAGAAAGCTAAGAAAGTAGGAGACAATTCCAAAAGGATGACTTTCTAATATGTTTTTTGAAATCTTCTTTAGTTCCTTAAAATTGGTAATTTGCCTAAACAAATCTTAGGTATGTCTGCATGTGTGTATTTAAACTCTTGTGAAAGAACATAGTATCATATGGAAAGCATCCAAGATGTCTTAGTCCATTTTGCACTGTTACAGCAGACAGAATACCTGAGATTTTATAATTTCTAGAGGACAGAGTTTATATCTTGTCATTGTAGTGGCTAGGAAGTCCAGGGCCAGGGGACCACATCTGGCCAGACCTCTATGCCACATCATGCCATGGTAGAAGGCAGAAGGGCAAGAGAGAATGCTCAAGACAGAGAAAGAGAGAAGGGCAGAAGACTGAATCATCCTTTTATGAGGGACTCACTAACCCATGCTAACTCCCACTCCCATGACCACATTAATCCACACGTGAGGCTAGAGTCACCCTGATCTCATGATGTTTCAGAGGTCCTACCTCTGAGTTTCCAGCAGATGAATTCTGGGGGACTCATTTAAACCATAACACAGGAATAGGAGAAAGAAGCTGACCCCCAAACAGGGCTGCTAGGGTCAACAAAGCCTGAGTGCCCTAGGGTGCACTGCCAATACTGAAACCCTTCATACACAGGCAGTCTTTAAATGCATAGCATTTGTCTGGCTATGGGAACTTAAGTTAAAAAAAAAGAAATAGAGGAAAGCAAAATATAAGTAAATATTAAAATATGAATAAATTTAGTAATGAAATATAGAGTAATAGTGCTATATATTATAAATATAATCATACAATAAAATATAAATAAGTAATAATATCAATAGCCAGTACTGTGCACTAGGAACTGTTTGAATTGCTACAGACACATTCAGTTAATCCACACAATAGTCGCCCTATGGGTATTATTAGCATCACTAAATATGATGAAGATACCGAGGCTCAGAGAAGTTAAATAAACTGTCCAAGGCCCCACAGCTAGAAAGATGATCTTTATATATGCATTGTTTGTAGATTAGTATTTATTTAATGTATAAAATACTATGTACCATGCATACGCACATGTTAAGAAGATATAAGACCTCTAATTCAGGGGAGAACCCCATAAAATTACTTGTGCCCTGAAATCCCAGAGAATAAGTGTGAGCTGAAGTTTTATTTTGGAACCTACTTTCCTGGTACATAGAATTCAGATTAGCCTTATCCATTATGGGATTAGCGGGTGTTTTTTAAAAAATATATATGTAATTAATATTTAATGTTTGTTTTTTTCCAAGAACATTATTTTCTCCCAGAGTTTAAAATGTACATTAGAGTTTTAACTTATAACAAAAGGAAATATATGACATTGCTACATATTTGAAACCCAAGAGTGCTGTGATTTAATCTGTCTTTGAGCAAAGGTTCTTCCCAAGCATGATGTTACGAGTTTTCCTGAACCATGTTAAATGATAGCACATTAGCATCAACATGAATGAGAAGTGAAGGGTGGGCTTGGCACGAAAGTGTGACCTCGTATTAGTTGCTATTCTTATACTTTATTCATCAGCACTGATTCAACGCAGAGAGAGAAGGCTCATAGGAGATTATGTGCAAAGACTATGCTACACTTTACAGCTTTTCTCAAGCCATCAGGGTAAAGAATTAACGGCCACTTATATCCATAATTATATGTGGCATTTTGACTCTGTAATTAAATTCAAAATAAATCAATTGGTTAAATTTAAACACTGCTACAAAAAATTAAAAGATCAGAGAATTAAATGAGCTTCTGAACTCGGGGATATGATTTGAGGGAAGACTGTCATTCACTCCAACTAGCAGGGTTTGTGGTTATAAAAATAAACCAGTAACACTTAACTCTGCTAAATCTAAGACGTGACGAGGCCATTAGAATCTGTGCAATTGAACTGGATTATACAGGAAGTAATTGCAATAAACCCTCAAGTATAGGAAACTCAAAACTTTAAGTAATGTTCATAGTCTGGTTATAATTTACTTTCCAAATAATTTCAGGATCTTTAAGAATTATACATAATATTTGTTAAAATCTAGTAGGATTTTTATCTGTCCTTCAGAATTACCTGAAAAACAAAAAAATTACTCTTATCAGTCATTATTAGGCTAAATCACAATAACTATGTATAACAGCAATAATATTTCAGGGTTACTGAGTATTTTTTTGGTTTAAATATCTCTCATTAAATAGATATGAGTATCCCTAGAAAGTCCAGAAAAAGACTTGATCCCCTTCACTTTAAGAAAGATCTATCTGCCTACTTCTTGATATTGATCTTACATTTTGCTCTTTATTTGGATATCTTATGTAAGACAAGCCATGCAACATTTATGTGTCTGATTTGCTTCCCTTAACATTATGGTCTTACGGTGCATTCCTTTTCTACAGACAACACATGTTTGTCCTACTTTACGGCAGAGTAGTACTCTATTGTAAGTATCACATTTGCTTTATCCATTCATCTGTTGATAGACGCATAAGCTGCTTCCAAGATTTAACTATTATGAACTGTATTGCTGAAAACATGGAGGTGTGTGCATGCATCACTGTAATGTAATTTCTTTTTCTTTTTTTTTTCTTTTGTACCAAAGATTGAACTTGGGACTTCAGCTTGAAAGGCAGGCAGCGGAACCACTGAGCTAAATCCTGTGCCCTGTAATGTAATTTCTTTAACTCTTTTAGATAGCTACCTAGAAGAGGAATAGCTGGGTTGAATGAAATTTGTAGTTCTAGTTTTTTGAGGAATCTCCATAATGATTTCCATAGTAATTTTACTAGCTTATATCCTCACAAACAATTTAGAAGAGTTCCTTTTTCCCCAAAGGCTCACCAGCATTTGTTATTATTTGATTTCTTGATGATGGCCATTCTTTTTGGGGTAAGATAGAATCTTGGCGATGTTTTTTGTCTGCATTTCTTAAATGGCCAACTATGTTGAACATATCCTCATGAATTTATTGGTCATTTGCACTTCTTTTTTGAAGCATCTATTCATTTCATTTGCCCATTTTTTGATTGGGCCTTTTATTGTGGGGATCTAATTTTTTAAATTCTTCATATCTTCTAGATATTAGCCTTCTGACTGAGGAATAGCTGTCAGGTTTTTTTTCCCTTTTCATAGGTTGTCTTTTCCCTCTGTTGGTTGTTTCTTTTGCTGTGCAGAGCTTTTTAATTTGCTCTGATCCCATTTGTTGATTTTTGCTGCTATTTCCTGTGCAACCAGGGTTCTGTTCATAAAGTCCTTGGCTGCACCTATGAGTTCAATAGTTTTACAGAATGGAGGATGCAGAAGCAACCCCAAGCACATTTAACTATTTGATTTTTGGCAAAGGGGCAAAAAAAAAATACACTGGAGAAAAATATAGCCTCTAATAAATGGTGCTGACTATCCATACACAAAACATAGAATCTAGATTTCTATCTCTCACCATGTGCTAAACTAAAATTAAAATGGATATCTTTTATCCATTTAGCTAAGTGTTAGAACAAAAACATTTAATCTGGTAGAAGATAAAAAGTGTAAAACTCAAGATTGTTATTTTTTAAATCCTGTAATAATGTGAAATATGATGATTTCATATAATAATGAAAATTGAAGACATAAAACACTGTATAAGTTATAATTACTATCAAGTAACATACATATAACAATAAAAGAATTGGGCCGGGGATTTAGCTCAGTGGTTTTTTCGCCTGCCTTGCAAGCACAAGGACCTGAGTTCGATTCCCAATACCACCCCCAATTTAATTAATTAATTAATTAAAAAAAAAGAATTACTCCCAAATGCTATTAATATTTGAATTTGAGTGGTACAATTATAAATGATTTTTGTCTTTTGTCGATTTCTTTTAACTTTTGGGGTAATAGCAACTTTTTGGGTTGTAATTGTTAAAATAAGAAAAAATTAATTATATAGGTGCTAATTCACCAGTGTACATACATGTGTGTATGTACAAAACCCATCATAAACACTTTTAGATTTGGGGGGGCAATTATATTTTCTGTGAATTTAAGGTTTCTCAAATCTTTTTCACCTAACTGCTTAAAATGACACCATTCATCTGTGCACATTAGATAGGGTTTCTGTAGTTTCAAAGCATTTAATACTCTTCGATTTTTTTAACTCTTCTTTTTATTGTCACTACATTCTTGTTTATTCTTCCCATTGCAAAGTCAGAAAATTTAGGCTCGAAAAATTGTTGACAAGGTTGAAGAGCAAATGGAACACTGACATGTTGCTGGTGAGAGTGAAAGATAGTACTGGCACTTTGGGAGGTAATTGGCAACTTCTTACAAAGTTGAACATAAACTTATCATATGAGGCAGTGTACAACCTCATGCCTAGAGATGTATCTAAGAAAAATGAGCACTTGATGTTTACATGGGAATAAGTATTTGCTTGCTTCTAGTGTCTTTATTCCTAATTTTTTAAAAACTTGAAACATCCCAAATGTTCTTTAACAAACTATGATACTTTCATACACTGTAACACCTCTCAGCAATAAACAATGAGGTCTGGATACAGGCAACAATATTAATGAATCTCAAATGCAATGTGCTAAGCAAACACAATTATTCTACTCTATGATTCTACTTATGTGACATTTTGGAAAGGCCAAAATACTGTGACAGAAAATAGTTCCATGGTTCCCAGGGTTAGAGAGGAGGCGAGGAGTTAACTGCCTAGGGAAATTTTGGGGATGACAAAATTATACTAGTGATGGTTATGGCTATGCTTTGTCAAAATAAAACTGTGTGTCATGGGAATAGTCTATCTGAACTTGACTATGTGTAAAAAGATTAAGTGATTTGCATATGGTGGCAAACCATAACTTGCATTATTTGTTTTTCTTTTAAGACAAAAGATGCTCATGTATGAGCTTTTTTTTTCTAAACTAAAACCTTAGCATTCAGGTTTGACTGTGGAATTGGTACTTTGCAGTAAATAAGAGGGCTTTGGGTTGCAGTCTGGGCACTTATCTCTAAAAGATTCACCATCACTGGCCTAGGTTCCTTAGTCTGGCATTATTTTCAGTATAGGGTATTTCTGACCCCATATTGTCTACCTTTGGCAGTCCTGTTCAAAAAACAGAAAAGTCTCTTATTAAAGGCATTTCAAGCATCAGCAAACAGGTTGAGGAAATTTTGGTGAATTATGATTCAGAGATGATCCTGAAAAACAATTATTTTAGTAGGTTAAAGTGCCTGACTGGTGGTTCCTTCTTGTTAAGGATCTACTATGCTTTTAAAAATAGTGGTCCCTGGGTCATGCAGCATCAGCATTTTTCTCCTGGGAAAAGAAGAAAGGAAAAGTAACATTTCATTGAATTTTCCCAATAATGCTAGAAGGAGCTGAGGATAGGAAGTTTAACACGTTATCTTACTTTATCTTCACAGCAATTTTTCAAACCAAGACAGTAGTATATAACCATTTTACACATAAGTGAACAGAGGCTAATCATGATTAAGTAATCCAGTAGGTGTGAACGCAGTGATCTCTGTTTTTAACTAGAGCCCACCTTACCTGAGCACAGACAATCAACTAATACACTTATTCCCAGAGCCACGTGGGCTAAGAGTGAACTCAGAATCTCTGGCCAACACTGAGTATTCTCCTTGCTGCCGCTGAGTGATTGTGTTACCACCCTCATGTTGTGTGGTCTGGCTGCCGTCTGGCTTCATGGATGGGAGTGTGCCTGGGTATGTCTCGGAGAAGAGTTGAGGAGCCCCAAATTCTCTAGAGGTGGAGGAGGCAAGCGTGGACAAATATGAGTAAGCCAGGAGAGCAGAGCAGAGAGTAAAAGTCCTGAAGGAGTGGGAAAGGGAGGATGACTCAATGTGACAACGAGCTGTGAGGAAAATCTCTCAGTACTTTGTCTTGCATTGTTCTAAGCCTTCCCAGTTTGTTCTTTATAGAGGAGCCAGGTTTCTGATTCAGAAATCTGGTGAATAACTCCCAGATCAGAGGTTTCAGTTTATCTCTTATGAACTCAAAATTTTTTACAGTTTTTATTTCATGATAAAAGTAAGAGCCAAATTGAAGATAAGACTTGTGGCAGTGTATCATCGGTTGGGCAATTTTTTAACCTTCTAGACAACTCTCCCAGGGTTCCACCAGTCCCTGTAGTACAGACCTGATTATCCACCTAACCACAGGGAAGTGAAAGTGGACCTAAATGAAAAGACAGAGCTGTGTTTAAATTGAGCTTCTATCCAAAGTCCATGGAAAGGGTTCTGCTGTTACTAATGTCATGTACCAAATCTTCCCACTTTGGGGGGAACGTGTTAGGAATGGCCATTCTACCCTTTTGTGGTTTGCTGAGGCCATGTGTCTAGTTCAAGCATGTGAATTGTGAGAAGCGAAATGTGGCACTTCCGGACCTGGGACTTCTTTTCCTCTGGCATGGAGGTGGGCACAGTTAGAGAAATGTCCGCCATGGAGACATAGAAGAGGACCTGCCCCCCCAGTTTAAGTCATCATGGACATGTTGTTTCAAGCTGCAGAACTTTGAGGGTTATTTAGTACCCTTGTATAATCTATTCTGACTGATCACAATATTTTGGCGGGGGGAGTTTGTATAATGTTTTCTGGTTTTGATGTTTTGGCAGGCTAAGAATCATAATTGATGGCTTGTATTTCTGGTTAAGCAAGAACAGTCTGCACTAAGTTGTAAGTCAAAACAATATAAAATTTCTCCAAATAAAAATACAGCATTGTGCTTGAGGTAATCTAAAAATAAACTGTCCAGAACTACCTTAATAAAGTTATTTTAGGGCTGGGGAATTAGCTCAGTGGCACTGTGCCTGCCTCAAGAGCACAAGGTCCTGAGTTTGATCCCTGGTACTGGAGAAAAAGTGAATGATGAAATTATTTTAAAGTAGGAATATAGAGCTAGGTGTAGTGCCTGTAATCCCAGCACTGAGGAGGCTGAAGCAGGAGGACCACTGTGAGTTTCAGACCAACCTGGGTTACATAGTGAGTTCAAGGCCAGCCTGAAATACATAGCAAAACACTTTCTTTTAAAAAATGTAGAAAGATAATTGAGTAATTTATTTCAAAACAATTGAGCAAATTAAATTTTTTCTATGTCTTCTTTACAATATTCCCTTACAAATAGGTTTACATTAGTGAAAACAAGTTTTTAAACTTTGCCAATTTTCACATTACTTTATCACTTACATTAGTATTTGTTTGATGAGCACAAAAGGAAAATATATTTACAATAAAACTTTCATTTGCTTTAACTTTCAAGTTTGCCAGCATGTACAACACTTCTTTGACGCTGTTCATCATCTTTAAATAATACATCCCTGTTCTGTATGTTCCTCTTTGAAATCAGAATGTCATGAAGATTAACAAGATCCCAGGAAGAGAGTCATTACATGTCCACTCTGAGATTGCCACGAATGCCTGGATACTTCCCCAGGCTTGTTGTGTGTCGTTGAGTCCAAGGCATGCTTTAAATTTTTACATTTAATAAGCACCATGCACTATTTTCCTCTAAATTGTGTGGCTATCACTCTATTGTCACTTGACATTTTATAGATGTGTTTTTATAGATGTATGCGTGTGTGTGTGTGTGTGTGTGTGTGTGTGTGTGTGTGCAGTGCTGGCAATTGAGCCTGGGGTTTCATGCATACTAGACAAGTGCTGTACCACTGGGTTATATATGTTTTTTTAGATGTATGCGTGTGTGTGTGTGTGTGTGTGTGTGTGTGTGTGTGTGTGCAGTGCTGGCAATTGAGCCTGGGGTTTCATGCATACTAGACAAGTGCTGTACCACTGGGTTATATCCTCAGCCCTGATATTTAACATTGTTTATCTGAAATAATATGATTTTCATTCCTTTGCAGACAGAATAGCTCTTTTGACTCTGGAAATTTTTCATTATTTTATATTTAGCAAAACACTCCAAAATGGAGTGGCTTAACAACAATGATTTATAATTTATCATTCTTTTTACCCAATTCTATGGATGAGCTGGACAATTTCATGGCTGATTTCTCATGGGACATTCATGCTACTGCCTTCAGCTGGGCTGAAAGATATACAATGCGTTCAACCCATGTGTCTGGTAGTCAGTCCTGGCTATGAGCCGTGAGGACTTAGTTTTTTCCATGTGACCTCTCATCTTTCTGTTACACTGGATTCTTTTTCATGGAAGTGGTCCCAGAGAGGAAGATGGAAACTACAAGGTCTCTTAAGACCTAAAATCCACAGCTTGAAGAGCATAGCTTCCTTTCCAACCTATTGGACATAGCAGATGTTCATACCCAGATCCATGGGCTGAGGAAATAGTTCTTAATAGGAGATACTGCCAAGAATTTGTGGCTATGTTAACTCTACTACCAACTATCCTTTAGCAGTAATTATTTACATTATTCTCACATGCATAAGACACCTCTTTTCAAGACTTCCAAAAATTTGATAGGCATATAATATCTGATTCAGTATCTCATTGTTTTTGTTGTTTCATACATGGATAAAGCTCCTCTCATTGTGGCAACTTTGAGCTAAAGATCAACAAACTAAAACAAGGTTCATAAATTTGTTTCTGTAAAGAGCCCCATAGTAACTTATAATTTTGGCTTATGGACCTTGAAATCTTTTTACGTCCTCAGTGCTGCCATTGTAGTGTAAAAGTAGCCATAGATAGAATGTAGTTGAGTTGCAACAAATCAAGTGTTTACGAAAACGGGCAGTGATTGGTTTTAGCCTGTGGCCATACTTTCCTAACTCCTGAGCTAGAGGATGAGTGAGCACTGTAGTGTACAGGATATAGCAACTGCTTGGTTTAAGAGTTGAAATAATACCTTCCCTTTCAGACCAGTAACTTTTTTATTGACCTAAGACATGTGAAATTAGCCGAGGAACCTTCCAGTTAGCCCACAGAGTCAAAAGAAACAGCCAATTGCTGTTCTTTGAATCCATTGTTTTGTGTATTTTACTATGCAATTTCTCTAACTGAAATGATTCATAAAATACTTGTAATTATCAAGATTATTGAAATGAAAGAGAAATCAGTACCTGGAACTGGGATATTGTTATAACCATGTGATATCTGGTAAATAATGAATACTTGTGCATTTTCCTGGGAAAGAGATCAATAACTTCAATTGAAAGTTTTCCCCTTAGAGGACAGAAGACTTAAAAACAGATGAAGAAACTGTTGTCTCAATAAAAGCATTTTAATGTCAAGGTGGTGGAAGATTAAATGTGGCCACAGAGTTTTAGTTCTAATTTTAAAATTTTATTAGTACTCTGAGATACAGCCATAGAAAACTAAATCCTTGGTTCGAGTATTGTGGCATTTTTCATTAATGTTTAGTTAAATCCTCCCATTTGTAGACACAGTTCTGTACTTAGTTTAAAGTTATTTGTTATTACTATCACTTAGATTATTTTTTTCTGTTTCAGATATTCACGATTTATCTTTATAAACATCGACCACCCATTGGCTCTCTGCTCTCCTTTCCTCTCTCTCTAGCTTCTGCTTGTCATTTTTAGCTCTATAAACTTTTCTTTCATAACTTCAGCAGGCTTCTCAAATATTTTCCCCATTATTACTAAATTGGTCTCCTGGAGTATCTGTTCAACTCATTATATACTCGTCACATAAAGACAGTGTGTACACCTGGTTTGGATTCTTATTAGATAAGTCCATATAATTAAAGAAATAGTTGTTGAGACAAATGAGGAATCTGAGCATGGTCTAAGTATTAGACCATTATTACTAAGAAATGTTATGAGTCTTAGTAGGTAAGATGAAGGAATTGTGGTTTTATTTTTTTAAAGAAAAAGAAAAGTCCTTTCATGTAAAGGTACAAGATCCCAATAATGAATGTAACTGTACTGTATACCTAAAATGTACCAATAAACTCAATAAAAGAAAAAAAAGAAGATGAATAAAATATGCCACTATAAAAAAAAAGAAAAAGAAAAGAAGGAAGGACTTATTTGTCAAAGATATTTACTGAAGTACTTTGTGGTGAAATTATGTTATTTTTAGGATACACTTTAAAATATTCTGGTTTCCAGAAAATGGGGAAGATATGTCTTTTAAAAATGATTCACAAATTGTATGTAATTATCTAAATTGGATAGCGAGCAAATGGGTTTATTATATCAGTCCCACTTACAGTGGACCCTGAAGTTACAACCAGCCTCACATATGAACAACCTGGGTTAATTAGGTTAATGGAAGATTCATCTGCCTCTTGTTATCTGTAGCGTGTACCCAGGTAAACATCCAGATCTCAGCTGTACTGACTTGCAACCAACGTGAGTTACAACCAGACCTCGGGAACCAAATGAGTTCATAAGTCAAGGATCCACTGTATATGACTTTTACACATCCCAAAATATGAATATCTATATTTAAAGATTTTTTTCCAATGCACAAAACATATATTCTTGCAGAAAATCTTTTCTGTGAGCATGTACTTCTTGCCCATCTTGAAGCTATCTTCTCCATTTTATATTTTTCAGAATCTTTTCATACTCCCCCTGGCAATTCCCTTTATTTCCATATGTTACCCTTGAAAGAGCAGGCCCGAGTTTCTCCATAAACAAGGTAAGTATATTCTACTCGGTTCCTTCATTGTCCTCCAGGTTGTCGTTCCCTTCAGTCAGAAGCCTGGTTGACATAAATTTCAGTCATCCAGAATCCTAGAGCATGTGAGAAGGATACTGAAATGCTGAAAAGCCTGAGCATTGCAATCCTGTCTCTCTGTATCTCTCCACTGTGACTAATGAAGCTGCTATTTTGGAAGCTAAATTTTTGCACCAGAAAGCTAATATGCTGTTCCTATTTGGCCAGTTATTCATATTAAATACAAGTGTTTTGCAAAATCTCCTTGATTCTGCTGCCAGTTTTGTAGGTCTCAGGAGCCTGCCACTTGTCCAGCTCTGTTCTCAGAGGTTTCCCATGGACACTTCTTCTAATAATTGCTGATTTGCACTGGCGAAATGGAACCCAAGTGGGTTCCATGGAAACAGGCACTTCTGTCATGGCTTAATGTGACAACTGACTAGCCTAAACTGAATTCCCAGAATTCCCTTTCCTGTATGTTTCCAGCAGCTAGAGTGGGCCACAAGAGGCAATCTTTTTGTGAGATTTAAATGGCAAGAATGAAGAAGCAGCAATTTTTAACAGTTTTAAAAATAGCACATGCTTTGCCACTTATCTTCTGGCTCACCTCTTGGTTTCCAGCAGTTCCAGCTTCCCCTGGATCCTCCTTCAACTTCTCCAACTTCTCGGCCAGCTGTGTGTTTAGCTCCATGGCTCAGGGCAGCAGTTTTCCATGAAGGACACCCACAATATCAAGATCAGAGTCAGCAAGAATTGATGCCTGATTTTGGTTCATGATTGAGGACTTCACATCATGCTTTATAAATTCTAGCCTGTTCTTTCTCTCCTACATTTTACATCTGTATTCTCTTCCCAAGTGCCTGCACTATGAATTCCAAGTAGTAGTATCAAATGTGAAAGTAACATCCTTACAGAGACTTTTAGACCAGTTTTCATAAAGTCAAACCCTTGCAAGTGTTTTCTCTGTATAAATGTAACTGTATGAGATATAGATCTCAATATAGCCATCTTTATATCTATGTGTATTTCCTAGTCATCTTGCTTCTTTTTTTTTTTTTTTTTTTTTTTTTTTTTC
>NW_022900929.1:58944733-58959729 GCF_012274545.1 Fukomys damarensis | reverse complement strand
TTTTTTTTTTTTTTTTTTTTTTTTTTTTTGTACCGGGGATTGAACTCGGGTCCTTGCGCTTGCAAGGCAGGCCACCGAATCGCTGAGCTAAATCCCCAGCCCTCATCTTGCTTCTTTAATAAACTCCTTATTCGATCTACGATCCACTTTGTTTTTTCACAAATTATCTTCAATTTAAATCTGTGCTTACGTTGTTGTTTCTCAGCAGGAAACTCTCACTTCAGTACTCAGTGACTTCCTTCTGCTGAATATGCACTTTATTTAGCAGGAATTTCCTTGCTTTTCTATCACAATATCATCTTCAACTATCATTATTAGAAGTAACTATTGAGTCATGAAAGATTTAGGCACCAGGGCTTATACAACCATTTTCTCCAGCTGCTTGCTGGGAGGAAAAAGACAGCCAACTCAAGTCTAATTTTGTCTGTTCTATGCTTATACAAATATGACTCTATTAATTCTAGCTCTTTGTTGGAAAAGCTTGCTGGGAATGAAAAATAGGTCACTTGTTCCACTTCCAGCCAACACCAAGTAGTGCCATGTACCGTATGCAAGTACAAAACCTAGACAAAACATATGAAACAATTTTTTAGACATCAGATGACAAATAGCTAAGATCGTGATTCCCAAAAAATGAGAAGCAATGAGAAGATCTCCATGACCCTGCCTACTTTGAGCTTTCTGCCTACAAAAACAATCTAGACAAGTAATATAGATAAGAAAGGGGTCCCAAGCATTATATGATACTCTAGTTGAGACACAAAGATCAATGTTTGAAGAAGATGATGTGGCTAGAATGTGTGATACAGAGTGCTAGGGAAAAGGAAGCCAATAAAGAGCTCCAGAAATGCACATAATGTCCCCTTGAGTCTTTGATTATAGCGCCACATAAACAGAATGAGATTCCAGGCAATGAATGGAAAATTCATATCTGTGCTTCTAATGATGTAATAAAGCATGAAAAGTTTTGCTTTATATTTTGATCACTTGATATAGTCCCATAGGTCATTGAGGCTCTATGTTTATTTTTAATAGTTTTTCAATCTTCTCAGATTGAATTATTTTGATTGATCTCTTCCATGTTTTCCTTTTCTTCTGTTGGCCCCAATCTTCTATTCAGCTCATCCAGTGACTTTCATTTCAGAATTTGTATTTAATTTTTAAAAATACCTTCCATTTCTTTGGTATTTCCTCCATTTGTTCAGTTATCATTACAATATTTTGTCTTTGAACATACTGACCTCTTCAATGTGCTTTTCTGCTAATTCTAACCTTGGTCATCAGAGGTCTGTTTCTATTGATGGCATTCTCTGGACCTGAGGAAGTATCTCCTATACCTGCATATGCCTAGGAATTTTTTATTATAATTTTCTCATTGTTACAAATATATCTTAGGGTGTCTAGATTTCTCTGTTCTAGGATTTCCCTACCTAAATCTTTCTGATATTATTTCAGCCCTTAAGTCAATCCTTACATATTGCAAGGCAAAAACCCGAGACCTCTCTGCTTCTGTCTGCCCTGTGCCATGTGGTGTGAGCGGTGCCCTCAGTGCAGTAGTTATGTGGAATTGATTCACACTCAGTGAGTGGCTCCATTAAAGCCTGGAACTCCCTTCAGTTCCTACCTACTTTGGTCCACTTTCTGGGTACTGTTAAATAAGTGTGTGTGTGTGTGTGTGTGTGTGTGTGTGTGTGTGTGTGTTCTCTAGGATTATAATTGTTATTTGGAAGAGGCATAGTCTGATATGTTATTTTCTATTACTATTATCAGAGCTACCATTTGAAAGTATACACTTTAAAAAGCTTTTAAGGTGATTCTTAGGCACTCTAAAGTTTGAGAGCTACTGTCTTATATAGACTTCTGTGTTTAACTTTGTCTTTCAAGAAGTCATCTTCCTTTTTGCAAAGAGGAATTTAAACTCTTCAAGCACATTAGTCACGCTTCTCAAAAGCTGAGAGTAAAGTCATATGAACAGGGTAATTCTACTCTTCCTCATTGTGTGTTCCTTACCACTATGCTTTCCCAAAGGGACTGAGAACTATTTGTTGAAAAATCAGAGAAACGTTGTAATAGAGTGGAAATAATACAGCATGGTCCCATACCACTTAGGTTTTAAATGTGACAATGCATAAAGTAAAAATCTAATAATACCAAAATTGTCCTTGAAGAACCCATAAAATGGGGACAAATTTTATACATATAATTGATACAGCAACTTTTACACACATTAAAATTTGAAAAGTGACGTAGAGTAATACAAAGAAATTCTAAAAGCAGACGTGGATATTCAAATTATCTTCCTGTTAAAATAACTAGAAAATTCTAAGATGTCAATGACAAGTAGGTTGAAAACTTCTGAAATTTTCTGTTTATTTAAACTATGACTCCTCTTGTGTTTTGAAAGACATATTGCCAAACAAAACTTAGTCTATTACTTACTTGCTGTTTAGTATTTAGCAACTTACTTAAACTTTCCTAGTCTTGGTTTTGTCATCTATAAAAACTGAGAAAATACTACCTCTCTCTCTCTTCTCATATGAATGTCAAAATTCTTGGATTTTTCCTGAAAGGAATGGTCTAGGGTTTCTCCTTTATGGGTATTACTGAAACTTTATTCTCAAACATCCCAGACAAATGCGCTGATTGTGATTAGTTTTGAGCTTAATGTACATTCTCCTAATATTTTGTTAGTAAAAGGGGCAAGGCTTCCATGAACCACTTCAACTTAAGTGCAAAATAATCTTTTGAAAACTTATACTGTAATTCCTTCCACATTTTCCCAAAAGTACATCTTGATAGATAATTTATAAGAATCTTAGGTAATGGGCCAGGGATTTAGTTCAGTTTGGATCTGCCACCTGTTTCACAAGTGCAAGGTCCTGAGTTCAATTCCCCAATGCAAAAAAAAAAAAAATCTTAGGTAAGAATAATCATGATAATTGTAATTACATTCTGTTAAAGTTTTAATATAAGGACAATATAGAATATCTAACTGTGCTATTTCCATTCAGAGATATACTGGTTTCTACTCTGGAAACAGTCAATTAAAGTTCTATAATTTCTATATAAAATAAAGACACTGATGAAAAACAATTTTGGCAAGAGGAAAGGCAGGGCCACAGCTATGGAATTGTACTTGCACAAGCTAATAAACTTTCCACCGGGCATAGTGGCACACACCTGTAATCCCAGCACTCGGGAGGCTGAGGCAGGAGGATCACTGTGAGTTCAAGACCAGCCCGGGCTACATAATGATTTCTAGGTCAGTCTCAACTACATAGTGAGACCCTGTCTCAAAAAACCAAAAAAAAAAAAAATTAAACTTTCCACTTCAGAGAGTGAAGGGAATTTGTAGAGAGTTGGAGGAGAGGTGAAGCCCTCCCACTGCTCTTTGCTTTTGTGCTGTCCTGGGAAATAGTATAAACCAGAAGGCAGTGGAGTATCTTTAAGGTGCTGAGAGAAAACAATATTGTTAACCTATAATTCTATACCTAAAGAAAATGTCTTTGAGAAATGAAGATGAAATAATGACATTTTCATATATGCAAAAGCTGAAAATTTATAACCACCTGACCTGCATTACAAGAAATCCATAAAAGAGATTCTTCTGGCAAAAGGAAAATAATACCAGATGGAAATATGAATCTATACAGAAGAATAAAGAGCAACAGAAATAGTAACTTTGTGTGGAATATAAGAAGATTTTTCTTTAGTATTTAAATTTCTTATGGCTATTTAAAGTAAAGGTGATAAACATTTATTGCAGAGTTTATAGAATATTTCAAAGCACAATGTATGACAGCAACAGCATAAAAACCAAAAGGGGAAGAAATAGAACTATGTAGTTGTAAGGTCCTTGTACTATATACATGGTATATAATTTGAAGGCAGACTATGTAAGTTAAATCTCACAGTAGCTACTGCAATAACATAATATAAATCATAGCTATACATTTTTTAAAAGTACATAAAAGGCAATTATAGAAAATATTCAATTAATCTCAGTGAAGAGAAAAACAAAGGGAAAAAAGATTACAAAAGTTTCAAATTTAACACAAACAACAACATGGTAGAATTAAACCCAGCAACATCAGTAATGGTAACTGTATTAAATGAAGCTGTCTGTATATTCCAGTCACAGGCAAAGATTTCCCAATAGACAAAAATAAATAAATAAAAGCAAGATTCAACTGTTCGCTGCTTATAAGAACGCACAGTAACTAAACAGATTCAAATGGCCTAAAAATAAAAAGAGGAAAATGAAATATTGTGCTAATATTAATAAGAGGAAAGCCACATTAATATCAGAAAGAGAAGACATCTGAATATGGAAGATTATGAGAGATAAAGCAGGATTATTTCATAATAATAAAATATTGAATTCAAGCTGACACAACAATCCTAAATGTTTATAAACCTAATAACAGAGTTTCAAAACAGACAAAGCAAAAGTTGATAGAACTATAAGAACAGAGAAACCCACAATTATAGTTGCAGATTTCAACACCTCTCAGTAATTGTTAGAACAAGTAGACATAATTACAATAAATATACAGATTTTAATTACATTATTAAATCCGTTGACCTAAATGATATTTATAGAACATTTCATTCAACAACAGCAGAATAAACATTCTTTTCAAATGTGCACATACATTTTCCAAGATAGATCATATAAAACAAGTTTCAGTAAGTTTGAAAAGATTATACTCACACCAAGTAAGCACTCTGATCACAATAGAATCAAATTACTAACCAATAATAGCAAGATCTCTGGAAAACACACAAACCTTTTCAAATTAAGGAATATAAGCTATATAACCCACGTCAAAGAAGACACCAAGAGGAAAATTAGAAAATATTTTAACTGATAGAAAAGTGAAAATACAGCCTATAAAAATGTATAAGATAGAGCTGGGGATTTAGCTCAGTGGTACTGTGCCTGCCTCCCAAGTGCAAGGTCTGGAGTTCGATCCTCATACCGGAAAAAAAAAAAAAAGACTGAGTTTCTGCTTATTTGTTACCACAGCTATAGAAAACTAGTATAATATCAAATCAATTGCCTCATTTCCGTGTCTCCAGAAAACAGAAAAAGAAGAGCAATTAAATACAATGTTAACAGAGCAAAAGAAATGAAAACGTGAGCAGAAAGTATGGAAGTGGGAAACTATAGAAAATCAGTGAAACCTTAGAGTGTTTGAGAAGATTGAAAAAATGATAAATTTGTGGCTAGATGAGAGAGAAATGAATTACCAATAGCAGCAATAAAAGAGTTATGACAACATAAATACAGATCCTGTAGGTATTAAAAGGATGACAAGGAAATAGCTTGTAAGAAAAATTTCATGCTAATAATTTCAACAACTTGGATAAAAAGGAAAATTCTGTGAAAGACACAAACCACCAAAATTTGCTCAGGAAGAAATAGATAATTTGAATATATGTTTTATATATTATAAAAAATTATGTGGGGTCGGGGATTTAGCTCAGTGGTTCCGCCACCTGCCTCACAAGTGCAAGGACTCAAGTTCGATCCCTGGTACACCAAATAAATAAATTATTTTTTAAAAAAGATTATGTGTATATAATCTTCCCACAAAGGAAACTCTTACACAGATAACTTTACTGGTAAATTCTGCCAAAATTTTAGGAAGAAATACAAATTCTTGACAAAAATTTTCAGAAAATTTGAAAGTCATGGACACTTTCCAAATTATTTTATGAAGTCAGCATTACCTCAACACCAAATCTAAAATCATTACAATAGAATTATAAACCAATCTGTTCATGACCATAGATTCACAAGTGCTTTAAAAATGTTTAGCTGATTGCATACAATGATAAATAAAATAAAAAAGAAATAGTGAGTCAGTAGAGTTTATTCTGGAAATTCAAAATTGGTTTAACTTTCAAAAATCAATTGAGGGCCAGGGATTAGCTCAGTGGCATCACTGCCTGCCTCACAAGGTCCTAAGTTCAACATCTGGTACCTTAAAAAAAAAAAATCAATCAATTGAGTCAGGTGTGGTGGCACATGCCTGTAATCCCAGCACTCAGGAGGCTGAGGCAGGAGGATCACCAAAAATTTGAGGCCAGCCTGGGCTACATAGTGAGTTAAGGGCCAGCCTGAACTACAAAGGGAGACCCTGTCTCAAAAAATCAACTAACTGGGGTGAAGGGAGGGCAGGGATAAGGGGAAAAATGAGAATCAAGACCTGCCATGTAAAGGTACAAGATCCCAATAATGAATGTAACTGTACTGCATACCTATAATACACCAATAAACTCAATTTAAAAAAATCAACCAAACAAACAAAAAAGCAATCAGTGAACTGGACATGGTGATACATTGTTACGTGGCTGTATTCCCAAGACTGTGGGAGCCTTGAGCTGGAGAATAACAAGTACAAGTCTAGCCTGGACAACTTAAGGAGACTTTGTCTCAAAATAAAAGGGACAGGGCTGGGGATTTAGCTCAGTGGTGCCACGACCTGACTTGCTAAGCGCAAGGACCCAAGTTCAATCCCTGCTACCAAAAAAATAAAATAAAAGGGACTGGGGATGTAGTTAAGTGGTAGAGATCTGCTAGGTTAATCCCTAGCACTACACACACACACACACGTGCACACATACATCAATCAGTCTAATTCATATTCATAGACTACAAATGAAAAGTCATGTGTTCATCTCAAAAGATGCAGCAAAAGCATTCAACAAAGGCAAACATCCATTTTTGATATAAACTCTCAGCGCCTAGGAACAGAAAGAATTTCCTCAAATCAATAAAGGGCATCTACAGAAAATGTATAGCTAATATCATACTTAATTACAAAAGATGAAATACTTTATAAATTATGCAGTAACACACGACCAGCCATTCTACTCCTACATATTTACCCAACACAAATGAAACCATATGTTCCATATAAAGATATAATTGTTTATAGCTTTATTTGTAAGAGATCCAAACAGAAACAATCCAAAGGTCCCTTCACAAGTAAATGGATAAACACATTTTGGTATATCTACACAATGAAATACTACTCAGTAAAATTTACACCTTCGACAACATTGGCAAATCTCAAGTCATTCTCAGACAAAAGAATAATACTGTTTGAATCCATTTATGGAAACTTCTAGGAAGTGATACCTAATCTATATGCAAAAAAGCATATTAGTGATTATCTAATGTTGAGATGCAAGTGGAGAGCAGCAGAAGAGAGGGCTTACAAATGAACAAACGTGGAAAATGTCTGGGGCCTTAGATGTCCATGTGTAATGTCTTAGCTGTCAAAATTTCATGAGTGTACATGTAGGTCAAAGCTTACTCAATTTTATTCCATAAATATGTGTGATTTAGAATGGGCATGGTGGTCCATGCCTATAATCCCAGAACACCAGGAGCTGAGGCAAGAGAAAGTCAAATTCAACCCCAACCTGGACAAGCACTTAGTGAGACTCTGTCTTGAAACAAAAGATAAAAAAGGGCAGGGGATGCAGCTGAATGTGAAGGCTCTGGATTCAACCCCTGGTACCATACGAAAAGGTGCAGTTTAATGCATATCATAAATGAGTACAAAATGAAAACGTAAGATGTTCATAGATAAGTTGTGAAGGGGTATGTAGGGATGTAGGGAGATATGACTTTGGAGAAATAAGTTGAACTCTGTCCTGTGGACACCATCATGGATTAGTCTGAGGAGAGTTGGACCATAGAAACAAGAGCTAAATGTCAATGCAATAGATCATGGATGGCCATGATTAAGGTAGTGAAAGCAGAGACAAACTGCTCATAACGTAGTATTAAAAAGACTTTGTGAGCCAGCTCAGTAAGAAAGAGGAAAGGTATCTGACTTGGGAGCTGCTATGGGTTGAATTGTATCCTCCTATAATTCAAATGTTGAAGCCCTAACTACCAACATGACTGTATTTGGAGATAGACTCTGTAGGAGGTGTCTTAGTCTATTTGCAATAATGTAACACAATACATGATGCTGAGTATTTTTAAAACAACAGAAACCCATTTCTCACAGTTCTAGGGGTTATGAAGTCCAAGATCTAAGTGCTGCATCTGATGAAGGTCCTCTTGTTGCATCTGCCTGAGGGGAGGATGCTGTGTCTTGGCATGGCAGAAGGGTACAAGGGCAGGCTGGCCAAATGCTTCAGGAGTCTCTTTTATAAGCTTAATCTCTTAAGCAGGGACAAGACCTCATGGCCTTATAAACTCTTAAAGACCCTGTCTCTTAATACTACCACCCTGGTGCAGGGTTGTTAAATTTAGAAAAATTAGAAGTACAGCTGGGTGAGGTGCTACACACCTGTAATCCCAGCTACTTGAGAGGTTGAGTCAGGGGCATCAAAATTTCAAGGCCAGGGCCGGGATGTAGCTCAGTGGTTCCGCTGCCTGCTTTGCAAGCACAGGTCCCAAGTTCAATCCCCGGTACAAAAAAAATTTTTTTCAAGGCCAGACTGGGCAACTTAGCAAGGCCGTCTCAAACTAGAACTAAAAACAGCCAGGGATGTAACTCAGTGGTAGTGAGCTTACCTGGCATGAGTGAAGCCCTCATTTCAATCCCCTGTACCACAGGGGGTAAAAGACAAGAAGCAAGCACTAAGACAGATGGGGAATTCAGATTGGGATATATCAGGTTTGGACAGCAGTCACATGAAGAGGCCAACTGGAAATGTAGGTCAGGAGCTCTGGAGCGAGATTAACTGGACATAAGAATTTGGGAACCATCAGCAATAGGCGACAGTTGAAGAGCCACAAAGATAGGTACACAGCAAAGGTGGTGAACCAATGGCATGTATGTCACCGTGGGCTGTTTGTTATCATTGAAAGCTCTACAAGGTTTGCCATCACTGGTATACAGTATGGGTTGGAGTCTGAAAAGAATTCTGAAAAGAAATGCCAGGGAATAGAAGTTTCAGTGACTCCAAAACCAATGAGAGATTTTTGATAAGAAATGATTAATAGCATCAAATACTTCAGAAAACAGGGTACCTTTTGAGGAAGACATCTTCATGTTTTGAAATGACCCTGAAAATCAAAGAGCTTACAATCTATCTGAAAAGAACACTTGATAAAGTTAGTAAATCATTTAATTAAAATGATTTGTCTTATTAAAATACATAGACAATGCAATGCAGAGCCATCTATTCTGCGAACATCCACTGAGCACCTGTATGTCAGATATTTAGTTATGGAAAGAGAAATTGAGCTTTAAAAAAAAGAAAGATACATCTTGGTTATGAGGGTGAGAGGAATGATAGTCTGCCCAAGTGGAAAAGAACAAAGTAACATAGGTATGCTGGGTGGTGTGGAGTGGGAAAGATGAAGAGGATTTTGTCTTTCAAGAGTTCAAAGAGCAAGAGAGAGTTAGGGAAAGCCCTGTGTGGGAAGTTAGGGCTCTAGAAAGCACCTGCTCCAGGATAGCTGCTTCAAAAGATGTTCTTGCTTCAATATTTTGTAGGAGGCTATGCCCCTACTGCTTTGCCATAAGGCCAGGCCTCACGTGTCAGGCTGCCAGACAAGAACTGCTGATTTCTTCAGACTTTGGAAATGCAAATAGTGCAGCTTACTACTTTGTCCACCAAATATGCGTCCAATTTCCCTCAGACTTGGGGAAGAAATTATCATAATAAAACTCCAAGGCCAAACATAATTAGGTGACGACTTAAGGTATCACAGTTATTCCTATAGCCCTGATCTACACAAAAACTCTTGGCGATGGATCCGAAGTCAATCACAACTTATATTGTAGTGGTACGCGGTGGGCCTAGAGAAAGCTGGTTATGTGATAGGCCGGGCAATATACTGAGTAGTTAGGATGAGCGAATGCGTGGTTGGTTAACCACTACCAGACTCTGAAAACTATCTTTGATTTGGAAGCTTTAAAGCTTCCGGGCCCTTGTAAAGTTGCCGTCCTCCGGATGGCCGGTAGAGGGAACTGTGGCTCGCCTGGGTCTGCAATTGCCAGACCTCAAATCCTGGGCGGCTAAAGCCAATCCAGTCCGCTTAGAGTCCCAAAAACCTGAGACTGTCAGGCGCCGGGAGCTGGCCCGAGGTTTGTACGGCGGCCACCTAAAATTTCCCCCAGCCAAGTGTTGGCGAGGAGGAGGGCAAGGTTGGAAAGGAGGAGGAGAGGAGAGAAGAAGGGAAACGTAGCGCGGCCGCGACTCCGCGGGAAGCGCAAACCCTCCAGGCCGGCGGGCGCGCGCCCTTGCGCTGCGCTGTGATGAGGGACGCGGTGCACAGAGTGCAGGTTCCGGCCATCTAAATCTGAGCGAGGCTGCACAGATCCCGGGCGAGAACTCGCGCCCTCACCTTGTAGGGTCTAGGAGCATCGGGAAAACTCTACTTTGGCGGCAGAGCCCGCTTAGGATGGGGGCTTTCTGTCCATGCAGAGAATCCCAGAACCGCCTTCCGCTCTTTCGGCGCCTTAGAAAATCTTAACAGTAATGAACTGCGAGGAAAAGAGGGAGTCCAGTTCTCTGTGGAGCGAGGACTCGACCCGTTGCTTCTCCCTCTTGTGCCCCCGAGGCTGCGCCCAGTCAAGGGGCTTCAGGTCCTCGTCCACCCCCTCTAACCTGTTTTGGCTCGCCTTTTTTCAAAGGGAGTTTCTAGCCCCGAGTGTCCACATCTCTCTGCTTCGTAGCCCACTCCCCAATTCGCTCCTACCCCAAGCTCCTTCCCACAAAGGGGCGTCCCTGGAGCCGGTGGAGAGAGAAAGGGCTCTGAATATATAACTTGAGACACGCTGGATCGAGGCTTGAACTGTGACAAATAAATAGGCAGACCACAAGCGTCAACCTTTAGGAGGGCCTGAACCTGTGAAAGACCCACCTCTGTCCCTACGCCCAAGGCGGGACTCTCCTTTCTGAGCGTGCCCCGTCTCCACAGATGCCTCCTACTCCAGACAGTGAGGGAGAGGGAGGTTTGGGAGTTGCACTGGGAGGTCCCCGCGCCCCTCTCCACCCTACCCCCAGCTCATCCGGGCCTTCCCCGAGACCACAGCTGGAGAAGACGGCCTGTAAACGGAGGGTCTCTCTCAGAGCTCCTACCTAGGTAATCAAGCAAGGTGATGGGAGCATCAGATGATCTTTTCTATACCCTGCCTCTGCCCAAGTAGCCCGCTGCACAACGGGCTCGTAAGTGCGCACTCTCCCTGGGAAAGCAAGCGAGGGACCCTTGGAGATCCTTTAGGGAGGGAAACTAGAAAGTCACCTTTAAAGGTTGTTCTTAGATCCCGGGATTGGGAAACAGCGACCCCCAGAGCCGGGCTTCGTTTTTGATTTCCTCCTCCTGGGTGGGGTGGCCTCCTCGGCACCCTAGAGCCCAGCTCAGCCCAGCAACAGACCCTACACATCTGGCTGAGGGACCCACAGGAGCATGGGAGCGGCCCAAGTGCTCCAGACTGAGGGTCAGAGGCGAGGATTCAGTCTCTATAGACCCCCTATACAGAATCAGAGACAATATCTCCTATTCGCTATCGACTTTAAGGAATTACACACAGGCATATGATTTCATCCTATCTGAATCTCTAGCACAACAATCTAGGAAGGTACACAGATTAGGTTATGACCATTTTGCAGCTCAGGAAATAGATGCTAGTAGGCTTTGTTTCCTTAATTTAACTGTGGGCTTCAGAAGGGAGCCAGGAAATCTCTAGTTTATTCTGGCTGTGATAGTAGTTGCTTCTATAATTCGGGGGAGCGGGTTATATTACACAGATGGAAGTGGTAAAGCCAGGGCTCAGACTCTACCCAGGTGGTCATCCCACTACCTGGGACTGCAAGACGGGTGCAGAAATGCACTCACAGAACTTCTTTTCAAGCCTCTTGTTCCCCACTGGGGGCTGCAGCAATATCTTTCACTGCAAATGTAGTGCCTCTGGTCACTGAGTCACTCCATATTACTGGGGATTAATAATATGGAGTCTTTGTGGGGAGGAGATACATCTCAATTGTTGAAAGTTGACTTTTCAGACCAAGTACTATGCCAGGTGTTGCCTTCCTGAAATATTTGTGGGGTGTCATGAATTTTAATAAAACTTAAAGCAAAATAACACTGCCAGTCAATACATTTAGTACCCTAGGGTACTGTAAAGGACCAGAAAAGACCATGGAGTTGTAGGGGATGGCAAGAGAGGCATCTTTTCCTCTGCATATTATCCTGTTTTCTTTCTGTCCTTCCAAATGACACGGGAGGGGATAAAAGGGCACTTTCCATCAGCCATGAAGTATGAGCAAAAGCTGGTGGTGAGTCCACTCCTCAGGGGCTGGGCTTGAGCCTGCCCCTCTGAAGATCCTCGATTCTGTGCTGAGTGGCAGCCAACCCAGCAGAGTGTGCTTGAGATGGAGGCGACTGAACGGGGCCACTTGGGGACAGCTCCATAGGGGCCAGCTGTACCGGCTTCCAGCTGCACCCACTTCACCTGGAGCAAGTTGGTTTCAGGTTAAAGGACAACGACTCAAGGGGTGGACTACATTCTCCAGCATAATTGAAACCACGGAAAAGTCACTGATTTGGCCCAGGCCTGCCCTATTCAGGATGAGTCAGGGAGGTGCTGGATAGAAAGGATGCTCTTCAGTGAGAAGTAGGTGCTGGAGCCAAAGGAGAGACTCCCGAAGCTTTTGCTTGGACAACTCTGGAGATGTAGATATCGGCCTTTTCCTCACTGGGTGGGAATCTACTGACTTATTCCAGGCAGTGTGGTGCGCCTGGCAGAGAAGTCAGAGCGGTGGGTCTGTGTGAAAGGGCAGAGGTCAGAGAGGCGCCTCGGGTCTGTGCCTTGGTGCCGGTGCTGGTGCCCCGGTGCTGAAGAAGCCCAGCCTAGGTCTAAGCTGAGCGGGCGCTGGTGTGTGTGCATGAGAAGTGCACCAGCCCACAGAGGGTAAAACAGAGTCCTAGTTTCAGAGACCAGAGAAGCCCACCCTAGGCCTAGATTTCTGGTACCCACCCAACACCTGCTGCGTGGTTCCATGCTCAGTGGTGTTCCTGGTGCCTAGGAAACCAAGGCTAGGGAGCTGCGGAGACTACTTGCACCCTGGATCCTGCCTGGAGCTGAAAAGCTGCCGCCACAGAAAGGCTGAAGCGGCTCAACTCAAAGACTGGAAGAGTCACTAAACTCTTCACTGGGTCCAGAGCCCTCAAGATGGGGAGGGTGTACTTATGAGGATAACTACAGAAACCTCCAGTTCTGGCAATGAACTTTCAAAAATTGCAAAGGTCTGAAAGCACTTTGATGTGTCTGATTTCATTTGACTCTCATAAAAAACCTTTCGGAGTATTATCTCCATTTCTAAATGGCTTCGTGACTTGACTGGGAGGTTTGTAGGACGTTCTCCTACATTTGGTGTTTCTTACAGTTATGAAGAGACAGAGAGAGAGACAGACAGAGAGAGAGAGAGAGAGAGAGAGAGAGAGAGAGAGAGAGAGAGAGAGAGAAAACAAGAAATCTGCCTTGCCTTCATAAGATCCCATGCAGGGCACAGGCCTGTTTGGGCTGTGGCTCTAGACAAGGTCCATACTCTGCTTTGCCTGCTCCTTTCTGTCGTTCACTTGAGCCCAGCATGGCCTCCCCTCCCTGCTCCCTAGACACCACATTGACCAAAGCAGTGTTGTTAGGATCTAAGGTCTTTCTGAGAGCACCCCCCAGAGAAGCTCCTGAAAGAGAAGGGCACAGAGGCCGGTTTGGTATCTGTCTTCGCCAATACAAGCTGCAGGCCATCACCACAAGAAAAGAAAAGAAAAAGTAGGGTTGTCTGGCCCAAAGCTGCTGCAGGAACCTCAGGAAAATGTGAGTGCACATAAGAGTTCCAGGATGTCCTGTGCTTTCTCAACCCCTGGTAAGGGAGGTAGAAGGTGAGGAAAGCAAATGTTAACATAGAAGTTGGCTTTGTATCGAGGGAGTACAGAGCATGCTTCAAGGAGAGGACGGATATCTTAAAAATCAAATAAGCAGAACAACTCCCCCTGCTATCAATTGCTATTAATGAAAAAGGAACCTCGTGTGCTGGACTAAATAGTTCAAAACTGCCTGTTCATTATCCGGAGCTTCCTCACTACGAGGAAGGGAAGACAATGTGAAAACAAAACCCAAATTGAGAAGCCTGCCTGACCGGCCTCCTCCGAAGTGTCAGGGAGGCACCTGCCAGAGTAGGAGGCGCTCCGCCCTCTCAGCCCCCGACGCGCTGGGAAAGCTCAAAGAGCCAAAGAGAAAGGAAAACAAAAACAAACAACAACGAAAATGTTTAAAATTCGGGGGGTGGGGGAGATGGAACTGGTCTCAAAATCCGCGCCAGGAAAGGCTCTACCGTAGTCCACTGACTGCGGGTCCTCGCCTGGCCCAGCAACGCGACTGACGCCCCCGGCTCGCTGGGGAACGAAGCCCACAGCTCCCCCTCGCCAGGCGCCCGAGGACCCTCAAGGCGCGGGGCTCGCACTTGAAGCCTGGAAACGCGCAGACAGGAAGCCCACTTCCTCCTAAGCAGTTTCTTGCTTGCCGGATGAGAGGAGCCCAATTGAAGCAGAATGATCCTCATCTACTAATATCCAGCGTGGCCACAAAGCGACTGGCCATTTACGCCGCCACTTTAAACAAAGATATTTGGTTATTCCCGGGGAAGCAAGTGCACTTTTGCATGGCTGAGCTCCGGGCGGAGGCGAGGCGAGGCGCGGCTCACCCTCCCGCCTCAGCCGGGCACTCCTGCCGCTCCTCGGTTGGCGTCCTCCCCGAAGGAGGAAAGAGCAGGGTCTGGGCTCGGCGTTGGGACTGTGATGTCCTCATAAACTCAGCTTCAGCCCCCAGAATCCCGCGAGTTCAGGCCACGGGCTAGGGTCTGAGACACACACCAGGTTTGTTCCCGGTGGGACAACTTCGGTGGTGCATCCCCGCCTTAGCGCTCCCCGCCTTGCTCGCAGCCCGGGAGGCGACGGCTGCGCGTTCCTGGCTGGGAGGGGGCGGGGAGCGAGCGTGCGGTGTGGGGGTGTG
>NW_022900929.1:58943371-58944170 GCF_012274545.1 Fukomys damarensis | reverse complement strand
CCGGGTATCCCGACCACTTCGGAAAGTGGTTCCACTTTGTAACTCTTCAAGTTGGTTGCAAAGCAGCAGTCACCTTCCTTCCTCCCCACCGTCCCTCCTCCCGGGCGACTCTCCACCCCACCTCCTGCCCTCCCCGCTCTCGGTTCCCTCCTCCCTCCCCTCCCTCGCCTCCTCCCCGCGCCCCCCGCACCCCACAAAAAATGGGGATGGGGGTGTGCGGGGAGGGGAAGAAATGCTTTGGCTGGCTCTCCCCTCTCCCTCTCGCTCTTTTCCCTCTCCCTCTCTCCCTCCCTCCCTCTCTCTGATCTAAAAATCCTGACAACTGAAACTTAAAGGTGTTTACCTTGTCATCAGCATGTAAGCTAATTATCTCGGGCAAGATGTAGGCTTCTATTGTCTTGTTGCTTTAGCGCTTATGCCCCGCCTCTGGTGGCTGCCTAAAACCTGGCGCCGGGCTAAAACAAACGGGAGGCAGCCCCCGAGCCTCCACTCAAGCCAATTAAGGCGGACTCGGTCCACTCCGTTACGTGTGCATCCAACAAGATCGGCATTAAGGTAACACCAGAATATTTGGCAAAGGGAGAAAAAAAAAAGTAGCGAGGCTTCGCCTTCCCCCTCTCCCTTTTTTTTCCTCCTCTTCCTTCCTCCTCCAGCCGCCGCCGAATCATGTCGATGAGTCCAAAGCACACGACTCCGTTCTCAGTGTCTGACATCTTGAGTCCCCTGGAGGAAAGCTACAAGAAAGTGGGCATGGAGGGCGGCGGCCTCGGGGCTCCGCTGGCGGCGTACAGGCAGGGCC
>NW_022900929.1:58941697-58942147 GCF_012274545.1 Fukomys damarensis | reverse complement strand
GGCCCGGCGGGCGCGCTCTCCGGCGAAGTCCGGACCCGGGGGAGGGCGCGCGGCTCCGGAGGGGGTGATAGACGGGCCGAGCAGGCGCCCTCACTGGTCTACAGCAGAAAAGTGAAGAGGCAAAGCGTCTAAGGGCTCGAGCCTTCAGAAGAGAGCACCCTCCTTTCCTAACCTTCCAGAGCTGGGGCTTTACCGTCGGATCCTAAGTCCCTGCCTGAGCTCAGTTCCATGCCTGTGGCCAGCTAACCCCAACGGGGCTAGGGCAAAAAGGAGCGGGAGCAGAGTCTCTCACTTCCCACCCCTCTGCGCTTTGGGGGTCGCGAGAGGGTGCTGAGACCTAGGGAGGTTAGCCAGGGTTGAACGGGACGCGCTCTGGCACTCTCTCGGACTGCACAGCCCCGGCGGGCGGCAGCGCTAGCGGTCTCCAGCGGCTGAGCCTCCCTGGCCGGC
>NW_022900929.1:58941300-58941646 GCF_012274545.1 Fukomys damarensis | reverse complement strand
CAGCCGACACTATGCGTTTGTCGCTTACAGTCTCCCGCTTCATGGGCCCGGCGAGCGGCATGAATATGAGCGGCATGGGCGGCCTGGGGTCCCTGGGGGACGTGAGCAAGAACATGGCCCCACTGCCAAGCGCGCCGCGCAGGAAGCGCCGGGTGCTCTTCTCCCAGGCGCAGGTGTACGAGCTGGAGCGACGCTTCAAGCAACAGAAGTATCTGTCGGCGCCGGAGCGCGAGCACCTGGCCAGCATGATCCACCTGACACCCACGCAGGTCAAAATCTGGTTCCAGAACCACCGCTACAAAATGAAGCGCCAGGCCAAGGACAAGGCGGCTCAGCAACAGTTGCA
>NW_022900929.1:58935833-58940970 GCF_012274545.1 Fukomys damarensis | reverse complement strand
CTCCAGCCTGTCTCACCTGAACTCCTCGGGCTCGGACTACGGTACCATGTCCTGCTCCACCTTGCTATATGGTCGGACCTGGTGAGAGAACTCGAGGCCGGCCCTAGCCCAGAGCGCTGCCTCACCACTTCCCCTCTACCCGCCACAAAGACCACCGTTCAGCCGCTGCTCCAAGCGCTTTGACTTTTCTTAAGAACCTGTCCGCGTTTAGACCAAGGAATACTACACAAAGGCCAAACTGCTGGACGTCTTTCTTTCTTTTGTTTTTTTTTTTCTTTCTAAAATTTGTGGATTTTTTTTAAAAAAAGAAAATAAAACCAGCCAAGCCAATTCAATTCCTTACGGAGTCTTTAAACCTAGAAAGACATAGAAAGAACAGCTGTGGGGGTGTCTTTTTGGTGATTCAAAGAGGTTTCCCATGCTGGGGCACAGTTTGGAGAGGGCTCTGCACTGTCTGGCTCTGGACTCCAAAGACCTCAAACTTCACTCTTGGTACACTTTTCCAGCAAAGAGGACTCGCTTGTAAATACCAGAATATTCTCTCTCTCTCTCTCTCTCTCTCTCTCTCTCTCTCTCTCTCTCTCTTCCTCTCTCTCCCTCACTCTCTCTCTCTCTCTCTCTCTTCCCCTCTCTCCCTCCCTCTCTGCCCCTCTCTCTCTTTTCTAAGAAGGGAGGAAGGGAGCTGGGGAGAGGGAAGATTCCTCGACGTAACCCACTTGTCAGTGACACAAAGGAAGTGCCCCTTCCCAGGTGACCTCTGGCAGTGCAGGTTCCGCCCAGCCATACCCCCCTAGAAAAATTGTTTTATGTTTGATGTGAACTTGTAGCTGTAAAATGCTGTCAAAAGTTGGATTAAATGCCTAGTTTTTAGCAATCTGTACATTTTGTTGTAAAAAAGAAAAAAAAAACACTCCCTATCCCCAGCCCCTCACATTTTTTTTAAATGGGCATTGACAAATTTGTGTATATTATTTGGCAGTTTTGGTATTTGCCACGTCAGTCTTTTTCTGTTGTAACTTATGTAGATATTTGGCTTAAATATAGTTCCTAAGAAGCTTCTAATAAATTATACAAATTTAAAAGGTTCTTTTTCTGATTAAAAACATCTTTTTGTTTGATTTTGATTTGGCTTTAAATGGCTTTTTGGGGGAACTCATCTTTGGGCTAATGGGATCTGAATTGTTTAGGTCTGAGCTCAAAGGATTCTGAACCAGATAAGGAGGCCAGGTTCAGAGTTTCTGTCTCATGGGTAAAGGGAATCTTCTTCTTTGGGACTGAGTGGAACCAAATCATAAGCAATCCTGAGACTAGAGAAGAGCAAAGCTGAACTACCTTTAGCAGGACCCAGAGAGAAAGGAAGGAAAAAAGACCATGGGACTCATTTTCAGAGTCAGGTTCTGCTTTTTAGATACCTGGAAACTACCTACTGTGATCTTAAACAGCAGCCAAGGGATCATTTAACAGCAGTGAGCTAGGACATCTGTTTGAGATGACACTGAATGAGTTAGTATTTCAGTACATGAGTTCCTTCCATAGGCTTGAACGTCAAACCCATTATTTCTAATCTACAGCCAAGCTCCTTCACAGTTAGAATTTGGTGAGTGGCAGTTTTTCAAATTGAAGTCTCGGTGAGTTTTATTTCGAAAACAGCAAACTGTGCTCAGGGATCCAGACCCCCATCCCCAGCGGCTGTGGCTTGGGTGTCCACATTGGGCTCGGTGGCTGGACTGAGGATGCCTGCTATAGGGCTTTGGGCTGTTGTTTCACATTTTGTTCCAATGCTTTCCACCTCTGGGCTCCTCGATCTTTACAACAGGGCATCTTTCTCTTGGTCTCAACTCTCTACCTCCTTCCCATCCCAGCAAAAATATGTTTTACTGCTTTTCTTATAATTTCTACTTTCCTGGTCTCGGCTCTCAGATAAACGTGTTGAGGAACCATTAAGGCTGCTTTGAGGGGTGAAGGGTGGCAGCAATGGAAGGAGCGGCTGCGGACAGAAAGAAAAATCAGAACTTTGGATGGTCTTTTCCCTGCTACTCCCCAAAACCTACAAAGTGCAGGCAGCCTAGTGGGTTTCAGACAGGCACCCCTCCCAGCACTTTCCTTCCAGACCTGGAAGGTTTATTTGGGAGGCTGATTCCTGTTTGGCTTGTGCTCACTTCTCACCTAGACTTTCAACTTTCTTTTTTCTTTCTTGCCTCCCTTTCTCTTCCTCTCCTTTCCATTTCATTCTGTTTCTAACTCCTCCACCATTTCCGTGGGAAATAGATTGGCCATGTCCTTGGCCTCACCTACAAGTGCTCTTCCTGGACTTCCAGGGGGCTCCTCTCTAGTGATAATTTAGGATTAGAGGCGAGGAAGGAATTTCTCCCCACAGAAACCAGGCCTGGCTACTGAGATCTAGTTTCCAATATCTTGAAGGGACCTGGAGATTCTGAAAGGGTGGTTGGTTGGGTCTAGTGAATGTGCTGATTGAGAAACGCACGAAACCCAGAAAGTTTGGGCATGTGTGTTAGAAAGGGTAGCGATTGGTCGTTCTGGGGCAAGGAGTGCAGGTGGCCTGGGAGGGGGCTGGGTAGGGGAGGCGGGTACTGCAGCTGCTGTTTGGCTCTAGGACCCCAATTCTGTGAGGTGGGAGATTAGCTCTAACCTCCCAAGGCCAGCACAAGCCTGGAAGCCGTGGGGCCGGCGGAGCAGGCCTTCGGCCCTCGGGCTACCCCTTCCCCGCTGTGCCTGCGAGTCACAGTTACGCTGTGCTGAGTGGTAGTCTAAACTTTGTCGCCCCTGTGCTGGGTGGACTTTCTATCAAACACATTCTCCTTCCACCGCCGGCTCAGTTTGAAGTCTGTTTACTTGTCCCGGGAAAAGGTGAATTCGGGCTCGGGTCTGAGGATGGGACTGAGATAAACAGGGCCTTGGCCTTTTCTCCCATCAATCACTTGGAGTCCACCACACCAGCTCCAGGCTGGGGAACTTGTCGCAGCTTGGGGAAGCAGCCCGTAGGCCGCGGTCAGAAGCGTCTTTTAGATAAACACCAGGGTGCTCATCTCGCAGCTTGGGGACACCCTCTGCCCACAGAGCCCCAGCAGCCTCTGGGAAGCCAGTGCTGTCCTTTCCTGGCGTCCCTTATCTTAGATCTCCATCGACCCCCAGCCCTGGTCTATTCTGGCTCCTCTGGAGGAGAAATCAGCATTCTGGATGTTCCAGTCGCTCAGGGGCTGGAAGAGCAGAACCCTTCCTCACATGAGCGGGCAGAACCGTTCATCCTGCGATCCCGAGAAACTTTGCCCCCTCCAAAGTAGCTCACCCCACCCTGGCCCCCGACGCCTCCGGGAGTAAGGGAGATTTTGCAAACAGCATCCCACCCCCTCTTCCTTCCTCTCCCTCACCCCACCCCCACACTGCCTTGTAAACAGGAGGACTTTCTCGAGAGCCCTGGAGAGCCGCTCTAGTGGCTTCAGGGCCTGAAACCCCAGGCTTGGCTTGTTTGGTGTTTAGCATCCGAAAGCAGCTCCCCACCCCTGCCCCAGCCTGGGAACCCCAAGCTGTGGTCCAGGGAGGAAGGAAAGCAGCCCTCTCAGCTGGCAGGGCCGTGGACTGGGCTAGGCTCGGGGGAGGCGAGAAGAGCAGGACCGAGATGCCCTGCACAGGGAAGGGGGGTGGAATCCTGCTGCCACCGCGGGGGCACAGGCTGGGATCCTCAAGGCTGGGAGGCTGGCGAGGGCAGGAATGTCAGAGCAGCCTGGGGACTCTGAGCGAAATCCAGTCCAGGCCAGGGCCCACTCCTCAAGAAGCTCTCGGGCACTTGGTCCTGGGGACCAGCGAGGCCAGCGCTCCTGTCCCAGGCCCTCGCAGGAGGCAGCTTTCCCCACTGCTTAGGGCTTGGCCGTCGCTAGGGAAAGACTTGATGGGAGCTTTCCGAGGGACTTCAGATCCTCCTGGGCTGGGGCCAGGGAGCTCTAGTGGCAGTGCTCGGATCTGGCACCGAAGTCTCTCTCGGAAGACTTCTCAGACTTTGGAGGCCGCGGGCGCTCCGAGCGCGCTTCACTCCGCCGCATCCCGGCCTCGCCAGGGGCTGACCTCTCTAGGAGAAGTGCACGCGAGGTAGAGCGAGTCTCTTCTCAGGCTGGGCGATCCGAGATAAGAGGAAATGAGAGCGAGGTTTTCTGACTTCCACCTCATTAGGGACCAGGTAAGGTCGATGCTTTTTCTATTATGTCTTTATCTTAAAAGTGGGCCAATTTAAGATAAGGGAAAAAAAATCCAGAATGTGTGTGAACTGCGCTGATAAAGACTGACCCCCTTCGCCGAACTAAAGCAAGCCAGGCAGACATTCATTTTCTATAAACAAGAAGAATTGTGAGAAGCTGTCTTGAATTCTGATCGGATGTCTACAGTCTCTCTAGATATAGCTCCCCCTCCCAACCCCCACCCTCCAATTATTAAAGTGAGGAAGCAGAGTGAGCTGGCGATTTTATTTGTGAAGAACTAGGAAGCCCGTTGGGAAATGTGAATCTGAAATGATACAATTCGTAAAGGCTTTGCTGGCTTGTTTGTTTCAAACAAGGCTTTCTTTATAAATGGAAAAAAAGTGCCACACGGGTATTGGAGGAAGTTTTTCCTGCTCACCAGTTAGTTAGGAGATGCAGGGTGCTGCCTTGTCTTCCTGGCTGGTTGGTGTATGTTTCCTTGTGCAGTTGTGTTCCTGGGGCTTCCAGCCACCCTCTGTGAGGTCCAGTTTGAGAGTATGCCTCAACTGGGAGCGTAGAAAGTTTGCTAGTGTCTCCTGGGTGAGTGACCTTGGGAGGAGAGACCTGTCTCCAGTCACCCTTTCTGAAAGCTTGGCCTTCCAAGTGGAGGGAGGAAAGTATGTTTTATTGAAGGGGTGGCATGAGCCTTCACTTACCCTATGCAGTTGTGTTTATGAACTTTGCTGAGTCTTAAGGGAATGGAGGAAGAACAGACTCAGAAATTTGGGCCAGGTATGGTGGTGCAGGCCTGTGATACCAGCACTTGGGAGGCTGAGGTAGGAGGATCACCATGAGTTTGAAGCCAGCCTGAGCTACATGGTGAGTGTAAGGCCAGCCTGAATTATATAGCAGATCCTGTCTCAAAAGACAACCAAAAAAAAAAAAAA
>NW_022900929.1:58933970-58935786 GCF_012274545.1 Fukomys damarensis | reverse complement strand
GAAGAAGAAGAAGAAGAAGAAGAAGAAGAAGAAGAAGAAGAAGAAGAAGAAGAAGAAGAAGAAGAAGAAGAAGAAGAAGAAGAAGAAGAAGAAGAAGAAGAAGGAAGAAGAAGAAGAAGAAGAAGAAGAAGAAAGAAAGAAAGAAAGAAAGAAAGAAAGAAAGAAAGAAAGAAAGAAAGAAAGAAAGAAGGAAAAGAAAAGAAAAAAGAAACTTGGCAACACAGTTGTGTCCTCATCTGAAACCAGAGGTGAAGTGGGCGGCTGCATTTTTCTCTGACAGTGACCTGATACCCGGATTGCAGGATGTCCTGGGCATCCATGCCTCTCACCCTTTACAGTGCTTTTCATGTCACCTCTGCTTCCTAAACATTTATTACCTTTGTCATTATGACTTGTGGCAAAGTTTTGGGAAGTATGAGGTCTCCAAATATTTTCCTATTTTATTTCTTTTTGTTGCTTGCAGAACACTGCAATATAAATTGATTACTGTATTACTTTGCCTGAAAGAAATAAAACATAAATGTTGTCATTGCTAATACTTAGTAAAGAGAACTCTTTCCTCTGATGTAATATTTCTAATCCTGTTCACTCTGTGTGTAGATATAAGTGATTGCATATAAATGTTTGTCTGTGTATAGAAGTACATACATATTCATCTCTTATTCACATGTGCATGTATCTTATATATTTTAAAGATTCTACAAAATTAATATAGAATTGGATTTTACAGAAACCTATTAGATAAAAGAAAGAGGAATGCATTTATTACCTCAATTACAATATAACCTGGAGTTGGGTTTCCTCTTAAATATCAAATAAACAAATGTTAGTTTTGCCCACTTTAGGTTGGAATGTGTACTTATTGTCATAGAGCTAATCATATCTGGGGAATATTAAAATTTGTTTTTAAATAATCTGAAGTTGGTGCCTGAGACACAAGTATGGATAAGATTCTGAAACAATTTAAAACAGAAATCGTCCTCCCATGCTGAACTTACATTGTTCATATAAATACTACTTCCCAGCTAACAAAAATTAAACAAACAAAAAGGAAGTGTTTTTGCTCCTCGTTTTTAACAAATGTCCTCTTTATCGTGGCCTTCACATAGCAGCAGAAATAAGAGGGTAGGTCTGAGTACAGTCGACAAGAAAAAAAAATAGACAGACAAACACACACACACACACACACACACACACACACACACACACAGTTTCACATGGTTAGGGGAATCCTGTCTGGTCTGTAGATGGCAGTTGTCAGTAACAGCACGTTATTACTGCATGTATTAAACATTGCAATTTTGGGGGGGTGATTATTGATAATCTCATTTCTACAAAATGAGAGATGTCAAACCATGAAAAGATGTCCTCTGATACCTTTCCCCTGTCCCTGTGCCCTGGAGTCATTCTGTGGAAAAATCACCCAGAATCAAGCAGTCTGAGTTTTGCTTCATATTCTCCCTCCCAATGATGCTGCTCTAAAGGGTCCAAAGTCTAGGAGAACAAGAATTTATTTGGCCCGCGTGCTACTGATTTACCTGATCTCCCAGCACAGTCTGCTGAGTGCACGCGTGCGCCCACAGATGTAAACCCGAGAATTATCGTAATGAACCAAAGAGGACCGAGCTGGTTCCTCTGAGCTAGCTGCTTGCTTTGCCCTAACTCAGAACACCCGGACCCTGACTATGTGTAGTGTGAACTCTGAAAATGCTTCCTGAGAACCAAGTCCCTAAATAGACTTGCAGTGACAGGCTTTTTCAGAGGAGACTCAAGCCTCAGAGGATTAAACCTCTCCCTGCCTGGCCACTCCAAGGTG
>NW_022900929.1:58928765-58933390 GCF_012274545.1 Fukomys damarensis | reverse complement strand
GGGGTGGCAGTGGCCTTGGTGCTGGCAGTGGTGCTGGTGGTGTTGCTGCTGAGCTGCCAAGGTTTTTGTCGTTCCTCTGATTCAGTTTCAGAAAGAATTACGGCCCCTCATTTCACAGGTGTGCACAGGGCATAAGTTCTCACCTCTAGCCAGGTCAGATAAAGCTGGAGCTGGTTCATTATTACCCAGTGACCTGCAGTACTAACTGGAGAATTGATTTTGCTCCCTGGAAGCCCTACTGAGGCTGAGAGGGCTGGGGGCAGTAAATTTTGGAAGTACTACATTGTGTCACACCTACATCTCATAAAACAGGTAAAGCTCACATACCTTTCTAAACATCCACATAGACAATTGGTTTCACACTGAAGTCAAACAAGAGAGCCTTTGGGAAGTAAAGTAACCAAAAAAGCCAACCCACTTCTTGTCCATAATCTAGCACAGGATAGGGATAGAGAAAACCTTTGAGACCTATCACTATACAAGCACCTTGACATTAACCTTCCTTTATGAACCATTTTTGAACAAATGCGATGTCACATTAACACAAAACTAGCTGCTGAAAAAAATCTTGACATGGCTAACTACTCAGGTCTGTTAATTGTGTTTCTCTGAAAGCTAGAGATTTGCATGTAGGTAGTACTACTCATTGGAAAGACAGAAGAGAGGAGAGAGACCCAAAAAAGACAGGAAAATGTGCCTGGTAAAAAGCGTGTGGAGTTTCCATTGGTGGTTGTGAGGTTCTGGTTGTAACTGGGCTGAAGTGTAGGGCTGGGGTGTGTAAGTGTGTGTTGTGTGTACATAGTGTTTAAAGGGTAGGCTAGTGGAAATAGCCTGGGAGATGGCGGGGGAGGTCGTGTGTGTACCATGTCTGAGCTTTGGGCTGGTGACACAATGGCCATGTAATTATCTGGCTGAAACATGCTCAGATGGCAAAAAGTTGCAAAATAGATCGACCTCCCTGAGAAGAGAGGGGGCCGGTTACAGAGGTCTGCAGCCATCACCCTTTTTTCAATACATTTTAAACAAGAGGATCTAGCGAGTGATTCTGATTCAATACACATAATCAGTTTGCAAGTCTTATTTCCATTTGAAAACAGGGCCATTTGCAATCATAAGAGCTGGACACGCTGAAAGATACAGAGCGCATTCCGAGCAGATGATGGGTGACAGAATCTGTAGGCGAGCACTAAATATTTTCTTCAAGCCTCAGACCTTGTGTGTCTTTAGTCGAAATATATTTTAAATGGAATATTCCTGTTGAATATATAACTTAATTGCTTAGAAAATCAAGACTGCATGGCTGGGAGGAAAATCGGCCAGAAAGGTGACAGCAGAACTGTGTTTGTGCTGCCTAACAGTCATGCAATGAAGAATGCACTGGGTAAAAAAGATTTGATGAAAAATTCAAATTTATTTTTAAAGGAACGACCTCCAGAGGTGTTATCCGGGGCTAAAGTTTGTTGAGTGGAACCCCGCAGTCCTCACCTGATGTGGGGGGGACTAGCGGGTGTGTTGTGGGGGGGGTGCCGGGCAGAACTGCAGAGCCTGGAAGAAAGCCCAAGGAGCAACCCCACCGGCCTCCCAGCTCCAACACCAAAGTCTTGGGGACAACTTCGTGCCTGGCGGTTCCAAATTGGTTGTCAGGATCTCTGTGAGAAGTGCGGGCTGTTGAAATCTTGAGCTGTTTTAGGGTCTCTCGTGAAAACTTCGGTTTCTAGGACTACGAGAAGCAGCTGTCGGCGGCCTCCCCCTTCCCACCCCGTCTTCTTTCTCCCCCAGCCCAACCCTTGCCCCCCACCTTCCTGAGGCCGCACCCCTCCGGACCTCTGCTTCTCCACCTACGCCCAGCCCACAGCCTCAGTCTCTCCTCTCACTCGGTCCCACGTTGCCCCCCACCACTGCCCCACCCCAGCCGGTGCCTCCATCCGGCTCCCTCCCGCTGTAGGAACAGCTTCGGCCGCGCGCCGCCTGCCGACAGGGCCCTCAAGCCTCTGGGAAACCATACAAATGCATCAGTTGTCTGGTGTGCTGGAAAGTAGGCGCTTCGGCGAATTTAGATCTGTTTACTCCCTTGAATTTAAGGATATTAATTCACTGGCTTATGACAGCGATGCAAACTTTAACCTGAAAAAGCGAATTTTTCCAAAAGGATCTTTATTTTTTTAATAATAATTTTTAAAAAGTCAGCAGGCTACTGCTATTTCCCTAGCAAGTTTTCTTAAGGAAAAGTGAGGTTCCTCTGCTCAGATAACAATGTGTAACAAACTAGCTAGTAGAAACTCAGTGCAATAGTAGGATGTGCTCAATGTTAATTCCATTTTTACTTGCAAGGGGCTCCTTTTTAACTCCAGGTTGATGCCTCTTAGGCAAATGTTGTGTTTTTAGACGTTCTTGGAAAGCACTGGCCTCTGGAAGAGCTCCATTGACCCAATAAATGGAGTAGCGGGCAAGTTTGCAATTGTGTTGGATTCTGTACAGCTCCTAACCCCCTGACTTGCTCAATTTTCTGCAAAACTTCCCCAAATCCCCAATATCAAATAGGGACTACAAAGATCTAAAAGGATCCTTTCTCCCTACACCCCTCTCACCACCCCCCCAAGCCCTCTAAAATATGTTTCTCTCTAGAACCTGTTCCTCGGATAAGGGAGAGTCATCCAAAGGCACTGTGTTCAGAGAGGAAGGCTGGGGTGGAGGTAAGGCCTTCCCTAGCAGGAAACCTCTAGGCTCCCTAATTCTGCAAGCAGGGAGGACAGAACTCCTACAACTGGAAGAAGGCAAGGCTAATGCTGAAACCAGCAGGACTCCATCTGCTCCAGCATGGAACAGGGCTCTAGGCCTGGCTGGGTAGTTAGAAGCAGGTGCACAGGAATGTGGCTCCTGGTCAGAGAGGGCACATGGGGCTGGAGGTTTCAGTCACCTAACAGCTTCACTGAGATGATGGTGACTACAGGACTGTTTTGAGAAGTTATGGTTGATTTGTACTTATCCTTCCACATCCTCAGGATACACCAGCTCAGAACTGCTTTCCCAAGTCTTCAGGTGCAGTTCCAGTGAAAGAGACAAAGCCTCGGCCCACCTTCCCTGGGGATTCCTCTGCCCTGCCTACCAATGAGATATGGGAGAACCCCATTGGGTCTCAAAGATTCTCTGTAAGAGTGTCTTCATGCTTGTATTTATAGCTTGATGTAACTTGATTATCTACTTTTCATTCGTTTATTTAGCCCCCTCATTTTCCATTTCTTCTTTTCAATGCCTATGTTTTACTTGCTTTCTTGTCTAATTCCGGCCATGGAGCTGTACATGTGCAGTCTCACTTTGTAGGCAATTTGGTATCATTTTCCTAATGTCGGCACTAAAAGGAAAAGCAGATAAAGTGAATGGCTAAGCCATAAAGAATGAAAGCCAGCAAGGTCCAAATGGAACGCCAGTTGGGGAATAAGAAAATCAAAGAATGGCCAAGGTCAGCCTATCAGAGGGCCAGCAAGAAAAATGATAGAAGAAGCAAACGGAAGCCTCAGTCTGGAAAAAACCAATTAATGTCAGTATATGAGGAGGAAGGAGGACAGACCCTGCAGAAGGCATACACCTACGATGGACAAGCAGAGAGTGCTACGAAGAGGAAGCAGATACGTGTTTCCAGAGCGTGTAGTAGCCGTCTCCAAGCTGAAGAGCAAACCCTGCCTTCCCTCTGCCAGGCCTTAAGAATAGGAACTGTCTTGCCAGAGCAAATTAAACCACTGTGGAGCTGAGGGGTCAGGGGCTGAAGTTCTTCTTCCCGGATCCACCCTGCTCCTTTAGCTTGGGCCCTGCGGGTGGGGAGTGCGGCTGGAGGTCAAGGACACAATCACAGGGAGAAAAAAAATAGTACCTGGAAACAGACAAAATTTCTTTCGGACACGTGTCCCGCCCTCCTCCCTGCAGTCGGGAGAAAGGAGTTTGGGGAAAGGGGAGCTTTCTAGTTTTCCCGGCCCTGGCCGTCGGACAGCGCCCCCTTTAGACCCTGAGAGCTCTGCCTAGACCGAGGCATCACGTGTAGGGCGCCCCAGCTGCTTGGGAACGCAGTGGGGTGATTTCGCCGAGACTAGGAACTGATCCCAGGTCCGGCCCTCATTTTCGAGCCCTAAGCGACTTCCTGGTACGAAAGTAGGTCCCTGGGAGGGCGACCCCTTACCGGGACCAGCCGGGCGAGTCGAGTGTCTTTCTGCAGCTGCCCCCCTCCGCCCCGCCCCAGCCTAGTTTGCAGCCTCGGAGCCCAGCGACCGCGGCTGAGGAGGAGGCCGTGCTGCGGGCTCGGGCGCTGCGAAGAGGAGGGAGCCCAAACCTCATCCCCGAGCCTGGGGTCCCGAAGCCGTCCTTTCTAAAGGGTTTCAGGCTGTGATCTGTTTTAGCAGCATCACCACCCTTTAGGGGCTGCCGCCTAACGATGTCTGCATTTGATTGTTGCCGCCGCATAGCACATTCGCGACGCTTCCCGGGTTGCGCGGCCAAGGCTCGGTCCGCACTTGGCCGGGGAGGGCCCGCGAGGGAGGTGTCCTGGGGACCGCGGTTCCGCGAGTTCCTAGGGAGGAGGGTGGACGCCCTGTTCCGCCTTCGGAGCCTGCGCTCAGCCCCAGCGCGAGGCGGCG
>NW_022900929.1:58925372-58928653 GCF_012274545.1 Fukomys damarensis | reverse complement strand
GTCCCCGGCCCCACGCGCTCCCTTCCCTTCATAATTCTCCGATTATTTCGGAGGCAAAGATTTCCATCTTAAGGGGAAGTTGTTTTATCTCGCCTAAATTCAAAAACAGAGCCTTCAAAAGTCTGCATGGGTGTGTTTAATATTTTTCATTCTAGCATTCAAATGAATGCGAAACCACGGATCGAATCCCGTCACTCTTTTGGGGTTAGCTTCTCCCGATATTTCACACGGAAAACAAAACTGGGTCCCTCTTATTTGTACTTGTCCTTAACCTTTGCAGCAACTGCTGTAGATGCGGCTCTGTCCCTTCTCTAATAGATTTTACCAGGGGCTGGTGACAGAGAACTGATTTCTTTTCTATTAGGGTTTAGCACATCTTTGTTGAAGGTCTGTAGAATGACCAGGGATTAGATTTGCATCTCTTAGACGCCCTGTGTGGTCTTTGTGCGAAGCTTGTAACTGTTAAAAATGACTTGTTAGGAAGCGTGTGGGCTCTCATCGCTCTCCTTTTGACAGAATGATTGTGAAATTCAGATTGGCCCTGTAGGATTTAGCCCTAGATTCCACCTGAACCCTAAGCAATTAGACCCTAATCTCACTGCAATCATATTTGAGTTAGGATTTGTTGCACTTTGTTTACTTCAATTAAAAGCAGTGGAATAATTTTTTCAGCTTTTAAAATGAAATCTCCAGGCATAAAACCTTAGGACTGCTTAGAAACGGTTTTGGTAGTGATGGGGATTTCTTTTCTTGTGTGGTTTCCTGCTAGTCCTCCTGCCCATTCCCTCCCCCATTCAAATAACTTCTTTCTTTCCCTGTCGCTCGCTAAAGCCCCGATCATCTTCGCAGGGGTTGAATTCGGGTAGCCGGAGATGAACTGCGTGGAGATGTCTGTCAGCTGCCAGGGCGCACCCACTGCGGGAGCTCCCGCCAAGTCCCCAACCGGGCGCCTACCCGACCAAGCTAGTCCTCCGAGCGCCGCAGGCAGATCCCTGCGTGGGCTCGGGGCAGTGGGCATCTGTCCTGCTCTGTCTTCCGGCAGCGGAGTGGTTGCCTGTAAAGCGCCAGGAACCAGCTCCGCTGCACAGATTGCACGGGAGAAGTGGTCAGCCTGACCTCCTCGAGCGCCCCAGGAGGCTCCCGCCGGCCTAACAGAGCTGCCCCCAGGGGTCCCCTGTGGCCTCGACTTGGATTTAGCTTTGTGCCAGAGGCCCTGCAGGGCAGCAGTGGAGCGAGAGCGTTCTGAGCCCCGCGGGGTCTTCCTCTGCACCAGTGCAGGCCCGCTGGGTGTCTGGGCTCCGGCGTCTTCTAGCAGCCGATCCTCCAGGGCCGGAGCCCCTCCGCCAGGCTCAGAGGCCCAAAGCCCAGGCCCCTAGGTCCTGCCTCCCGTCAGACTGAGAAGGGCCAGTTGCCCAAGTCTTTAGGGTCTTCGCCATTTAACCCCATGCAGTTCCCAAGTGACGCCTGCATTTACCTTCAAGTTAAATCACCTTAGTATTTCTTGATCTGTGCACTTTTACTGCCTGTTTGCTTGTTTGTTTTTGTGTGTTTGTCGAGACTTGGTCACCTTTATTTACTTTGCTCAGAGAATCTCTTCGTCTGGAGTTACGGCTTCCCCCCCCCCATTTTGACTCATGGCCATTTCTTTGCTCCCACTGAGTTGCATTGGGTTCCCTAAATCAAGACTTCACCGTTCCCAGTTAATGCTGAAGGGCCCACCAACACAGAATGTAAACAAGAGGAATTTTCTGACACGGAGGACCTCGGACTTCAGTGTCATTTATTTTTGCGGGGAGAAGAGGGAAATACTACCCTTTAAACTAACCAATAAACTTTTAAATAGTACTCTCATCACTGTCACTTGTCCCAGAGAGGATATGTTAATTTTTTTTCTTGTATTTGATTCCATTTGAAGCGAGAAAGTCACCCTGCACCAATCTCTGTGTTTGTAACTAAAAAGATTTTAAGTGGAAATATTTTGCTGATACTAAGTACTATATAAACGAGGAACGACACTAATATAGTAAAGCTCTCATCCAGTATTGTCTGAGGTGAAGTCTATGTAAAATAGGCCAACCTCTTTGGGTAATTCTTACCTCTAGTTAATTTAATAATTTTTAAAGACTCAAAGAAGTCAATGCAAGTTTCTGTCTTGTGCTTGGATGGGGGAGGTGGAATACAGTCTGTGGGGAAGGGAGGGAGGGAAGCAAGGCTGTGGCAATAATCTCTTTGAGATCTACCAGGAGAAACCTTGATCTACTGATTGTGGATCCCTGCTTTAAACCAATTCTGTGTGCAGTTTAGTGCAGTTTTTCATTTGTGAATAGGAACTGTATCAGAACCCTAGTGTGACCATGACAATTGGGTAATCACACACAAGGCATCTTTGCTAATGGAGAGATTCTGTAAATATGTTTCTAGTGAATACACAGATAACAGTCACAGAGGAAGGGTCAGGTGCCACAAATCATAGATTATTCTGCCAAGGGTTGCCAGCCGTCTGAGGCTTGGAAGGACATTAACTGCCTTTACATTCTCAGAATACTCTCCTCAGTTCGTGATTTCACTTACTTGACCCTACTTCTGTTATTAAAAAGCTGGCAGGCACAATCAAGGGCAAGCAGGTTGGCTACCTACCCTTCTGGCAGCTCTCCAGTGTTCCCATTTAGCTGCCAGAAGACCAGGAGAGGAGTGAATCACTCATTTAATCCTGCGGTAGCATCTAGTAGGTACAGGAAAACTTTAGTGGTAGAGGGCAAGTCCACCAATCAGCCCTGTTTCTACACCTTCCCCCTTTCCTATGGAATAAATTACTGGGAATTCACTCCTCAAAGAATAGGGAGGGAAATGATGAGAAGTGACTTAGGTACAGGAGTTCCTTGGTAAGCAAGTTGTGAGTGCCTTACTTGATAGCGTCCATTCTGACAACACTATAGATGGCAGCAAGATTCTCATTACTAATAGGGAACAAAAATCAAGACATGTCCCTCATCATATAGTGGTAGGGGAAAAAAATGAAACTTGGAAGAGTATCACTTCTTGTGAGTGGTGAGTGAACTCCTGGCTTTTAGCATTTGCTTTCATAGAGGAATTGTTTCCAAATCCATTAGATTTAGCCGCTCAACTTTCAGAGAAATGTGAATTTGAGGTTACATAAAACTACTGCTTTCTACACCAGATTGAAACAGATAGGTATTTGCCATACGTGGGCATTATAAAAACTATATATATATATATAAATGGATACATTTTGAGAATATACTCCTAAGTGAAATAAATAA
>NW_022900929.1:58881064-58925215 GCF_012274545.1 Fukomys damarensis | reverse complement strand
ATATATAATATGAGTGTTCTGATTTATTTTAAGGCTGCAATATCCAGACATAGCATAAAAGAATCCTAAGGGTGAGGCAACATTTCCTGGGTCCCCTTTGTTGGGAAGATAGATAATTTTCTCTTATTCCTATTTTGTAAGTGGCTTGGGCATCTAAAATGAGCTGTCACCAATGAAGGTGAAGCCATCACTTTTACTACTAGGTTCTGAGAAAAGGTACACACACTTCATCCATGAAGTTTCTCCAGGTGACTTGCTTGTGTGAGAGGACTTATAGCACTTTTTGAACAGAAAAGTGCAATTCACTGAACTGTAGGTGTTCAGGAAGGCTAGCAAAATGTATTTTTGAAGCCTGTAATATTTTCTAATATTCTAAGGAGTCTCTAGATGTGAGATATAAATAAACTAATTTAATTTTTTCCAAAATTATATTATCACATTAGTGTATTCTTAAAGAATGGAGATAGACATTAGTCATCTACATTACCAAAGAAGAAAAATATTTTAAAACCAGATGACAGATTTGTGCCTTATAATTTAAACAATATTGAATGGTGAACGATCTTCCAGGTTCATTTAGGCAGAAATGAGAGAGAATGTCTGTAAAAGTGAATAAAAAAAGACCTTATTGTACAAATATGCCTACCCTCCTCTCTGAGCTTATAATGCAAATCATTACTTGCTCTTGCTCTTGTCATTTTAATGTAATGGAGTCATTTCATACCCTTAAAAAAAAACAAAGTCCATGTCTTTTCATAAGTTTACAAATAACTTTCAAATGGCCTCAGCCAAGTTGAAGACATTAATGTAATCTTTCTTGCTTATTAAAATTAGAAGTTGAAATGTATGCCAATGAACATTTTTATATTGACTATCAATTCTTTGCCAGGAATGTTTTTTCTTTCAAGAAAATAGTAAGCAAGTGGACAAAAGGAAATTCCAAGTCAATATGGTTTGATGGTTGGTTACATTTCATATTCTTAAATTTAGATCTGTAAATAACGGTATTCTTTCTCTTTTGTTTCTCCTCTGTATATCTGCTGTTAGTACCTTATATAATGCCTGGCACTTAATATTTGTTCAATAAATATTTTCTGATTCACTTTGTGAAATATTTTCATTATTTCTCTATAATCTTTTCTGATATGCAAAATGTGAAGGTAAAATAGTATTATTGGTACTTTTCTTTTTATGTTTAACAAAAATTTTTTAAATTCTAGATATATTTGATTAAAAAAAGAAGTGTCCTCATTCCTTGCTAGTTAGCAAGAAAAAGCTTCTTTCATTTCCTCGCCTGTTCAAATTAAAACTGTAAGGTGACATTGTGATGTTTAAAGCAAACAAAATCCCAAATGCAACACAAAATTATTTTAAAGAATCAATAACTTGGAAAAGCCTTAGAGTTGATATCTTATTACATTCCAGGTTTAAACCTTCTATAGGATACCTACCATTCAAGATCTTTATTATTCTACACGGTGACTACTTTCTTTCCTTTTTTTAAATTTTTTATTTTTGGTAGTGGGGATCAAACTCAGGACCTTGTGCTTGCAAGTCAGGCAAGGACACTACTGAGCTAAATCCCCAGCCCCAGAGTGACTGTTTTCTAAAGTGATGAGAACTCTAAGGTCTAAATCCATCACTCTTTAGGGGGAGAGGGGAAGGCTGACCAGCATGGTCTCATCAACCAGAAAAGGATTTAAAAGTGAATGTTAATTAAAGACAATTCTACATAGGGCTGCTCTGTGGAGGGTGATCCAATGACCACAATGAATCCATTACTCATGAGCAAGTCTAATATTACTGTGCTCTTAACCCCTATTCTCAGTGAGACATCCTCACTTTTGAGTAAAGCCTTTTGAGTAGAGTTTTGGGGCACAATGGAGCCAATAGAATACAGTCAAGGTGGGGATTCATATTAGAAGTGACCTCAGGGTTGGGACACCCAGTGCCTTCTATTAGTCTAGGCAGCTACTAGACCATTTCTTCATCCATCTGGGAGCCTGGCACAAGATTATTTACATGTTAAGGGAAGAATATACTGGCAAATTTGTATTATTGAATGGGGATCCTTTTATCAATGAATACAAGGGTATCATTTCAAGTAGAAAATGTGTGAGCTGATGAACCTAGACACCCTGGCTTCAGTTGAGCAGGGTCCCTGAGAAGACATTTGTACCTGGGGAGTTTTTGCTCAGCAAGATGAGGAAGATGGGAAGGAAGCAAATGGCAGTAGAACCCAGGACAAGCTAAACTTTAACTCTAAATTGTTTGTTTAAAATGGAAAATTCTCTTTTGAAGCACTCATTTGGTATGAAGAAACTGATGGTATTTCCTGTTTACATCCAAATATCCATTTACAGTCTACATGGATTGCGCATTCATTGATATGTTCATTTAAATGAAGATCGGACTTTGTATTTCACTGCCAACTTTGCTATCAAAGTCAATTCATCATCATCAGAAAATGATTTAAAAAGTGGTTGGTAGAATTAAAAAAACAGCTTGCCGCAGATATTCTGTTGTCAACGTATATCCAGTTTAGACATTACTGAGAAGAGCTAGCGGGTATCATTCCAAGACTTAGAGATTTTTTTGTTGAGAAGAAATGTGATGTTCTATTTATTGATTCATCTATTCAGTCAGCAAACATTCACTAAGTGCTTGCCCCAGACAAAGTACTAAGCCTGGAGAGAAAGACTGGTCACTGCCATCAAGGGCAGTATATGTGGGAAGCGAAGTGTAGAGATGGACAATTCCAGCTCAGCGCAATGCATGGTATAATGCGAAGTCTGTGCAAAAGACAGCGAAATTCCAAAGGAAGAAGTCTGGCAGGAGGAGACAAGGTGATGCTTGAACTCACTCATGAAGGAGGAGCAGGGTTTCATCAGGCATCCTAGGTGGAGAAGCACCAGGGACAAAGGTCCAGAGGCAATGGGAAGCTTATCGTGGTGGGATCACACCTAGTTTGCATTGCTAGAGCACCTGTGAAGAGTGTTGGACGTAAAGCTGGAGGGGCAAAATGCTTCACACACGATCAGATCTGCATTTTAGAAAGAAGATGCTGTCAGCAGAGTGGAGAAAGGATCGGAACTGGGAGCAAACTAGTCACAGTGAGTCTATATGGTAGTTGTTTTTATCTACCTGCCTGGGGTATGAGTGCTAAAAAGAAATACTCTGAGGTTACAAATCCTCAGCACCTGCCAAGAATGACGGCATAAAGATATTTCCCAGAGAAGCAACTTTTTAAAGAAAATGATTGTTAACACTGTGTAAAGGTGGCCAACTAATTTGATATGTTCTGTAGATAACTTTGACACACACACACACATTATTTTACTTAATTGTATGATTGGTGCACACCTTTCTGTTACTGCGTTGCAAGACTGTAGAGTTGCAGAAGAGTGCTGCCAGGAGCCAAAGGTCTTGCCCATAATTTAGCTTTATAGCTTACTCTTTGGAAGACCTTGAGAAAGTCACTTCGTCTCTTTGAACCCCAGTTTCCTCCATTGTAAAGTAAAGGGCACAGTATAAATGATTTGTAATGCCACTTTATATCATTCTATGATTTGCAGCTTTGCACTTAATCTTTCCTAATGTATACTTTTACTCTATCTTAATGATTTACCACAATTTTAAAAAGAGCAGAAATATTTGGAAGATAACCCTTAAATGTGTAGGATAAAATTATGCTTGGCTTGACCCATACTTACTACATTTAGCTTCATTTGTGGCAAAGGTATGGATGTTGGTAGTTGTTTTGAAACTGTGGGCTTTCTGCTCACATGAATCACATTTCTTACTCATCTGAACAAAAAGAGGACTATATAATTACTATCAAAGTCTGCTAGACTAAATGAATGATTTAGCCCTAATTTGGGGTTATAGATTTTTTTGTTTAGAATTATTTTTGCTTCTCAGATTAAATAATTACATTATCTCAGAAAGTAGTGTGTGGATAGAACTGTGGCCCTTCAAATTATAGAAAGTGTGCTTCATTTAATAATAACTTCTTCATTTTAAATTGTATATTTCTTTAAAAACTTCCTGTTATTTAATGCTTTTTCCCCCACTCAAAGGCCTGTTTACATTAGTAGCATAGCTTCTAGAGCTCTGGAAGTTTACAGGGTTCATACCTACGACATATCACAGCTTTGTTACTGTGCTTCAGAGACATGCAGGGGTCCCAGGGCAAATCAAAATGTTTTTAAATGTATGACATGTGTTAAGTTAATGAAAATTCATGACTTTTCTCTGTCAGGACTTCTTGATCTTAAATCATCACAGAAGGTGAGTGCAAAGAATCTCATTTAATACTTTTAATTCTGGAATCCTTCCCATCCCTTGTGCTTTATCCCATATTTTGGAGTTCTGCTCCATTTAGCAGTCTGATTATAAATACAAAAATAAATAAACCTAAGCAGCATGCTCTAGATTGCTTTTCAGGATTTCCTGCTTAAACCATGATCCAGACATATAACTTTAAAAAAGAAATGGAAATGTGATCAGAGAATGTGGTTATGTATTACAAAGCATACAAAATACATGTAAAAGACCACATGAATGCTGTTAATTTAACTGACAATATTTGATGGCTTAAAAATATTTTCAAATTTGTCTTTTAAAATTGAAAAGAAAATATGGCAGGAAAATTTCAGGAAAATTAAAAAAAGCCAAAATGCTATTGAGATCAACTGTTTTTAAGTAAAAATCCATTCAAAGCAAAAGAAAAGGCATTGTGTAGTGTGTGCCGGCTAAAACAGAACACAAGAGCATTGTGGTTAATTAGAGCAAATCAACAGGATGCTTTGCAATATTTCTCACATCAGTGCACCATCTGATATTCATAATACAGACTTCCCACAGTCTTCATGTAATAAGGACCAGAAATAAATATTTGACTCGTTAAAATATATGGTACATTTTAAATGCTCTCTTTTAATTATTTTTAAGTCATTGTTATGAAAATAAAATCTTAACATCCCCAAATGTCATTCTACTTGCGATTTACAGTCATCTGAGTTATAATTTTTGTTTTAGTTTTATAGGTATTTTAACATAGAGAAAAATATTGATTTTAAAAATAAAATTTAGAACATGCAAATAGTTATTATATACTTTATGTATAAGTATTGTGCTTTTCCTGGGCTATGGAACTCAGGAATATTATAAATGATTAATTAATATACTACAAACAATGAGATATTACATTGTAGATATTCTCATATTAGCACAATACTATATAATAAGTGAACTACAGCAATACTCACATAATATATGTCTTACAAGAATATGCAGTGGTTAACACTTCTGTTTTTACAATTTATTCAACACCTGATTCTAGTCAGAAAAGTTTAGCTTTAGTTTTATTTATTATATTCAAGAATTATTCTATGAGGGAAAATGTTGCTTTTGTCATATTTTCATGAAGTTCAAAGTCTGTTCAATATAAGCCACACTTTTTTCCTTCCCTGGACCTTACTTTAAAAAAAAAAAAATGGGTTCTTTGTTACCTTGTCCTCTCTCACATTAAAGGTAGAGCTCCCTCTGGGCCACCGAGGTGCCTGAAAACAATTGTAAGCTGTTAGTTATCAGTTTGTTTAACTTGAATCAGAAATATATACATCCTGACAGTACTTTATTGTCAAGTTTTGCTCCCTTATAAAAGCAAATTTGTGAATTACTAACAGGTATTCTTTCTGGAGACAAAATTGGCATTAATAATGAGAGAACTGTCTTCCAAACAAGTCGATGTTCCACTCTCTAGAAGTTATAAAGTACAACTTGCCAACGGGAGGAATTTGTTCTCCAGACTGCTGTCATCTGCCGGTGAAAGGAAGTATGCTCGAGAAGAAAGCTAACAATAGTCTGGTTTTGACTATTTTCCTTTTGGTCATTTATTTTGTTCTGCTCTGTATTTTTTCCCTCTCACATCACACAAGACTATTTTTTTTATTCCTACACTCTTTAAAAAAAAAAAGTTTGTTGCTAAATATTTTCTTTCTTGATATTTATATTTCTGTAGAAAGAAAAATTAGTATCAAGGAACTATCTCATCTGTGGCACTAAACTTTTTCTTCGTCCTGTTCTTCACAGAAATTGGAGCTACTTTATTGCAGGATGGTATCTTTTAGCTATGTTCTGTCTAGACAATTTACATTTCCTACTGCTTTACAGACACAAATGCCTTTGATAACAAAAACCTTATTTAAAACACTCTTTTTACAAATCCCAAAAAAGGTATGTTAGGATGTAGAGTATTTTCTTCTAAAGAGCCTACTAAAGACACTGTCATACTCGTGTTTAAAATTTTAAAATCTGGTATATTTGCCTGTCAGGATTGCAGCATTAGCTATATATGTTAACTGCTCTCATGAAAAGCAGTTTCAATAAATAGTGCTCTGAAATTGGCTCTGTTGCATAGTTTGATTTATAGAAATTGAAATAATAATGGTCTAAAATGTGTGTTATAATAACTCTGCTTATCTCTAAAATCAGTGTTTCTTAAAGCAAACAATTTAAGTAGAAAAGTCATTTGATAAAAATAATTGGTACAGGCAAAATAGAACTCACATTCTTCTGCCAGATAATGGTTCAACGTCTAGTCTACTCTAATTCCAGTGGTACTTCATTGGATGCAATTCTCATTCATCTTAAAGTCTTAAGGAAAAAAAAATCCACATTTGCTATTTTTAAAAGTTATTTTTAAAGACATAGACAAATGTCGGAGGGATGGAATAAAACCTCTATCAGATTTACTTGTTATTCAGTTCCTCAAAAATTTTTGTTAGGGGACAGGAATGTCATATGTTTAGTTTCAGGACAAAGGCACCTTTTAAAATGAAGAGCTTAAAGAAAATCTATAAAGAAGTTTGCTTAACAAAAGTTAGGCTAAGCTCTTGGTTGTAAAAAAAATCTAGATTATAGCATCTGGACAAAAACTAAAATTTCATTAACTTTAAAACTAATGGAAAACTAGACTCTAATAAGCAGCATTTAAAAAAAGAACAACAAAAGCAATTATAAGCAACTTCTGGGATTCACTCTGGGTAATGTGTGTGGGGCATGTTGTTTTATTGTTTTTCTTGTATTTTCTTAACTTAGGAGATAAAGAAAATTATATAAGTTTAAAACTTTTTAAGCAATAGTCTCAGGCTGGATGGTATAGAGTTAAAATAAAAGCTTATAATAAAAAATTAACCTATTTAGCGATTATACATTATTATTACTATTCCTATTTGGCATGGTAAATGACCAAACTATACATTTTGGTTATGAAGACAATTCAGGTTCTTAGCTATATCACAAAATGTCCTTTTAATGGTTTAGGGATTAATTAAAAACTCCTTGAATGTGATTCATTAGTATTCAGTTTTGCATCTTGAGATTTATAGACATTTAAATTTTATGAATCAAATACTTTTGGCTGCATAGTGTGTTAAAATTAAAAAAAGAGATTATAAGCTGGTTGTATTAATTTCAGAGTTTTTACATTTAATGCTGCTTTTTAATAGCTAGAGATAAAGTTGCTAAATTCCATGCAAGACTGTTGTTAATTTGCTGAGATTGCAAATATTTGCTAAAATGTTTTATTTAGCATTAAAAACAGTTTTGTAGATACTAGCACGTCTTTACTTTCTTGACTACTTTCTTTCCTATACAATTTTTAAGTTCTCTAAGGATATAGCTATGCTGCTCATTTTTAAAGAAATGAGTAAACACACTTAGAATTTAGATTCACTGTAATGGAAGAGTTTAAAATCTTCAGCAAGATAATGAACTATTTACCTGACTTCGATTTATCTACCTCATGCATAAAGTGATTTGACAGAACTAACTAGTGAAAACTAACCAAAACTAAAAATCAACTGAGAGAATAGCTGAGAAGGAAAAAGGAAGAGATTCAGGAAATGATATTTTCCCATCAGTGGATAGGCATGCATACATTAAAGGCATAAAAGGCAGCAGGGGGGGAAACAAAAGCTGGAAGCTAAGGATCCTGCTAGTCTGAATTAACTAAATGGGGAAAAAAATGAAATCATTCTGCTTAAACTTGTTCACTAATAAAAGGAGAATCGCTTTTGTTAAATATGCTTGGTGTGATTATCAAGCAAAAAATTTTTTCTCCCAGACAGCTATGAATAAAACATGCGTTTGAACATTAGGTAAACAAACAATAAATGGATGAGTTCAGTTGCAACATAATAACATTTTATTTAGAAAACATATATAATCATATTTGTATTGGCAATCCAAATTTAATGACTTCTTTCAGTAAAATCAAAGTGCCTCACAAATGTCATCGAATGCATTAAGAATTGCTTATTCTTTGCCCATTTTTTTCCCATTTTCTCCCATTTTCTCAAAGAAACAGATTTTAAAAGTCTACCGAGCCACACATAGACTAGATGAAGTGTGCTTTTTTCAGAAAACACATTTCTTTTACATCATCCTAATTTTCTGTTTACACATGCTATAACAAAAAATGAACTGAAGAAATGCATTTCTGGGATTGGGGGGGGAGAAATGTGTCCAGTATAACTAGCTCGGGCTGCTTTAAACAAGGCTCTGAACAGCCGAACCACAGTCTTTGCCTCATTAGCCATTTCATTAACTCAACATCTTCTGGAAAATATGAATGAGAAGAAACCATTTACAATAAGGAAAGCAAACAACAGAATGAATTTCCTCTGTTGGTGTTTTCTAAGACTGTTAGACAGAAAACGGAGGGAAGAACTCTCTTTAGACGATATCACTTAATTAAGTAAAGCATCCTAATCAGAGTCCCCTCCAATTGTAATGACTGTAGGGAGTCAAGTACATTTCTGTCTATATTAGAGTATCTAACTGCAATGATTTATTGATATTTATTTTAGGAGTGCAACACAAAAGCAATAAAACAGTAGAAGCAGGGAGAGAGGGAACATGCTATTGCTTACAGCAGGTACAGCCGGAACACTTCAACAAAATTCCCGATTTTCTTGTGGGAGGTTTTGCTTTCTAAAATTAGAGCACACTTTGAAAGGAGAATGTTCCTTTTCCATATTTGATTTTTTCCCCATGTTCGCTGTGACGTTTCTTTGTCCATTGGGTGAATCATTGATTCACTTTCTTCACTGCAAGAATCACTGCAAATGAGTGCGTGAGCACCTGCTGTTTTCTGCAGTGACATTACTGGATTGCCTTCTACACGGATTTTAGTTTTAAAATACAGCTTCTGTGTATGGGAGAGAGATTTGAGGAAGGAGAGTAAATATACTGTATAGGCAGACAGACATTGGCTGCCCTCCAAGTTGTACACAGCATAAACCTGTTTATCTGCACAAATCTCAAAAACATGTGAATAATCAGGCGAGCAACTGGATAAGTGATTCACATTAGGGAACCTAACCAATATTCTGATGAGAGGGTACTCTCATGCTAAGACATTGGCACAACTAGACTTGCATTGTGGAAATGGCACATAATAAAGTTGATCAGTGACTCAAAGGAGAAAACAGTTTATAGTGAAATATATTTGAAGAGAAATCTCCATCCTGCGGACTTCAGTATATTTATGTGTAAGTAATCTCGACAACAGAGTTTTTAGAAATGTGCTTTCACCAACACCATTCAAATACTTGTGGTCAAAGTACATTTGGACTTCAAATTAGTTGTCAAAATAATTTATTTTTAAGAATGAAAATCTAAATATTGGGCTCAGTGTCTCAACATCCCAAATCACATCAACAGATGTATTTGAAATTCAATTACCAAACATGTTTATAACCTATTTATTTTGAAGAAGGAACTTTTCTTAGAAAGCTATATTCATTTTTACATTTGTGAAAGATAAACATTGGGGTAATAAGAAAATGGGGGAAACCAGGGTCTCATTATTCCTATATTACAGCTTTATTTTTCTCTTAATTTCTGTTGTTTCTCCTTTATTTGCTGCTCTTTTAATTCCCCCTTTGCCTTACTCTAAGGATTACTGCACATTAGCATTGAGCTGTAAAGTGGAAACTCTCAAAGTTTCAGGGTTAACCTCAAGGTATGCTTTGGTTCTGAAACTTTCTTAAGGTTATTTATGAATTTCAGGTGTGGTTCACTTCCATAAACTAGACCAGTTATAATTCCAGTAAGATAGATAAGTTATCTATCTTACTTGCTTGATATGTCTATCAATTGGCTTAAAAGATGGACCTGTCATCTTACTATCCCCCAAAATGTAGGTTTCTTTACATTTTCAAACTCAGAGTACTGATCCATAGAAAATAGGAATAATGCAACAAGGCAATTAAATAAATGTGTACGCTCCACAGCATTTTTTTCCTGCATTGCAGAAAGGCAAATTGCTAAAACTTTTGGATGTCAGAAAATTTTGCTAAGTCAGTCACCAAAGACATCATCATCTTAGCAACAGGCAGTCGTGGCAAAGGTAGGTGACCTAGAAACTGATGTTCTAAATTATATTCTGCTAATTTTAAGCTGCTTCTTCTTTTTTTGATAGTGGGGATTGAACTCAGGTCCTTGTGAGGCAGGTGACAGAAGCACTGAGCCAAATCCCCAGTCCTGAGCTGCTGCTGCTGTTTTGTTTTGTTTTGTTTTTGTTTTTTCAGACAGGGTTTCATTATGTAGTTGAGACTGACCTGGAACTCACTATGTAGCCCAGGCTGGCCTCAAACTCACAGCGATCTTCCTGCCTCAGCCTCCCAAGTTCTGCAATTACAGGCTATTGCCCATTGTATCCACCAAGTGTTTCTTGACTTGACATTTTCTCATCTTCTCGCTTCTTGTCTCAGGTTCTCATTCTTCAAGATCAGGCAGAGACTGACTGAATGGCTCCAATTATCAGGATGCAACCATCTAAATGAGAATCTGCCACTTTGTGTAAGTCTGTACCAAGCAGTCTCTTCTTTAGCAACAGGACACTTGCATAACATGAGATCATCTTTTCTCCTTCACTTCTCCCTGACCTTGTAAAATACTATAAGACTTTTTTGTTCATGATTTCTGAGTCCATAGCATAGGAGATCGAGCAGAAAACACAACATAAAACTAAAAAGTATTCCTTAGAAGATGTGTTCAGGTAAGTGACAAATGGAAGTTTGTGGGACTCAAAAATGATACTAAAATTGTTAACAATATCATCAACATTCCGAGAGCTCAACAGATTGATTTTGTAATCACAGAAAATTTTACCGAGTTCTCTGCATGAAGTAGATTTTGGATATATGCCACAAAGCTGAAATCAGTTCCTCAAGCCTCAAAAAAGCTCAGCCATTGCTGTTTATTGAGTCATAAAGAACACACTTTTGAGAGTTTTTTTGTTTGTTTGTTTGTTTGTTTGTTTGTTTCGTTTTGTTTGAGACGGGGTCTCACTATGTAGATGAGACTGACCTGGAACTCTGTAGCCCAGGCTGGTCTGAAACTCACAGCAATCCTCCTGCCTCAGCCTCCCGAGTGCTGGGGTTACAGGCGTGCGCCACCATGCCCAGCTTTTCACATTTTTAAGTGTTTTAAAGTGATGGCTATTCCAAGTGAAAAATGATCACCAAATCCTATATAACCTATTTATCACAGGAACTGAAGAAATAATAGCCTCGTTGCAAATGAACTTGAAGTCATAAAAGCAACCCAAGAAAGCACATAAAGCTTTTAAAAAAGTCTTTTCCCTTTCCCTTGTCCCTTCAATTCTGTCTACAATAGTGACCATTACTAGTAGTCATATTTTTAAGACTTTTTATTCATATGCAAGCATATCTGCTTTTAAATCACAAATAAAATTATACAATATGTTTACTATTTTAAGCTTGTTCTATTCAGTGTGTGTTCGCTCTTGCTACCTGCTCTATACATGAGCCTGTTTCATTCTCCTAGCAACTGCAAGGAGTATTGCATAATGGATGTTATGGATAAAGCCATTACCATGCTGATGGATATTTAAGTTATTTTTATTTAATCTTTGCTTTTCAAAATAATGCTTTAGCAAACATGCATACTTTTATAAGTGCAATTGAAGGATTAATTCCTTGAAGTGGAATGGCTACATAAAAACACATTTGCAATTTTGAGATAATATTGCCACATTATTGATAGAACCGAAGATGTACCAATTTACCCTTTTATAACAAGTTTTTTGAGATGCCAAGATTTGGACGAAGGCTACCACGAGTTCTGTGTGTGGCCCATCAACCTGCCATCTCTTCACACTTGGCTAACGTCAGTTCGGTGGTAGCTGCAGCGGTTAGTGGTGGCCTGGAGGAGGCAGACAGTGCTTCTGCTCCTACCTGCCAGGGTAGAGCCATGCTGGAGGCCTCTCTGGGATGGGAGGGAAACAGCTGGGGAAGTAAGGCTGTCGGCAACTTAAGGCCAGGACTGAGTTTCCTCTAGGCCCTTTGCTAGCGGCTTTCCTGAAGGGTGTGAAGGCTCAGAGTAAAACCAGGAGCCTTTACTCAGGCTCCTGTGAGAGCAAAGACGCTTGTTACCTAGAACTATTCTCTCTCCCCTCCCTCGCTTCCTCTCTCCTCTCTTCTCTCCCCACTCACCACACACGCAATCTGTATTTCTGCATTGATTCAGCTCTAAAAATACACTGATCTTTTTTTTTTTTTTTAAACCTTGTTAGCCTGGGTTCTCAGGAAGCACTGTTCTCAGAAACCATAGCTGATCTTCACAGGGAGGAGTTCTGGAAACTTCCTCTCCATTCTGCCATCTCACCCCTCTATTGGGATTAACCAGGAAATTTATCTGGCTTTGAAGAGATGGCCTCATCCTTGAAACTTCTACTCTTCATTCGATACTCTTATTTTTGAGTCCCCTTTTCACCCTGAAGTAGAAACTTGGGAGTGCCTCAGTGTACACCTACGTCTCAGCCTTTAAATTAAGAGGGTTCTTTAACATTCTCGAGGTTATAGTTACACTAGGAAGTTTGGTTTTGTGTTCAGCATTAGCATTCTAGGCACCACGGTAGGGCTGTAAAAGCAAAGATAAATGAAACACATTTTGTACCTTCTGAAAGCTCATAACATAGTGAGAAGACAGTGGGATAACACTAACTATATACAGGCCGCTCTTAGATATGTGTTAAAACAGAGATATTTAATCAAAATTCGGTGACGGCCCAGTTCTAGCAATTTATCCTGCAGATACATCTGTGCATACACCAAAGGATTTATAGGCAAGTTCACCACAGCCTTGTATGTGGTGGTGAGGCTTAAGAAAGGATGCTCGATGTCATTTAATAAGTGTTCTCTGTGTACTAACATGAGTGATCTCCAGGATATGTTTTATATAAAAATAGAAACCTACAGAATGTGCACAGTGTATATTGTCTTTTTTTCCCTTTTACTGAGTTTACTGGTATGTTTAAGGTATACAGTACAATTACGTTCATTATTGGGATGAACAGGTCTTGGTTCTCCTTTTTTACCCTTGTTCCTGCCCTCCCTTCACCCCCTCCTCCCCTCTCCATTTACAAACAGTTTATTTCCATTTTTTCATTTTGTCATATTTTTTCTTTCCCTTATTCCCTTTCCCCCACCCTTCCCATTTTCCCTACACCTTTAGCTCTTTTCTTCCTATTTCACATTGTCAATGATCTCATTAGGATCTTATGTACTATTATAGTTTTTCACACCAGAGAAACTATTCGGTATTTACACGTGTGGCTTATTTATTTCACTTAGGAGTATAGCCTCAATATGTATCCATTTTCCTATGAACGAATCTAATTTCTCATTCTTTAGTGTATTGTCTTTTGTATAACAAATCTAGGAAGTAAGACTATGTAAATGTTTATTTGTATATACAGTCATGCACAGAGTAATGATGACTTAGTCAGTAAGCGGTCACATAAACAATGGTGGTCTCAAAGATTACAATGGAGTTGAAAAATTCCTATTGCCCAGTGACATCACAGCCATTGCGACACTGGAGCATAAACATGTGCTCACACGTTTATGGTTATGCTGTGTCAACAACCCCACCATGCTGCCAGCCCAATGACGGCACAGCGATGCAGCTATGCACAGCGTGTAATACTTGATGATGATGATGAACGGCTGTTACTGGCTCATGTATTTACTATACTTTTACAGTTACTTTAGAGTGTAGGCCTATGTGTTTAAAAAAGAGTTTACTGTAAGACACTGTGCCATGTGGTACCAGCAGCTGCATACACCTCATCTGGGCAGCTCTTGAATATGCACACTTTCCGTTCCCACACTGACAAAATCTCCTAATGACACATTTCTCAGAATGTGTCCCTGTTAAAAGACGCTGGAAGACAGCAAAAGAGACTAATGCAAGCATGATCCTGTAGGGGGCATCAGGGATTGGGGGAATGAATGAAAAAAGGGGGTAAAATAACATGTAGAAATATTTATATAGTATATTACATTATAACATATATTATATATATCTCCATATCATTTTACTCTTTGAGTCATGTGAATGATTATTTTAAAACTTACTACATAATTTTAAATTTCTGGGGGTATTTTGCTTTTGTTTTTTGCAATACTGGGAGTTGAATCCTGGCTTCCCCCATGGCTGGCAAGCACTCTACCACTGAGCTACACCTGATCCCCTTTTATTTTATTTTGAGACAGGATCTCAGAAGTTGCAACATGTGGCCTCAAATTTGTGGTCTTCCTGCCTCAGCCTCCCAAGTAGCTGGGATTGTAGGTATGTCTGGTTTACATTTTAAAATAAAATTCATCCTCCCCAAACTTTGCATTTTCTGAGGTGTTCAGAAGTGCTTGACTACATTTACTTAGGATGAAAAAATCACCTAGGTCTGGACAAAGGTGCTCTGCACAGGAGAAAGAAACCTCTGCGACCACTAGATTTTGGTACCACATCCATAGACCACTGTCTAACGGCTTTGATCAGAGCTTAGGAGAAGCACTACAGAGTTCTCAGAAATGGAATTTCTTGTACAGAGGACATATGTACGGCATGGGAACAAGCCAGGCACGGTGGTGCATACCTGTAATCCAAGCATTCAGGGAGGCTGAAGCAGGGAGATCACAAGTTCTAGCCCAGCCAGGTCAATTCAGGGAAACCATGTCTCAAAATAAATAAATAAATAAATAAATAAATAAATAAATAAATAAATAAATTAAGTAAAAAAGGACTGGGAATGTAGCTCAGTACAAACCCTGGTACTCAAAATAAATAAATAAATAAAAAGACACGGGAATGATTTTAGGAGTACATTTTATTCTTTAACCTTCTTATTAGCAAGGTTGTTCAGAGTGGCCACCTCCGATTTCCGTGCTGACTTCGTAGTAAATGCATGATTTTCCCACACCACGAATTGACCTGCTGGAGCTATGAAGATGAACAATGCAAAATTTTACTGTAAGTTTTAAATAAAGATCTTTTGCCGAGTTATAAATAACAGGAATTAGCTGGCAGTAAAAATGCTACTTCTCTTTAACAAGGGTGTGCTCCATAAATCCTGCAGAACATCATATTAAGGTGACTTGGGGGAAGGTATCGGGGTAGAATTAGATCTTGAGAATTCTCTGGTCACTGGAATTAGGACATCTTGCAAGAAGGTAGTAGAGGATTAATAAGTTATGAGAAACAAGTTGATGATTTTGTGATTGTAAACGATAGCATTAGAAAGTTGTTGAAGGTGATAATCACCACTTAAGTCCCACGAGGACAGGAAAGGCTGCTGACGGATGAAGGGGGCCTTGCTTCCCTGGGTATCTCTGCAGGGATCTGCTCACTGCTGCTATGACTGTGCTGCCTTTCAGCTCCTCCTAGTCGTTTTTTCCACGAAGCTCTGCCCAGGAGATAAGGAGCTGGGAGCATGGAGGTAGGTAAAGGTAAGTGGCTCCAAGTCTTTTAAAACCACCCCCTCTGCCAGCACCCACAAATGTCGCTGAAGTCCCTCTGCTGGCCTCAAATCAGTCCTGTGGAAAGGGCCTGAAAAAAAAAAACCTGATTTTGAAATGAAACTTTCAGATGTGACAAAGTAACCGCACAACTCATCTCGCCTGCATCCAGTGTCAGTTTCTTTTTGCAAGTACAAGTGAATCATTACTTTATTTTTATGAGATCACCACCCAAATGTGAACCCATTAAATGAGTTACTGCCCGCAATCAGGACCACTTGTTACATAACATCAGCAAGAGGGACTCAGGTGAGAAACAACTCTGATTATAGGTATTTAGCCCAAATGTACATCAGTTGTAACTTCTTAAATGTGTTTCTTTTAGCAGCTAATTGAAATAGTTTATCAGTGAAAAGTCTTGACACAACAGTTATACACACGCACAAATGAGAACACAGGGAAATTAAATAAGACTTACAATATACACCTTAACAAAATGATGGCTTAATTTGTACTCCCTTTGTAATTTTAACTAAATATTGTGGTGAGTAGTTCTCACTTTAAATACTAAGTATATGGGCATTTATTACACACAATATGAAAATACTTCAGGAGGTTTGTGATTAACGCCATGGTATTCAGGTGTAGTTTATAGAGACTTTCAATCAAAGACAAAGGCCGAGCAATGATGAAACACATGAAAAAGATGCATGGATACAACTTAATAAAGACTTGCTTATATTAGCTCAGTGCTAGTTTTTGGCTTGTTAGTCATGTTCCCAAACAAGCAATTCAAATATCAAGTATTTTATTTATTTGTTTATTTATTATATTGCAGTACTGGGGATTGAACCCAGGGCCTTCACACTGAGCTACATCCCCAGCTCTTTCCTTATTTTTTTTGCTTTTAGGCAAGATCTCACTAATACATTAAATTGTCCAGACTGGGCTTGAACTTGCGATTGTCCTGCCTTAGCGTCACAGAGTGCAGGGGTTACAGGTGTGTGCCACCACACACAGCTGTTCTTGTTTGTTTGTTTGTTTGTTTGAGACAGGGTCTCACTGTATAGTTGAGACTGATCTAGAACTCACTGTGTAGCCGCTGGTCTCGAACTCACAGCGATCCTCCTGCCTCAGCCTCCCGAGTGCTGGGATTACAGGCGTGTGCCACCACACCCGGCTTGCAGCTGAACTTTAAATTTTTCTAAATCTCACAGCCCTACCGCTGTGGGTGTTGAAGAACACCCACATACCTCCATTCCCCGCCCTCCATGGCTGAACTTGGGGTCTTTTAACCATGGAGATATCCCCCCACCCCGCTCATGTTCATTCCGCCTGAAAAATGGTACTTATAGGATTGAGACCCCTAAATCCAGAATTTGAACCCAGCTCTGTGTTCCGAGTCTCTTATGGGATACTTCCTGCTTTGGCTCGGATGTGGTTTGTTTCCTAGGGACTCGTGCTGGAGGCCTGTCCCTCAGTGTGGTAGAGTAGAGGGTATGGGAGCTTGAAGGGGTGGCGCCCAGTGGGAGGTCATTAGGTCATTGAAGGCGCTGCTGTTGGATGGGATTAAGGTAGTTTCATGGACCCTGAGTTCTAGAGAAAGCAAATTCTTCTAAGAGCAAGCCCAGCTCCGATCCTCTACATTGCTCTCTGGCTTCTTGTGTCAGGATACGATCTCTTCCTACCAAAAATCCTCCCTCCCCCTGTTGTGGAGCCATCCACCAGGAGCTGAGCTGATACCAGGGTGATGCCCTTGAACTGTGAGCTAAATAAGCCTCTTTTCTTTCTTTCTTTCTTTCTTTTTTCTTTTTCTTTTTTTTTTTTTTTTTGGTTTTTTTGAGACAGGGTATCACTACGTAGTTGAGACTGACCTGGAGCTCACTTTGTAACCCAGGCTGGCCTCAAACAGCGATCCTCCTGCCTCAGCCTCCTGAGTGCTGGGATTACAGGCGTGCACCACCACACCTGGCTAACCTCTTTTCTTTATAAAGTTACCGGTCTTGGGTATTTTGCTATAGTAACAGAAATGGAGTAACATCCAGGCTTGCCCCCTATTACTTAGGCTTGTTTTCTCCCAACTGAGGATGTTGCTCATATTTTCAAAGAAATTTTAAACATTAGGGATTGGAAAGAGACATTGGCTGCCATGTGGCTGGTTGTAGTACAGAGAAGTCCTAAGATCTATGTGCTCTCTGTCTCTGTCTCCTTGAACTTGAATGCCAATTTTGATTTTTCAAAAGGATATTCCTAAGGTTTGGTGCCTAACCTTAAAAAGGCATACATGTGGGAAGTGAGATTGGAGGGTACCTTAGCCGAGTTTGCACCCCCAGCTTGGTCTGCTCAGGCTTTGGGAAAGGTAGTTTCTCAATAGTTTACTCTCAAATTAAACCTGGATTTTCTGAGTCAAGCCAAATATCACCACTTCCAAAGCCCAGCAATAAAGAAACAGAACAGCACTTCTGGTGGAAGAGACGATAAGCAATGCAGATTGGTGGATTTGAGACTGGGCCCTGGCTCTATACCTGAACTGGCTATGAGATCCTAACCGAATTGTTCAGTCTTCATAACCCTCAGTTTCCTTCTCAACAAAATGGCATAGTAAGGCAACTATGAAGGAAGATACTGTATTTAGAAATAGTTTGTACACTTTAAGTCCAATTCAGACATTTGTGTGGTGGTGATGATGATCACAGGGAAGACATAAGCATTGCAAGAAATCACTTATTAAAGGTATCTTTTAATTTAGACCTAAGCATCTTTTCTGCCTACTTGGTTCATATGAACTATGTACATGAGATTGCTGTTATTGTATGGGTTGAGAAAAGAAAAGAAAGGCACTGAAAATAAACCTAATTCTGCATATATATATATATTTAAAATGAACAGCAGAGAGGAACATTGAGGAACATTTCATTTAAAAGCTTTTTATTTTTGGATTAATATTCACTCAACATCCAGCCTGTAGAATATTAGCAAAGTCTTCTCAACACATTTATCATTATCATTATTATTATTAACATAACAATTTGGAGCTTTCATGCTTAGAAAAGGCTTTGATGAGATCTTTTGTGTATCCCTTTGCTCACTAATAAAACAGAGAGAGCAAAGGAAGAGGTTAGGCCAGATTTCCTCTGGTTCCTTTTTGGCACTTGTGTCCTATGCTAATGGAGAAGGGCACAGATAGCTCCCGGGCCAGTTCTGATGAAAGCTTGCAGAAGGGCTGCTGGGTGCCAACTCTGTAGAGTATTTTGGGTCCAGTTTTACTTTGTTTATTTTTGTAGTGCTGAGGATTGGACTCCGGGCTTCATACATGATAGGCAAACATTCTACCACTAAGTTATATTTCCAATTTTCTTTCTATTTTTGAGATAGGCTTTTGTTAATTTGCTTAAGCTGGGCTCAAGCTTGGTGAGCCTCCTGAGTACCTGAGATCATAGGCATATGCCAGCTAGGTGTGCTAATTTTACTTCATTTTTTCACTACACAAGGTGGTGATGGAAAAATATGACGAATATTAACATTTTTATTTTAGTAAAAGATGCATTGCTATTAATCCCCCGCAAAATAGTCCCCCTTGTTTTGAACATTCTTGCCATCATTCTTGCCCTTTTTTTTTTTTTTTGGTCTTTTTATTTTATTAATGCATATTTGTAATTCAGGCAGTTTGCAGTCATCTTGGGGAGTGGTTGCATTGTACATATCACAGCTTGTTTCTTTTTTTAAATCCCTTTCCCCCACTCCCCCTCCTCTGGTTCCCCCGTCCCCTTATTCAAACTTGTTAATGCTGTTTGCCTGAGCTCTGTTATGACATAGCATTTACGTTAATTGGGTTATTACACCACTAGTGCATGTCCTCACTCCTCTCCTCCCCCTTTCCCGCCTCTTCACCCTTGCCCTGTTCCCTCTGACCGCTATCCTACTGCAAAAGATCTGTCCCTTCTATCCATCCTTTATCATTTTCTTTGTATTTTTCCCCACCCAAATAAAAGATACCATACAATATTTAGGCTTGTGTATCTAGTTTATTTCACTCAACATTGTATTTTCCAGTTGCGTCCACTTTCCTAAAAATGCCTCAAATGTGTCATTCTTATATAAGTACCACGCACTAACTGATTGCGCCCCTGGAGCCCCAAAATGTGTTATTCTTTATAGCTAAGTAGTATTCGATTATATATATAAATATCACATTTTCTTTAGTTATTTGTCTGTTGATGGATATACAGGCTGCTTCCAGAGTTTAGCTATTATGAATTTTGCTGCTATTAACATTGGTATAAACATGTGCCACTGTAGTAGGATGAAGGTACCCTGCTGGGGGATAGCGGGGTTGTATGGTATTTCTAATTTCAGTTCTTTGAGAAATCTCCATACTGATTTCTATAATGGTTGTACTAGTTTGGATTCCTACCAACAATGCAAAAGGGTTCCTTTTACAACACATCCATGCCAGCATTTGTTATAATTTGATTTCCTAATGATTGCCATTCTTTCTGGAGTCAGATGGAATCTTTGTATTATTTTAATTTGCTTTTCTCTAATGGCCAGAGATGGTGAACACCTTTTTCATATATTTGTTGACCATTTGTATTTCTGCTTTCATGAAGTAATGTTTATTTCTATTTCCCATTTCTTACCTGGGTCTTTCATTTTAGGTGGTTTAAATTTTTTTTTTTTTTTTAGTTCTTTGTATAATGTAGATACTATTTCTCAGTCTGAGGAGTAGCTGGCAAAAATGTTTTTCCCATTTTGTAGGTTGTCTCTTCACTCTGTTGATTGATTATTTTGCTGTACAGAAGCTTTTCAGTCTGATATAATCCCATTTGTTGATTCTTGCTGCTATTTCTTGTGTGATTAAAGTTCTGTTTAGAAAATCATTTACTACACCCATATCTTCCAGTGTTTTACCTATTTTATCTTCCAATAGGTTTAATGCTTCCATTTTAATGTTTATATCTTTGACCCATTTAAAAAATAATTTTATTGGTACATTTTAGATATACATAATAATATTTATCAAATGGAATTTGTACCTGTGCATGATATATCTTGATTTTTCTTTTTTATCCCTTCATCAGTTGATGGGCATTTGGGCCATTTCCAAGATTTAGCTATTACAAACTGTGCTGCTATAAACATGGGTATGCATATATTGTTGTAGTATGATGCTTTTAATTATTTTGGTAAGATATCAAGAACAGAAATATCTGGGTCAGATTGAACCTCTAGTTTTAATTTTTTGAGGAATGTCCACACTGATTTCCACAGTGAGATATCCTGTGGAAATCTGCTTTTTCAGAGCACTGTAGTATTTAATGCAAAAGTCTTTTACTTCCTTGGTTAGGTTGATTTCTAAGTACTTCATATTTTTGGACACTATTGTGGAAGGCGTGATTTCCCTAATTTCTCTCTCAATGAGTTTGTATTGAATGTTATGGATTTTTTTTTTTTTTTTTTTTTTTTTTTTTTTATTTTTTTTGTACCAGGGATCAAACTCAGGACCTTGTGCTTATGAGATAGGGGGCAGAACTACTGAGCTAAATCCCAGGCCCTGTTATGGATTTTTGAGTGTTGACTTTGTATCCAAAAACAATACTGAATTTGGTTAGTAAATCTAGAAAACTTTTAGTTGAGTTTTTGCAGTCTTCTACATAGAATATCATGTCATTCGCAAATAATAATTTAATTTCTTCCTTTCCTATCCTTATTCCTTTTATTTCTTTCTCTTGTCTAATATAGCTCTGGATAATGTTCCCAGAACTATATTGGATGAGAGTGGTGACAGTGGACATCCTTGTATTGTTCCTGATTTTAGAGTGAAAGTTTTCAGTTTTTTACCATTTAGTATGATGCTGGCTGTTGGTTTGTCATAGGTGGCTTTTATTAGATTAAAATAAAGGCCAACTAATTCAATTTTTTGTAGGTTTTTAAAATCATGAATGTATGCTGGACTTTTTTTCTTCCTTTTGAGTTAAATGTGTTTCTTATATGCAATATATAGTTGGATCTTATTTCTTGATGCATTCTGTGAATCTGTTTCTTTTGAGACAATTTGCATTGATGGCTATGACTGATATTTATTGACTTATCCTTATCATGTTATTTTCCTGTTGCTGGTTCCCTTTCTTTTCCCTTTGTTTAATTATTTGCCTTGTCTGGTGGATTCATTCTGTTGAGGTTCATGGAGTTGTAATCTTTGTTATCTCTTTCTAGAATGTCCCTCAGAATATTTTGGAGTGCTGGTTTGTAGTCACTTCGAATTTCTCCAGGTGTTCTTTGTCACGGAAGTATCTTATTTCTTCATCAATTTGAAAGATAGTTTTGTAGGGTACATCAGTCTGGGTTGGATATCCTTTTTTTAGGGCTTTAAATACTTCAACCTCTCTTTGACTTAATGATTTGTGTTGAGAAGTCTGACATAATTCTGATGGGCTTTCCTTTATAGATGATTTGTTTCTTCTTTTTAACATCTTTTGATATTTTGTTCCTGTGTTGAATTTCTGGAATCCTATTGTATGGGTTAGATTTTTTTTTTTATCCTGGCTAATTGGAGATCTATATACCTCACTTATGTGTATGTCAAATTCTCTTTTTATGCTTTGAATGTTTTCTGTTGTTACTTCTATGAACAGTTTTTTTTATGTTGTTTGTATTATTTCCTGCTTTTTCATTTACTCCAATTAATATTGTTTTTCTTCTTTGCCTCATCTAGCAGCTGTTGGATAGATCTTTTTTGTGGTGCCTTGCTATTTTTAGGAATCTTTCTTTTTATGACTGCTAACTGCAATCCTGTATTCTAGATATGATATTCTGTCCTCACATTGGTTCATTTTGCCACATATAATTTCAATAGAATTTTAATCACCTGGATATCTGATTGAATGTTTCAGGGATTCCATTTGTTTCCTATGTAGGGCATTCTGGTTTTGATTATTTTCCTGAGCTCCTCTATTTTTTTAATCTGTGTCTTCTCTAGATTCACTAACCATGCCCTTCAATTTAGTCATTATCTCTGAAGTTATCTGAGAAATTATTTCTGATTTGATTTTTTCTAAAGCCTCAATCATCTGCTTTCTTACAGCCACTGTTACCACTTCAGAGAGTTCAGGTGTGTGGCTTTCAAATTATTCTCCCTCATCACCCCCTGGGTTTGCTTTTGGTGAGCTGGAAGTCTGGGGTTGTATCTTGCTTCCATGTCTTCTCATTTTTAATTTTTTTTGTTTAATTCTTGTGTTGATGCTTGTAAATTGTTTGTGGTAGATATATATTTTTTTTCTCATTGAGTTTATCGGTACATTTTAGGTATACAGTACAGTTACATTCATCATGACAGGTCTTGGTTCTCATTTTTTCCCCTCATCCCTGTCCTCCCTTCACTCCCTCCTCCCTTTACAATAAATATCCCCCTAATATGGCACTTTTACCCTTGGGAGAAAAAATTTGAAAGGGAATAGGGGAAAAACAGAGAAATAATAGAAGAGAAAGGGATTAGAAGCAAGGCTTGAGGACAAAGGAGGATTACACAAACGGGAACTGGTGAAGAAGACAGGAGGGAAAGAAAGAAGGAAGAAACAAAAACAAGAACAGAATAAACAAACAAACAAACAAATCTAGATGCAATGTTCTCATTCATGAAGACAAGAATAGTGAAAAAGAAAAAATAGAAAATTAAAACATTTTTTAAAAATTTAAAATTATAAAATATCAAAAAAAAGAAGAGAAGCAGAGAAAAAAAAAAGTCTACTTCAGGGTGTGTCTGTGCTATCACAGGTTGAAAGAAGCAGCAGACAGGGCCCAAATCCCTGCTGATCGATCCCAGCAAGATAGTAGATTATCACAGCAAATCTGGCCTTTTTATTCCACTAAATTCAGGCTTCTTCTGATTGTCAGACTGAGGCTTGACCTGAGATTTTTCAGTCCACAACACTCTAAACGCTTCCAGCCAGATTGAACTTGGCCCACTGCTGGTTTGAACTTGGCTCCCTGACCTTCTGCTGGCTTAAACTCGGTCGCAGGTTGGGGGCTGGAGAAATTAGGAGAGTTTGTGGCTTATATAGAAATTTTTAGTAGAATGTTGCCTCCCATGAAATGATTTTCAGCTTTGTATGTCCCGTGCTAATATTTACCCTTCTGTTATTTACTTTAAGTGATTTTGACTCTGTCCTATGCTTTGCTAAAAGATTTCCTTTTATTTATAACAGCACATACAGATTCAATCTTACAACACTTGTATGTGATAGTTTTTGCAACTACTCTTACCCCCTTTGTCTATTCTCTATGTGCACTATGACTGCTTCTTATTTGTGGTTGCTCTGCAGTGAGGTAGGTGAGGTGGGGTGAGGAGATTGGGGGGTGTTTGGATGAATAGTGTTAACCACCAAGGAGGAGGACTGAAAGGGAGACGAATGGCTGAATAGAAGAAAAAATTGGTGTGGAGTTTGATTTTATTGGATCCAACTCAGGAGTTTATTGAGAGTTTTCAGAGAATGTTTTGTGGGGCCTGGGGCAAGATATAGGAGAAAGGGTGTTCACTTTGTGATTGAGGAAAGCTGTGCAGGTATCAGAACTTACTTGTAGGGAGAACAACTAGCTGGTCAGGATGGAAGAGCCAAAGGCCTAGGATGGGGAGGATCAAAGATTTATACCTGTGAAGGTAGGAGTAATTGTGAGAGGGCTGAGTATAGTGAATTTTAAAACTTGGGAGGAGGAGTTTACATGATTGGGAAAAGAATAACGAGATATGTCAATAGTATTGTCTCAGGGATTTGAGGCGAAGAAACTAGATAAAGAGCTGAGATGATGGAGAGAACTTGTTAAATCAGAGCCAATGAAAGCACAAATGTAGAAGTGTAACCACCTAATATATATATACACATGAATCCATAAAAGAATATAACATAACCCCGTGCTACTAAATAACTCAAGACACATACAAAAACTTAAACCAACAATATGTTCATTGGGAACACAGATTAGATATTCCAATGAGGCGCTGCATATGTGATTGCCAAGTCGCATCTTTGCCAGAAAGTTTGAGTGTTCTCACTCCAATTGCTCCTCTGATGCCTCCACTACAAAACTGAAGTTAATCCAGACTCAGCACCTCTTTCTGCCAAGTTCCAGGCATTCTTGCAGAGTTTGATCCAGTCTGAGTTCTTGGGTTAGAAACTCTTGCTGTCCTCCCTGGGTCTGATGGAGAATTCAACAGACAAGTTCACTGGCACTAAATTACAGTTATTCCTATGCAATCATTTCAACTACAGTAGGAACAGGCTAACCCATTACAGTGATATCTGTCAGGGCTAGCTAGGAAATAACATACCATAAGACTCTGTTTCGGGTCTGCCGTTAGCCATGAGAATGTGGTTCCAAAGTGAGCTTCCAATCCTGTTTAACTCAGGTTGAAACTGGCATCTAATACAGGAACTGATCTGAGATCACCAGTCCTTGCCTCTTAGTGGGACTTCCCCGAGGCTGCTTTCCAACAACTACTGGTATTGTTCTTTCCTCATCCACTCTGGGAAGTCGGCAGTGTTCTGGGACTAATGTTCAAACACCCAGCCCTTCCTTACAATGGTGTCCCAGCCGGGTCATGCTCCACGGGACTGTGTCTTCAGGTGCATGGACCGCAGTCATGCCCCAACTGCTGCCTCTTCGGAAGCAGTGTCTCATTTTCTTCCTGCTGTCTCCAACTACCTAAGATTCTCTTGGTTCTGGTGCAGCTCTTCGTGAACAGAGAAGTTATGTTTCACTTTGCCTCCTGGCTCACGGTTTCTTCTCTGTGTCATGGGCCACCTTTTCTGTATCACTTAATTTTATTTTCTTCTTCTCTGTCAGTTTATTCATGGTTCCTGTGTACCCCCTCCTCACTTCAGTTCCTTTTTAAGCCACTGTCTCCAGACTCCAGACACTTTGCCCTCAGAAGCCAAACTGCTGGCACTCATGGCTCTGCCATCTTGTCTCTCCTTTTTGCCATTTTTGGAAGCAGCTCTGAAGTCCTCTTTCATGAGTGTCTGCGTTGTCATGGTCGCATTATTCTAAATTGATTAAAAACTTTAGCCACAATGGCCCTTTTGACTCTGGGAAAAGAGCCAGAAGTCTCATAGTGCAATACCTGGTGAGTGCGGACACATTGCAATGTTTTTACAAGCTTGCCTTTCTGTTGGATGACACTTGGCAGCGGCACTCATCCTATCGTTGCTCACACCTCGTAAAGACACACGAGGAGGCTTCCAGAACTTCTCCAGTAGGTGGCAAGAACGATGGAATAAGTGTATTAGAAGTGGAGGGGAGTGTTTTGAGGGAGATTGATGGTAATGTGTCTTACTGTGACAATTGTTAAAAATTAAAACATTTATTGTATATTTTGATCATCTCATGTAACTAATATACATGTGTGTTGAAAACTAGAAACAATGGATCAGTGAAAACAAGAACAAAATAATCACCCTGACTCCACCCTCCAGAATTTTGTAGTGGGAGAGAGCTGTAAATTCCTGCTGCTCTGTGTTCCTGTGTATGCTCCCATGCATGAGAGATCAAAGTCTACGCTTCTCTGTCAGAGTCCCCCAAAGGGGCCTGTCATGGTGCCACAGGACAGGTGCTGCATAGCACATACGTTTTAACTGGGCTTTAAGTGGGGTGTGATTAATAAAATTCCACTACAATCATTCCTGTAATAATAGGATAAAGGTAGAAATTAAGCCTTTAGACTCTAAAAGTTGTACTCCTTATACCTTCTTTATTTCATTTCACACAACTCCCTGCCAAATTCTTAATAAAACACAAAACGTTTCCAAAGAAAGTCAGAATACAATTTAGTGCTAAAAGTCTTTGTCACCAAATCTTGAGTTTAATGCTGTACAGAGTCTAAAATGTCTTTTCTTTCACTTCCCCTACACAGAATTCTGAGCGTACGTGAGGTGAAGTCCAGTTCTATGTTAAAAGTGTCCACTTTTAGAACTCAGAATCATTTATCCCGGGTGGGGGCGGAGAGAGGCTAAGGCTGATTCAGCTATTGACGTAGAATAGTTATTCCAAGTACCTCAGGTCAGTTGCATCTGCCCCTGCCCTTACTTCTGTGGGCTTAGTTTTGAGTCCAGGGTGTCAAGAGGACTATAAATAAAAACCAGAAGACCTGTCCTCATCCAACCCACTTAAGACTCTGGAGCACTACCGATATTACCAATACGGCTTTGCAACATCTGAAGAAGACAGCAAGTACAAAGAGGCATTCTCTTCCACTCTCCGCAAAGCCCTGGGCGGTGCCGGCTGTCTGTGCTCTGGCCTTTCAGGGGCTGTGCCTCACTGAGAGACGATGGCCCGGTGCCTGTGAAGCAGTTCCCAGAGAGGCACAGGCCTGGTGGAGTCCTGAAGTGCAGGGGAACCTAGCAGTGTCCCCATTTATAGCAGATACGGTTATATTTGCAGGACACAACTGTATTCAACATAGCCAAGAAGCATAAACATGGCGTCTTTCGTGTTATAACCAAGTATTTGTGAGATATAACCTATGCGAAGTGTGTGTGTGTGTGTGTGTGTGTGTGTGTGTGTGTGCGCGCGAGCGTGCGCGTGCGCGCGTCTGTGTGTGGAGGGCAAACTCTACAGAGGGACTGAACTTCAGATATTTCACCTCCCTCCCTCCTTTCTAAAACTATCCTTAAAACTTGTTACTATAGTGATAAAAATATGGTCCTTTCTAATCTATTTCACTAAATGACTACTGATCAACTTTCCTCTTATTTCCCATAATACTTGTATTCGACTTAGGCATCTCTACTTCCCACCCCAGAGTTTCTGGACCAATAATAATATTTATTTTGTAAAGATGTTAGGAGGATTAAACAATGTAATACTAGTTAAGAGCTTAAAACAATGTTGAGCATACAGCAAACTCTCGCCTGTTTGTCTGTATTAACTCTAATATGATTCACATCTAAATTCACCTCTAAAACTGGCCTCATTTTCTGCTTCTTGTGCCATGAGAGAGATTTAGGCTTCGGTTGTGACTCACCATTTATTAGCTATAAATCCTTGGATAAATAACTTAATTTCTTGGTAATCTGAATTTATTGCGCAAATATGGAGGATACCGTGTGCCCTGGGCATTGTGCCAGACGCTGGAGACCCAGGGATGAGCAGCTGGAATGTGGCCCCTGCCTGTAAAACACTCAACATCTGGCAGGAAAGAGACAGGCAACTAAACAAGTGACTCTGATACAGAGCTGTAAGGATATTAGGTGCTCACTTATCTGACTTGAGTTGGGCCAATTGTTAATAGATTAATCAAGAGTCAATAAAGTGGGGAATAACAAAAACTTTGTCTATGTGCCTTAAATGGCCTGTTTCAATTTAAAGCAGATTAGGGGTTACCAGGAAACAGGGAGGAGGAATGAGGACTGATTACACAGGAGTGAATACAGGGTGTTCTTCTGGGGTGACGAAGAAATTTGAAACTGGAGAGAGGTGATAAGTTGCATAATATTATAAGTGTACTGAGTAACATTGGATTGCATTCTTTCAAATGGCTAATTGTATGTTATGTGGATTTTACCTCAGTAAAAAGTATAAATATGCATTATTTTGCCAGTCTTTCGACATAGGGCAAAAGACTTCTTCTTTAGGTTTACATTTAATAATTGAAGACCCAGGTTATCCCTCTTTTAATTAATTAATTTATTTATTTATTTATTTATTTATTTATTTTTGTACTGGGGATTGAACTTGGGTCCTTGCGCTTGCAAGGCAGGCACCTGAACCACTGAGCTAAATCCCCAGCCCCAGGTTAGTCTTCTGGTACTGAATGTATAATATATTTTACTTCTAATTTTCTTTAAATAAACCAATAATTTATTACCTGCAAGTCTCAGTATAGAATCTTCTTAGGCTTGTAAAGATCTTTCCATGTACAGTTTTATACTTATATGTAATACAAGAGAAAATTTTTAGTATTTCCCACTTATGTCTTTTTTACATTACTGAAATATAGAACATGGGACAAGAGTAGATTTGGTGAGAAGATGAATTCAGCTTGGAACACACCCAGTTTGATTTTAAAGAAACTATGGGATGTTCTTTAAGTGCTAGACATGTAACTATAAAACTGAATCTTAGAGGCTAAGGGGGGCAAGAAGTTTAAAGAATAGAAAGCATGCGGTCAGTTCTGTCTTCAGGGAGATGGCACTGGTGGTAGCAGTTTTAGGACAGTGCCCGGTGGGTAGCAGGCGTTGAAGAGAGTGTGGCAGCAAATACTCCTGTGTGGGCACTCAGAGAATTGGGAGAAAAGGAAAGACAAATTGGGGCATGAGGGAGATGGAGAGAGAGGAAGGAGTAAAGAGCATTTAATGTTTCTGAGAACATCAGTAGAAAGCTTAAGTTGCAAATGCACACAAGAGAAGGAATAAATCCGATGTTAGATGGAGACCCACACTTGTTACAGGATCGTGGTATGACAGGCACATGAGTAGGGTCACACACAGTTCCAAAGAGCAGGCATGCACATGGCCTCCTTCCATTCTCCAGGCACTGCCCATCCTCTGCTTTGTCTGTTTTTGCTCTTATCTAGCAGCTGACATGAGTGTATTTGGTGTGGGCTTTCTTGGCTGAATACCTGTAGTTTTAAGTGTTATCTATGTAACTCCAGATGAGCATTTAGGTCTAGAAACCAGGAGAGATTGGCCTGATGTCTTGCCCATCCCTCTTCTGAAATAAGTCTGCAATGCCTACACTTGGTCCCATTTCACAAATCCTTACTTCTTCTTCAGGCATATGAGCAACAAATGCAGCAGCAGCGATAGGTTCCCAAATATACCGGAGTCATCTTACGTGCTCACATGCCAACCCCAAATATCTTACTGAGCTTTCATTTCCTTCAGTAAGCCAAGATGGGAAGTTGCTGCTCGTAGTGGAAAGAGATTTTCTCCCTATAGCCTTTTCCCAATAATTATCTATAATTCTTAAAAGCAATTATTAATGGGGTCAGATACTGTGTCCTGTGCTTGCACACAAAACAATCATTTCCCTTAGTTTCGCGAATATCCTGTTTCCTCATTGCTCTTCTCTAAGCCATTTCTCCACCAGCATTTAAGATACTCTCCACCATCTGCATTTGGCATTTTGGTGTTTCTTTGTTTGTTCTTTTTACCATTTATTTCTATGCTTTAGAAAAATATATTTGAAAATATACTGTGTGTTCTTTCTTCACTTGCCATTTTAATGTAAGCAGTTTCTATTAAAGTTATTAACTGTGGTTTTTGATAACTTCTAGGTGGCCCATCTCTCAAAGGTTTCAAGTCTTACTCGACTATTTTCCTACAGTTAGACACGTAGGTGCTCGTGTGCTTACACCTAAGTCTTTGTTCACATATCTGATTATTTTCTGCCACTAGACTTTCAGAAGCAGGATTGCACTGGCAAACATTTAAAAAGGAACAAGAAAGCTGCTTCACATTAACAATTGAAAATAATATTTTTTTTAACCAATGGGGGACTAACTTTTTAAGTCCCGTTGATATTATGACAAAAAAGAAAGTCTCTATGAATCTCATTCTTGTTTATATTTCTCAAGTGGTATTGTCTTCTTCATCTTAAAAGTTAACCCTCTGATTGTTTATAGTGTTTGTGATATGCGCTGTTTGAAGAGAGCTACATAGATTTCATCCCTGTGTTCTAAAAGTTCACAGTCCAAGGAAGACACAGTGATGCAGGCATGCATGCTGAACTCAAGAATTATTAAAATTACTTCAAGTGGGGCCGGGAATTTAGCTCAGCAGTTCAGTGGCTTGCCTTGTAAGCGCAAGGACCCGAGTTCAATCCCCGGGACCAAAATAAATAAATACATAAATAAAATAAAATTACTTCAAGTGTGAAGAACAAACGTGTTTGCTGTTCATTCTCCACGAGGATGTCTGTTACGATCTATGTCCTCTCCTGTTCCAAGCATAACAGCCAGTGACAGCTCTCAGAAAGACACTGTTACCATCAGTTGCTATCCTCTCTAACTTCTTTTCCCATTTTCCTCTTGATTCACCTTTGCCATGTCATCTTGCTATTCTTTCCCAGAACTGCCACAGGTCCTAGACTAATCCTGCCCGCAGTCAGCAAGGGTGATGGGTGATGCTGGTTTGAAGTGCTCACTGGATCTATTGTAACTGGTCAGCCTGGAGATGTGTTTGGAAGCTACAGGCCCTGCCCATGACTATGTCAGGCCCCAGGAAACCATCTGCTGTCTGTCATTGGCGTCTTCAGGTACTGTGCCCCTCTGGCTGGGTCTCCTCCTGTCACCCCATACTACAGGTGTCTCATGAATGCCTGCCCAACTTGGCTCTGAAAAACTGCCCAACTAGAGTCCAGGAACAAACCCATTCTTATATGCCTTATTCCTGCTAAAGATAAAAGTAACATTAATGACAACCAACAGTGGGTTTGCTATTATTCATTTAATTGTGACCTTTACATCTTCAGCCATGGCTCAAGACATGCTCAGTTTACTTCTTGAGGAGATCTGATGGCTCATGTGGACACATTGGGGTATCAGTATAAATACGAATATCCAGTCTATTCCACACAGTCTACAGGAGAGGGCAGACTCTCCTCCTGTGGAGCATCCCATCCATTTGGCTAGTTTTTTTTTGTTCTACCCAACTTTAATCTTAATCTGTTTTACTTGTTCAGCCACGAGAAGAGTAGAAGTAAATTTGAAAAAATTCTAAATAGCCCCCTCCGTGTTAGCTTCATAGCTTAATATAAGTGTATGATCTGGAAAGAAGTTGTTTTTTATTATTTTCAGGCTGCAGTCATTCGTACTATCTCTTACTGTAGACTACCTGAGAGTTAATTCATCGAATATCCATCTGCCCTGGGCAAATTACAAGTTATGTAAGGTGTTTGGTGAATATACTAATTAATGTACTTTACTCTTTCATTTTAAGGTAATTAGCCAGTAAAATAAAAATTATGGATTGGTATTTACATTTTTTGTAAAGGTTGCTGTAGTATTTATATTAAATTTAAACTTCAAAAAATTTATTTTCCCACTCATATTTCCTGTGTGTGAATCACACAGTCTTGTTTTTTGCCCATTTATCCACTGGAGTTACATACATGTTTCACTAAATTTTCATATTCTTGGCGATAACTCTATTTTTCACTTACAGTGACTTAAAAAATTTTTATTGTTAGTTATTTTAACTGCTTCGAACTTAAAACTTTACTTAACTATTTTGAGTTTATCCTTCATCTCCAAATGTGGGAAAATCACCACTGTAAAGTGGGACTAAAAGTCCTATTCTTCCTTTAGCATTCCATTCCCCACCACCCCTGAGAACTCACTCTGTTATTCTTTGAACCCCAAAGCTCAGAGCCCAGAACTTCTCAACACATTATTTTCACAAAGGGTGATTCCTGAGTAAGATAGTATAAGCCTGCTTTGCTAACAGACTCACCCTAGAAACCCCTTGTTGACTTGAAGTAAGTGGCCCTGTTGTGGAAACACCATGGTAAAGATTCTAGAGCTGACTTCAGCCAGTATCCAGAAGTAGCCTGGGTCCTCAGTTTTACAGACACAGGAAATGGATTTTGCTGAGAATTTGAGTAAGCTTGTAAGAGAGACCATCCCCCAGTCAAGCCTTCAGGTAAAAACACCAGCCAAAAAACACCTGGACTGCAGCCTCACAATACAGAGGACACATCTAAGCCATGTCCTAACCCACAGGAAGCATGAGACAATAAGTAACTGTTGCTTAAACCACTAAGCATATGGTAATTTGTTCTGCAGAAATGGAAAACAAATACACTGTCCTATACTATATATCGTATATACATTCTAACCATGTTTGCAGTAATTCCTTTAACCTGATAAAGAAACTGAGGCTTAGGAATTGATCTGCAGAACATTCTGCTCTTTACCACTGTACTATCATGACATGTTTTATTTTAATGAATTTAATTGTTTTATAGTTTCAAGTGATTTAAAATACATCTCCTATAACATAACAAATACACACAAGGGTCATTATTTTCATAAATTCAACATTATGAAGAACTTTCCTATAACAGTTTTGTATAGTTGTTTTTTTAAATTAATTTTATTGGTACACTTAATGTATACAGTATAATGACATTCATCGTTGGAAATTTGTACCTTTACATAATCAATCTTAGTTCTTATTTTCCCATTCCACTGCCCTCCTTTACTGTTTTATACTATATTATTTACTATCTCTCTCTTAGAAATAACATTAGACACATGCATAGAATATTACCCTTTTGTGTTTAAAGTGATAGGTATGAACTGTTCTGAAGGGAGAATCCCGAAGGCATGGGCCCTACACGCTTGGGAAGTTATCTGGAACTAAAACCTTCAGGTAAACACTAAAATGTGCAGGCTCTTGGAGTCTGTCTTTAACTTTAGTCCTGTAAGACTAAAAGATTTTATTATCTTAACTCTCCCACTTCTGATCAAGCACAGAAAAGAACTACAAAGCAAAGAGATTTAGAAACATTGTCTTCATTTTTACGGTTGAAGTCCTATTTGGTACAGTGTTCTAAGAGGCTAAGGTGAGATTGTGACCCCAGTGTCTTCTAATGAGAGTGCTTTCTATTCTGAATTTATCAGATGTTAATTATTCACACTGAATGATTGAGGATTTTGGAGTCAGAGACTCACCTGCAATATTTGGAATACCAGTGGAGGTCTACATCAACACAGAATTTATACAGCAGCTGATGCTAGTCACAGCTAATGATGGAATTTCAGTTTGATAAAAAGACCCCCAACTGAGCACACCATCTTAAAAAAAGTACACTTGTCAAACAGCTTTCAATCAGTTCAAGAGAGACACCTTAATTGGGAAGAGGAAGACTTGCAGAGCAGTTTGTCATCGTGCCAATTCCAGATCAATAACTGCATGTCTGCTCGTTGGTAGACATTGCTTTTGCTTTCTATTAAGTGACTACATCTACAGCCTCTCCATTTGGAGAGGATCTTTGTTTCATATGATGTTGTGTAATGATATCCTCTTTTATTCACCTCTGTGTCTTCACATCCAACATGAAATCTGAGATGTAATTACAAAGGTCAATGTTATCTTTATTCTTTAATTGAATTTTCTGTTTCTTGTAACTGGAGAGTAGTGCTTGTGCAATTTTTACATGTTCAAAAATTGTTTTGTTGAAATAAAACTATATGAGCAAAATGAAGTTATGGTCGTTTCACTAAGAATAATTCTGAATGATGATAATGTGATTTATATTAGATTATTCTGGGAGAAGACTTTACAGAATAGTCTTCCAACAAATGAAGAGATTTACTTGTTTTTTTTTTTGGCCGTACTGGGGATTGAACTCAGGGCCTTGTGCTTGTGAGGCAGGCGTAGTGCCACTGAGCTAAATCGCCAGCCCCGAGAAGACTTGCTTTTGATATAAAGGATTTGGAATACAAAAGTAGAATACGACACGATTTCCAAGTCTCCGTTTCTCTATTTGTTGAAAGGTGATTATCATTCGGCCCCTTTCCAGGCTAGCACTGGTCTCCGAGCTTCGGGGGTCTCCATGGGCCGAGGGGGCAGGAGGCATGGAGGAGCCGGAGCTCAGCGCAGAGGTTAAGGCGCAGCCTAACATGGAGGCCTCTCCAGTTCCTTTCCTCACTGGAGCAGAGCAAATCTTATTTCTTCCTTCTTTCCTGCATTCTTCCTTTCATTTGCTCACTCCTTCCTTCCAACTACATCTATGACTTTTTATATGAACATAAACTTGGGCATAGAAATAGACTGAGCTTCTATAGAAGATTTATCTTGAAAATAAGTAGTCTGGACAATTCCAAGTCCCTTTCCCTCCATGTTTCAATTACTGTTTGGGATTCAAGATCCAGGTAAAAATAGACAGGGAGATAGAAAATCCTTTGGCATATACAGCAAATATTTACCTTGCCGACCCCGTGGTTCCGCTGAGAGGCAAAGCTATAAGTGAAACGACATTTAACAGACCTCTTCAGATAGATGGGCCCGCGATGAATAGGTCTAATTACTTTTCAGCGTAACTTCAGAACACAGCTGCCCTCACTTGAGCACTTAATCTACTAGATACATTTGGGCAAAGGGACAGAACTATAGCCTAACTTAAATAATCCAAACCTTCATTCATTTACAGAATCATGCACTGCCACAGAATCTGGGTGTGCCCAGTCCCCGTGCTGGGCCTTAGGTCTATATTGCCCCTGTCCACACAGAGATTATGCTTTTGTGGAAGAGATACATAATTAGAAAAACAACCCTACGTATCAGCATACCGTTACGTATTTTGTCTTATTACGCAAAGAAAACAGATTCTTGAGGTCACGCGTTAGAGAATATACACGTGACACCGAGCTCCAGGGAGTGGGAGTGACTTGCCTGGAATCATTGGGCATGCGCGGCGGGACCGGCCACAGACTCAGTGAAATGTTTTCTCAGTCTTAATAGCTGGACTGTAGAAGTCTGGGTCGACAGGAAGGACTAAGTGATGAGGATCTAAAATCTACAAAGCTCCTCTTCTAGCTTACAATATGGTTAACTAGAGGATGTAAATGTTTTCACAGGTAACGAAGTCCATGATTAAAGAAAAGCAGTCCCTCGGTCACTACAGGAAGACTACTCATTGTTGAAAACTTTCTGGTTGCAACCAAGTTCAAATACTTCTTTGGGTCTGCTTTGGTGTGACAAAGGGTTTCTGTTTTTCTAGAAGGTCCAGCCCCAAATGTCCATTAATTTTCTTACAAATCTTTTCACAGATTTGCCCGTCCATCCAATTAGGGGGAAAATCTCAGAGTAAACTGTCATTAATAGAATCATTACTTAGCAGCAATTATAATGAAGCCATCCTCCTATTTGGATGCTCCGCCGGTGATGAGAGCTCTAATGTGTGTGGAGAACAGGGAGTTTGAAGTTATTTTCTCCAACAAGAACCTGAACAATAGGAACAGAGCGAGTCTCGTTGATGGCCGATCTGTACACTTCAGAGTTGCAACAGACAGGCAGCCAAACTGCACTGTTCTCACAAACACTTTGAGAAGCTTCTCATGGAAGCCATCCTCTGGGAAGCACCTGGCAGCAGCTGGTGAAAGTTTAAGTCCTCTCTCGTGCTTGATGGGATAAGTGATGGCTTCTTTCAATCTAAAGCCTAAATCACAGTCAAGAGATGTTAGTTTGGAATGTGCCCTTTGTTTTAGATGCTTGTTTGCGTTGTCATTATATTTAGAGATTACCTATACAAACACTCTATTTGTACAATCTTTGCATTGATGAATGCATGGAATCACAGTGTACAGGCTGGTTTTTCTGTATGACTAATTTTTTCTTTTAAGACTCTTCCCTCCTCCTCTCCTTTCCTTCTGCCTCCATCCTCACCATAATGCACGCTATCAAATTGGCATGTTTCTCTGTGTATATAGCCTAACTACGGTGTGTAGTCCTAGTCATAGAAGTTTTGAGCCATATTTTTGAAAAAATAGAATCATATTATATAAGCTTCCCCTGATTTTCATCATCACTAGGAAATACCTCAGGAGAACCCCCCCCCCGAGTGGAATGAACCAAAGTACTACTGTACATCATTTTTTTCTACACCAGGGATTCAACCCAGGGGTGCTTTATCACTGAGATACATTCTGAGCCCAGTTTTTATTTTTTATTTCAAGGCAGGGTCCCACTAAGTTGCCTAGGTGGGACCTGAAGTTGTGATCCTCTTGCCTCAGCCTCCCAGAGTACTAGGATATAGGCATGTGCCACCATACCTGGCACATCTTTCCCTTTTATATAGTTTCTAAACTTACTATCTTAATTATGGAGATTTCCCCATCCATTCCAATTCTTGAAGAATGTCTTTTTTTTTTTTCCTTTTTTGGTGCAGGGGATTGAACCCAGGACCTCATATGTGCTAAGCACATGCTCTGCTACTGAGCTATACCTTCAGTCCAATTCTTTAATGTTTATAAGTTTTTAATCAATCCTGAGATTATTTTTGGACGTTTGCCTCATTTTTGTATTTTGTAATTTCAACTTGATTTTTCTATACCATTTAAAGACAATTGATACTTTCCATTAAATTTGACTGTCATCTATTTAATTCTCGTATATATTGGGATCTAGTCTGGGTTTTCAATCCTGACCCATTTATTTTTCTATTCCCCTGCAAATATCTGATTTGTTTTTAGAGTTCTTACAGTGTCTTCTGATATATGATAAAACATGTTCTTAATCCTCCTTTTCCCAACTTCTGTACAAAAGTTAATTTCAGGCATTTAAGTGAACTCTCAGGTCAACAAGTACATGTGTGTCTCCTAAATGGGAGTCTTAGAACCCAGTAGGTGATCTGCCTTATTCTCTTCTCCTACCTTGGTGATAGCAGAAGCACTTAGTGAGCGCTTCTTTTGGCCTGGATTTGTAAGTAACAGTGTTGAGCAGAGCCACCTGATTACCCACTTTGGACTCACAGAACAAGTGAAAAATAAACTTTGGTTGTCTGAGTCGCAGAGGCTGTGGGATGATTGTAACAGAAGTATCACCTGATGGGTTCCTTCTGATGAGGCTTCTGCAGCTTAAGTCAGATAATACATAGAAACACACAGAAAGTCAGGAACCAAGTTATAGGCTAATATTTATGAGTCAAAATCATTAAGCTAGTTAGTGAATCGCGATAGTGAAAGAGACAGATGGTACTTTCTGGTTAAATGGTTTAAAGAAAATACAGGTTCTGGAATAAATATCTGCCTTGCCTGCTTACCATTGCCCCATTCAGTAGCTGAAAATTAGTGTTCATGCCTGTAAAAATGCAAATGATTTCACATTGATGAGAATCTATTAATATAAAGAAGAAAAAGCACGTTAGAAGAAGGTGATTTTTATCAAAGTTTGTAAACTGGTACCCCATGGAGTCCCCACCCCCATTTCTGTCTTCTCTTTAACAAGCTAGAAGTTCTTAGAGCTTCCAAAATCTCTGGAACCAAGAAACTGCATAGGCCAGTTAACCACCCCCTATTCCCAACCCTTGGGATTGACAACCTGTATGTATTCTGTCCCCTTTCCATTTCCTACTGGTCCACACCTGCATAGGAACATGTGACTCCTGGGTATTTCTAGTGAAGGGAAGGAACATTTGATTATTTCTTCAGCAGTAGAGTGATCTCTAGATACTAAAAAAAAGATAAAACACTGTAATGGAGGGAAAACTGAGATGCTGATACCAACAATGGTGGAGTAAGAGACATTTCTTTCCCTGCAGAAAAGAATAAAAATAGATTTTTGATACCTAAGGTGCAATTTTCATCATCAAATCAGTTATAGACCACACAAGCTAATTAATTCTCACAGCCCTCTCATAGGGAAGAATTCCAGAAATACCATTAGTTAGAAAAATGAACTTAAGAAAACATTTGCAAAAAATCTCTTGTTATCTAGGAAGAATCTTAATATAACAAGCTTCTGAATTGTCATTAAAATCTGCAAATGGAACCTCTCCCATCTTGCTCATTTAGAGAAGGGGATTATAACAGAACAGAAATTGGGTAGAAAGGTCTAGAATCTAGATTGCTCAGTGTATAATTCCTATGCAATTGCTTGAGCATTATCTAAAACCCTTCACATTCATATCCCTTGAAATCCCTCTTACGTTAATCACATTCATCATTTTGGCTCCATTTTCATTAAAGGAGAAAACATCTTCGTGTCACTGCCACCTTAGGGTCTGTTAACTGACCCAGTTTTCCAAGGCACAATCTCCCATTGCAAATATGCCTCTTGTTTCACATTCAACCAGGGAGACAAAAACAGCCTTTACAGTTTAGTGTGACCTTACTCCAGATTTCCATGGTACTTGATCACCATCTCATTAAACTTCTAATTTAATTCAAGGCTTGGGAACCATGAGTGAGTACCAGATACTGCTCCAAAGCAAAAAGGATGTCTTCAGAATTATCTGGCACTGATATGATGGAGAGTGAGGCATCCCAAGGTCTACTGTTTTTTTATTTGTGTGATTTTTCTTTCTTTTCTGTTGGTGGTGGTGGTTCCAAGATCATGAAGAGCTGGCTGAGAAAGAATCTTCAAATCAGAATAGGGACTTTTCCACCTGCATTTTCTAATCCCCTTAGCCACATTATCACTAATAAATTTTTAAAGTAATTTATTCTTCTTAAAATATAATGAAGATCATTTTCATAGATCTGTTGTATAACCTCAGATGGAATAAATACAGTAGATAAATGAGTTTCCTTTTATTTTCATTCTAGTTAATAGAGAAGGTATTATTTTTGGATTCTAGGTTAGTTTCTTTAAAAAAAAAATACACTGGAAACCCTCTGTAAAAGAAAGGAATGTGCATAGTATGCAAATTCAAAGTGTGCTGTCCTCATTTACTCAGTGGAATTCAAAATAAGCCCCAACTTGTGAACATATTAAAGCAGATTGAAATGGATATTAGTGGGATTTGTAAGGAGAAGCACTTCAGTCCGTCAAACACGCTCTGCACGAGAACTTTGATAATGTTGTTTTACTGATAATTACCTGCCGGCTGTCACCTCAAAGAGGGATTTCATGCAGGTTCCAGTATTTAAATATTGCATTCAGAGCCAAGCCTGCAAAGACACTTCTGCCAGTGTGGCCAGGTCCATCTTATTTCACAATTATCCGTGTCTCTCTGCGTGAGAAGTACTGCAGTTAACTCTCCTTTAATTGTGTTTGAACTGTGTGTGCAAGAGAACATCAGCACCACGAGTGGGTTCTGCTGCCTCCTCTTCCCTGCCAGATTCCAGCAGACAGCAGAATTACTAGAAAGCAGCACTAGTGTGAATACTCACCTGACCTCACAAGCTAGTTGCTGGGCAAGTGAACACCCCATACTCACATCATCTCACCTCACGGTGGTTTAAGGAAGGACCAACTTACATGGTCCTCCTGGGCAGCCAGTGTCTGCTGGTCTTCCAGCCCTACCAGAGCTTCCTTTTCTCTGCCACCGCCCCCCACTCACCTACTTTTTTTCTCATACTGAACTCCTAATTAAACTTAACAGTTGCAAGAGTTTAAACTGTATACCTTTTTAATTGTGTCCTACTTTGTATTGGCTGATGCACAAGTCTGAAAATGGATATTACAGCTTTTTATGATATAATATCACCCTAATTGGTGCTTCATAGGCCGTGGCTGAATTCTTTTCAATTAAGCTCTAACATACAGTAACTGTTTCTCTCTGCAAATGCTGGAAAGCCATTCACAAGAGAGGACTGGTACTGCACAATTCCGAAGTACCTTAATGTGTCAAAAATGTTTTGTGAAGAAAGCTACACTGTAAATGCAATCACCTACATTGGTGTTCCCATTGTTAACTGGGAGTGAAAGTATTGCTAATTGTCCTGCGTTTTAGCTGGGTTTTTAAAGCATTATGTAGTAAGTACACCGGAGGGTCAATTTGTGAAGTGAAATACTTAGCATGCAAAGCGTAATACAAGATGCTGTGTAATACTTGACCTCTCAGCATAATAAATGTAGCAGTGAAACGCTGTGCATTCAGTATTCACTGAATAGAGCCTTCGCAGTGGAACAAAACCAGAAAATGTTCTCTTCATTCCTTTTTTTTTCCACTAAGCGAAAATTATTCTTTATAATGGCCATTGCAGCAATTAGCTGGCATTTGGTAGAATAAATGTGCAGAAATAGCAATTTCTTATTTTAAATGAGATTTTGTATGGAGCCCGCAAATTACTTGAGGTATATGAATAATTGTGCCTTAGCTTTATGCTACAGAATAGGGTGTGGGTGGGGATAAAGATTTCCTATTTGCAGTTAAATGTTTAGACATTTTATTATTTTAATTTCACTCACAGTCTGCCTGGATTGACCCTGCCTTCCCATTGATCATTTCATGTGCGCCTGGAAGCAGTGTGCAGATGGCGGGAGACTCCCAATTAGTGCACCGTGTTTTTATGAATGTGACATGTGAGTGCAACCAGGTCCCCCGTGAGGCAACGGCAGTGTTTAGAGCTTGGGATCCTAAATCCGTGCGATTTAATAATCTGCGTGGACGCTTATCGATAGTCTCTGTGGCCAAATACAATTGGAAACTTCATTAGATTTTTATCCAAAGTTTTTTTTACCTTATTGAAATGCATTCTTCCAGGCATTCACGATTCATCTAATTAGCCTTAAGTAGGGTATTTTCTCTCTCCTTCTCTCCCTCTCTTTCTCTCTCTCAAAGTGATTCGGTTAATTATGTCCATATATTCATAATTATAAGGCGGCTGAGTTGGGCAAAGCTGAATTATGAAATCTGCAGAGATATTCTGTGAGGTTTAGAACGTAGAATATATAAAAAAAGGAATGACAGTAGTGAATGTAACTGTACTGTCTACCTAGAATGTACCAATAAATTAAAAATTTTTTAAAAAGGAATGAGTAAAACAAGTCAAATATGAGAAATATTTTCTTTCCCCTCACCCCACCTCACCCCAACTGCTTTCTCACAGGGGTTTGTATATTTATTTATTTGCTGCTTTGTAAACCAACAACTTCCAAAACTTTGAGACAAATACGTAGTGAATAAGCTAAAAAAGCAAATGCTACAAATGCTAAGAATATCTGATTAACGTCTTCACGTGTTATTTTTAAGTTTAAAAATATTTCAAGATGATATGTGGTCAATTAAAGGTTAACTATTCAAACAGTTAAGTAGAAAAGTTTCTTTCACTCACTGACCACCAGTAACACATTCTCCCACCAGATATAAGCACTTCAGCTAGTTCCTTCATCTTTCTCCACATTTTAAGTCCTTTCTTCTTATTCCAGTCTTGCACACATTTTACTCCCATACGTTCTACATGATATCAAGAGCTGCAAGAACTTGGAAAGTTTTTCCCTATGGCAACTTTTCCAGCCCAGGAATGAATGAATATATATACCTTGCACTTGCCAGGTAGGTGCAGCACCACCGAGCTACATCCCCAGCCCCCAAGAATATATTTTTATCTTTAAACTTATGCTATTTGGATTATTTTTTCATACAATTAAATAGCAGTCAGCCCTACTTTTCATTTTACCGCCCATTACTACTTCTTCGTTTGTAGTTTTATGAAGCAGGGACTGGCTATGTAGTCCAGGCTGGCCTTGAATTTGCAATGATGCTACTGCTTCAGCCTCCCAAGAACTATACTAAGATTACAGGTGTGCACCACTGTGCCCGGCTCACGTTACAACTTTCTAAAGAAGCTAGTTTTCTTTCTATCAGTCACTGAGTGATGCCAGAAATTCTGCCAAATGCTACAAGGACGGCACCAATTATCACATGATACACCTTATCTATCACATCCAACTTGTGTTACCATAAAATCGGGGCTATTCCCAATTAGTTACTGTTAATCGAATCCAAATAAAGTGCCGTTCTCACATAACAATCCTCCATCGCTCTAAAAACGATTGTCCGCTGTGCTCCTTCGCTACAAGCCCTCAGTCGCTACGCGGTCACTGCATTACTATTTTTTTTCCTAAGGATCCTCTGCAAGGACTTCAGGAAATTGCAGAACCACTAACTAGCCACGTGATCCCTTTCCTGCTTTAATTCCTCGTGATTGTTTTCCAGTGGGGCAATTCATAAAGCATAATGATAGTGCCGATATTTGAAATGGTTTAGAGTAGCCCAGGTAGCTGAACTTCAGAATAAATGTTGTCGTTAAGTTATGTATATGAAATGAAAGAATGTGAGTTATAACATTTTTCTAATTGTCTCTTCTGAAATATTTCTTTTGAAAGGAGAAGAATGTGACGAATGAAGGGCAAAATTTCCTCCACATCTTTGTAGGAAACACATAGTTTCTATATAAATAACTACATAAACAAAGATATTGTATGTCAAAACCCACAGAGAAATGTTGACTGTGTTTTATGGGTCATTATAATCATCTTCTTTCTGGGTCATTGTAATCATCTAAAAATTCCCCATGTCACTGAGAAGCAAACAAGTGGCTTTAGGGATGGTTCATAAAAAGAAAAGAGGACGTGGAGTTAGAAGTGTGATAGAACATTTGCCTAGCATGGGAGAACCACTGGGTTTTATCCGCAGTGCCACACACACGCACAAACGACACAAATAGTGAAAATCTGTTGTATGCTAAATTGTTCGTCTCAGTATCAACACAAGTTTTATATCATTGCCATAATATTCTCTAGTGTTCTCAACTGAAATATTCACCAGGTATAACCTTCCTCTTTCAAAAACCAAGTATAAGTCCTAGGCAGAGGATGCATCTGCTGTTCTGTGTGCGTTTCAAAACAAAACCTTTCTTTTTCTGTCCCAGGGAAACTCTAGATGAGAGCTTCACTGCAGTTCACCCACACAGGCTGCCTTAGCCTTCTCGCTGTGCCCTTGCTCTCCTCCATGCTGCCTTCACACAGGATGGGCCTCCTTCCTGGGGTCTCCTCCTCACCAGCACTCTGTGTGCCCCATTCCTTCTCCTCTTTCAAGACCCACATCTCTCTCCCTGAAGCTTTCCCCCACTGTTTTAGTTGGAAGGCATCCCTCCCCCTTCTAAACCACATGAGCAATTTACTTTTTCTTTTCTTTTCTTTTTTTTGTACCAGGAGTCAAGCTTGGGTCCTTGCACTTGTGAGACAAGTGGCAGAACCACTGAGCTAAATCCCCAACCCAACTTTTTAAAGTTTGCATTAGGCATTGAAACCAGGGCCCTTGCACTGAGTTACATCTCTGGCCTTTTTAGGTTTTAAATTTTGAGACAGAATCTCATTAAGTCATTAAGTTGGTCAGGCTGGGCTTGAGTTTGCAGTTATCCTGCCTCAGCCTCCCAGAACGCTGGGATTACAGGTCTATGTCACTATGCCCGGCTCCCACTTCTTGAATTTGTGTATATTTTACCATCCCTGCTTGACTGTAGGTTTCCTGCAAGTGGGATCCGTGTCTAAGCAAATTCCAATGCCTTACACATTTTGGGCATATAATAAATACTTTTTGAATAAATACCTTACCCATTTATTGAAGGAATAAATTGGTAAAAGTTATCTGTGAAAAAAAACTTTTAAAAGTGATTGTTGCTTACAGAGGCATTTCACCCAACCATGGAAATATAAACTTTCCAGGAATGCCTCTGCTCCATAGAACACAGAATTTTAAATTTTTTTTCCCCAGTGTTAGAGATTGAATCCAGGGCCTCACACATGTGAAGCGAGTGAGCCATATTCCCACTCCCATCGTTCACCGTTGACCTTTTCTGTTTCCAAACAGTAGGCAACTTCCAGCACTTTGGATTTTTTCTTTCTTTTTTTTTTTTTTTTTTTTTTTTTTT
>NW_022900929.1:58829469-58880896 GCF_012274545.1 Fukomys damarensis | reverse complement strand
GCCTTTTTGTTTTTTTTTTTTTTTTTTTTTTTTTTTTTTTTCTTTTACTACCAGGGATTGAATTCAGGTCCTTGCGCTTGAGAGACAGGCGGCAGAACCACTGAGCTAAATCCCCAGCCCTGGATTTGTCTGGATCAAAGGCAACTAGCCAGCACCTCAGCTGGAATCTTTTGCACCCACCAGGGCTACTACGCTACTCAATTAAAAATATAAATTAGTAACTCAAGCATCTCTTAACACACACTCTGTGGTTGGACTTTTGTGACCTTGAACAAGCTGTGTGATTTTACTAAACCTTGTTTTCCCTATCTGTATACTGGGGACAGCGATACCTGTCTCATGTGGTTGTTTTAAGGGTTACAGATCAAAGTGCCTACATGACTAGGAAAATGTTGCTATTGCAAGCAGAGCTAGCAAGACATAACTTCTAAGATGCTTATTAGAAAAGATGCCCCTTTCGCATCAGTTGGGAGAGGACCCTAGTAAATGGGCAAATTCATAAAGAGAATGTTGCCCCCTTAGAAAGTGATACCCTTTCGTCCTCCACAGCTGTGCAGGAGGCTCAGGATCTAGGTGGTAATTATGATGAAAGTGGAGCCTTCTTATTTTCAGCTGTCTGAGAAGGTTCTGGCACTATTCCTGTAGCCTAAGCTCTGAGGAATCAGCCTACCTTTGTCAACTCATATCTCAATGTATTCTAATGATCTGAAAACACTTCTGGCTTTGTTACTAGTCTTTGTACAACTTGAGGGTAGGGACCAAGACCCAATTTCTCTGTATACCCATGCTTATTGAGGGTATGGCATATCGTAAATGCTCAATAAAAGTTGGTTTAGTAAATGAAGAGTTAAGTATTCATCTCCACCACACTTCAGCTACTTGTTTCTTCTCAAAAAAAAACAAGAGGCAGCAAATTGACATGTAGGGTTAGGGGAAGAATACCACACACACACACACACACACACATACACACACACAAACTGAGAGCTCATTCACATACAATTATGAAATCAATTACTGTTTTAATCTCAGATTATTGAAAGATGGTGTCATTGATGAAACTCAGTCTTCTCTTGTACAGGGTACAAGTTAGTGTGATTAAAGAACTACTCATTTTTTCTTTTCCCTTCTTTCCTTTCCCCCACCCTTCCCACTTCCCATACTCCTTTAGCCCTTTTTCTTCCTATTTCACATTAACAATTATACAATTTGAACCTTATTTACACTTGAGTTTTTTACACCAGAGAAGCTATTTGGTATTTACCTAAAAAATACCAATAAACTCAATGAAAAAAAAAAAGAACTATTTTTTTGTTTTTGGTACTGGGGATCAAACTTGGGTCCGTGCACTTGTGAGGCAGGTGGCAGAACCACTGAGCTAAATCCCTAGCTCCCAAAAAAGAACTATTCTTAAATAACGGTTGTCAAACAACTACAGGTTGCTACCAAGGACCATGAATCTCTAAGATACAAAAGGAAATGCTGCTTGGTGTCCCAAATGGTGAATGCTTTCCATCTCCTTGTCCTAGAGGGACAATGATAATTATCTCTCTTGTGGCTTTCTGGCTACTTCCCTGGGGTGAGATTCCTGAAAAGAGTTTAGAGGAGGACTTTGGCACAAAAATGAAGGACCACTTTGCCAAGCTTTGAACTTGCTTCTAAAATTTTCTATATTTGATTTTTCCTTCCCTCAACATATTTTTTACTTTTTTATTAGTACACAATTGCAGTACATAATGATTACGTTCCTCATGGGGAGTTGGTGCATTACATAGCACATTTAATTCTTTTTATTTTCCCTTCTCCCTTCCTTCTATTAAAATTTTCCTTCATATATCAAATAAGCACCATATAAATTTGAACATTTGGAGAATTAATTCCTTATGTTTACACTCTCTTGAACATGCATCTTGACATTGTTTCAAGTTTGAAAGCTTCAAGGTGCACAGAAAGTCCCTGGTACTTCTGTCATCCCTCTTTCTCCGAGAAAGGGCCAGGTTCCAGCAGTGAGCTCCTCCCATGGCATCCGATGGAAGGTGACATCACAGGGTTTCTTACTGAATCTTCATGTCCTGCTGAAGAGGCATAAGCCCTAACCCTACCCAGCCTCTTCTGAGGATGCTTACTTGCCATTCTGATCATCTGGCAGAAAAAGTGAATTTGTTAGTAAAAAAATAGAGCCAGGAGTGGCGGTGCACACCTGTAATCCCAGCACTCGGGAGGCTGAGGCAGGAGGATTGCTGTGAGTTCGAGACCAGTCTGGGCTACATATTGAGTTCCAGGTCAGTCTCAACTACATAGTGAGAACCTGTCCCACCCCCACCCCCCCAAAAATTGGAAAAGCTAACTAACATTTTCTGAGGATTTTGTGGTAGGGTCTGCCCTGAGGACTTTATGGACATGCCTTCTTTGGGCCTCACAGCAGTCTCACAGAGGAGAGATGATTGTTATCCCTGCATGACGTGGTGAGGGAGCCGAGCTCACGGCTTGGACAGCTTCCTCAATTTAGAGTACGGTTCTGGGAAGAACAGAATCAGAGTTCTCATTTCTTGCTCTTCCTTCTCCCTCACTTCATCGTTCACTCACCTCCTCCTCTCAGAAAACTTTCTACAAAATAATTCAACCTGGGGTGGAGGGGTATATTCACACCTTTAAGGGAATCGCTTATGGGAGAAATCAGGCTCAAGGGGCTATGGGGTGCTATTCTCAGCCAAAAATAATTGCAATTTAATCTCTACTTAATTCTGTGAAGTGTGTGTGAGGGGCAGTTAGACAGCAAAAGAAAGCTGAGGTGAGGAGGGAGGTGATGGTTCAGTGTCCTGCAGGGAGGGAGGGCGTGAGGATGTCCCCGTGCCTGGAGGAGGGCACACTCACACAGATGAGCAAGAAATAGGCTCTCAGCTGAGAAGTGCACCGAGGTGTGAACAAACGAGATGACGCCTGACCCCCCCCAGGACCTGCTGCTCTAGACCTGTGAGGCCCAGGAAACCCCAAGCCTTGGCACATCCAAAACTAATCCATAGAGCCCGGAACATGGCTCCTAGAGCGGACTCCTCCTTGGTGGTAATAGGACATAAGGGAGGGAGGAAACAGCAATATCCCTAGTCCTGACACAAAATTCCCAAAGTGAAGGAGAGAGTAAGACTAAACAGCTCACTCAAAGAAACAGGCCGGATCCCAGCTGGTAAACCCTGCCATGCTATTCCTTTCGAGTTTTATTTGTTTAGTATTTATACTAGTGGTTCTCAACATCTAGGGTCCAAAATAACCCAAGGAGGTTATTGAAATGCATGTACCTAGATTCTGTACTCTACAATTACAATGTTGTGGATTTAGGGTGGGTTTCTAGATTCCATATTTTGCATAGCACTCCAAAAGGTTCTCAGGTCCCTCATCAGAGAATTAAAATCTATGAAAACAACCCTCGGCTGAAGCAAATATCCCTGATATTCTATGGGATTATTTAGGGTAAAGCCTAGTAATACTATTCTCTAAGGATGCTTATTTTGGGAGAGCTGGTGATTGTTGGCAATGGCACTGCCTCTGGCTATGGCCAAAAACCTTCCTGTACTTCACTTACATGTTCTCTAAGAAAATTGTGAGGCAAGACTGCAGGCAGGTGAGATGGCAGTACGGTGTGCGCCCTAATGATGTTCGTGGGAGGCCTTCCTGGACACTGTACTTCGGTCAGGTGGAAGTTACCACTCAGCCCGAAGGATGGCTCTCTTGTGACAAAACGCAGAGTGGCCTCAGTGTCTAACAGTGTATCATCCATTCATCTTACAGTTGTAGGAGGATGCCTGGGGTGAGCGCTGTGTTTTTGGCTTTGCTCAAGCTTCTCCCTTCTTAGGAGGCCGCTTTCCTCGGCATTGCTCGGTTAACTGTGCTCTGCCAGACATGGCGTCCCCTAGAGATGCCTGCTCCCCTGGGGTACCCTCTCCTAGCACCATGGCCCTGTCCGATGTGAGTCCTGCCACCCCGTGTATAAGCTCTTTAGGAGTAGAAGTTTCGTGGTTTTGATGTGGCTTGTTTATTTGGTGGGTTTTTAGCTCTAAAATCTTAAAAATATTTTTCTGAAATGGCACATTTCCACATTTAGAAAGTTTTCTAGAAAGGATTATTTTTCTGCTTATAACATACAGTAAGTTGTATTGAATAAAATGTCTTAACAGGTGTTGGTGGTTTCAGGAACGTTCAGTTGGCTGGCCTATTTTGTCTTCATAATGCCAGTTTAACGATGTTTGTTGTTAAAAGCTAAGGGTCATAGGATGGGTTGACTTTTTAGAGTTCATATTTATAATTTAGGAAAGAGTATCTAAAAGTCAGTAACCAAGTAACCCTAACCAAAGCTGTAGCTTGGTGGTAAAGAACTTGCCTATCACATGCAAGGTCCTGGGTTCCGTCCACAGCACCATAAAAACAAACAGATCTTTTCTTAAGATTAGTATTCCAATTCTGACATTTACTCCCCTAAGTATGAGATTGCTAAAGAAGGATTCCAGGCAACTAAATCAACATGATAAACAGAGATATTTAGATTTTAATTATTAGTCATATAAAATGAAAGTTGATATGCCATTTGAGGTATCAGTGAAAGACTGTAAAACTGCTTACAGATGAAAGTTCTAAATGATACTCAGAAAGATGGGAAAAAACTCTTAAGTCAATTAGAAGAATCTCATCAATGTTGAAATTTAAAATTATAATTGCTAGAGACAAAAATTTATGTCCATCATGCCACTGAGTCATTATAAGAATATAATTGGAAAAAATTACAAAATGACTGAAGTTAGAAGTAGCTGGATATAAAATGGCAATTTTTAATTTTCCAACAAGGAGAAATTGAGATAGTGTTTCTCGGCTGTAGTGCATCAAAACATCTGAAATGAGAGGGGAAACATTGAAAGATGCAGAAAAGAAGTGACAAGGATCAGAAGGATTGGTATGATGAGGTGAATAATACAACTTCAAATATCAGTTTTATATTACCATGACTCTAAACTTGCAAAAAAAAAAAAAAGGGATTCAAAGGATTTAAAAGATTGATCAAAAATCCTAAAAATGCCAAAAGTCAGGCAGACTAAGAAAAGAACTAGGAGATAATGAATGAAGCAACAAAAGCACAAGCTAACTTAGCCAAGAGTCCTCACAGAAATTAAAATTTTAATTAAAGTTAGTAAAAACAATCCTTATAAGTGCTAACTAGCTGACAATGTTGTAAATGATTTTAAAAAGAAACCTGTGTAAGGCCAAATACTTTTATGAAAACTAATTTTGAACAAAAAATGATATATTTTACTAACATAAAATTTATTCAGCTTCTAGAAGCAGAAAAGAGAATGATGGTTATCAGAGACTCGAGGTGGTAGAGGGAGAAACAGGGAAAGGAGAGGCTGATCAAAGGATGTAAAGTTTCACCTGGAAGAAGGAGTCAGTGTTAGTGATCAACTGTACAGCATAGTGACTATAATCAATAATGAATTTCAAGATTGCTTAAAGATTAGATTTTAAGTGCTCCTACCACAAAAAATAAGTATGTGAGGTGATGGATATGTTACTTATTCTAAAATATAACATATATCAAAACATTACATTGAACCACAAATATATATATATAAATATTATTTGTCAATTAACAATAAAAGATCATTTATTCATAAGAAGAGTTAACAACATTTTAAACCATTAACTCTTCCTCAAAATGCTGCTATAAATAACAAACGAAAACTGGTCAACCAAAGAAAATCCCATAGAAATAATTGTAAATTTATAAAACGTTAGAAGAACCATATTTTTGTAAGTCAAAGCATTTGATAAACTTGACAGATTTGTGATTCAGTAAATAATTATTTGATGAATTGATTTTGTGACATTGATATATATATATAGCCAACAGGGTAATTCCTTTTATTTGGGAAGACAACTAAATTTACCATTGTATACCTAAAGTCTGCTACAGTGCCTGGTGCAGTAGGTACTCAGTAAATGGATGGATAGATGGATGGATAAATTGTCCTGGTGGAGGAGATTACAAGAAGAAACAATACCACCAGGCTTCGTGGCTTCGAGCAGCCCATATTCTAGTGTAGGTGAGTTATAGCCCAACTATTTTCTATTACTAATTATGTAACTATAATGCAATTTCTACCTGTTGTGATCATTCTTAGATGCATAGGAACAGGTGAACTTTACTGTTACACCATATCTGGGGGCCAGCGATAAAAACACTTTTTCAAGTAGGCCCGAGTGAGGCCATACTACACAAGGTTGTTTGACAGTCACATTTCTAATAAAACGCTTGAAACTCTAAAGTTAAATTCTAAAGTATGTGACGTTCCCATTGCACTCTGTGCTGAAGTGATTGTCAAACAGACTTGAGTGAAAGAAGCAAGCAGAGCAGAAGGAAGAGTCTGGCAGCCCACTCGACCCCGTGAATCAGGAAGGAAGTGTTCAGGCAAAGATCACCCCAGGAAGCCACAGCAGGCCGAAGGCCTTTTTCGTTGCTTTTTTTCTTCTGCCTCTTCAATTCGCCTCCTTTGGTTGATCAGAAATGAAAGGAAATGAGGTGTAGGTGAGTCCAGCCAAGCCAGAGTGAACAGAAGGCACGCAGGGTATGTGAGGGAGAGCTGGCACCTTGGGCTCGGCTCACGTTGTCATGAGCTCTGTGGAACCCGTACAGTAAGCACAAGAGGCTTTTCCTGTGCAGTGAGTTGGAATTAAACATGCTAATTTGAGGTCTCTTTCAAGTATTTTGTTTAACTCTATTGGCCTTTAATTCCTTTATATTGCATCATTTAATGTAATGTTATTTATATATGAAGCATGTTATGCTTATTAACCAATGTGCAAAAATCTAAAGTACAGATTTTCTGTAATGGGCTAATTACAGGACTTTAAAACCACCTACTGAGTTTTGCTGAGCTTCACAACAGGTTCACTGAACTGGATAAATTTATTCAAACGTGTGGAAATGAACCCCATTCTATGTGCAATGGTACTGGGAAAACACACAAATTATACCTCAATACCAGTTTAATGGGTCAAACAGTGAACCTGAATACTGAACTTATCTACATCTTAAAATAGCCTGGAAGCCTGTGGCAAGAAGGCGAAATGCCCTTTCGAGGGGGTTTCTCCTTGTTTGTAAACAGTGGCAATAAAACAATAAGCCTGGCAATTAAATTAGGAGCGAATTCTCCAAGCTCAGAAAATGGAGGTGGTTGCCTTTCAGTGACCTTTGAAAATACACAACTTTCATAACCAGACCCAAGAGTGGAAGGGAGTGACGAATGCTCTGCAAACACGAGTCTCAAGCACAGCCTTTCATCTTCCTCCTGGAGAACAAGAGTGCATTTTCTTGTGTTATGGTTTGGGAGGAATTCAGCACAGAGTGTTCAGTTAGAAATACAAACAAGGTATAAATATGGGTGGAATTAAAAATTTGCTTCAAACCAGTTTTTCCCCCCAAGGACCATCAAAAGAATGGTGATCTTTCAATCACACTAGAATTATTTCTTTATTAATTTATTCTCGGAGCTTTTTTGAGAGTTCCAGAGGACTTTAGAGTTAAGCTCCTTACCACTGTATACAGAGCTACTATTCTATTATAAAAATATAAACGGGAGGGGTAGAAAATGGAGGTAGACAGAAGTATAAGAACTAGATCAGCAACAGAATAAACAGAAACAAAAACAAAATCCTATTTCCTAGTTGCATGAAAATACTGTTTTCCAGGTAGATAAATTCACACACACACACACACACACACACACACACACTCATATTCATGTGCTTGAGATGAAGATAGACATCGCTTTTATTCTTTGACAGGCTCCTGTGGCAGGGATCTGTTAATTTTGTCATGAAAGGAGAAAGAACATAATTTCCAAGCCTGCGAGAGTTCTAGCCTTATACTCAGGGTACCTTACTTGCAGTGTACAGTGTGCCCTGGGTGTGGGGCTGATGGTTAGGTGTTAAGAAAATAATCAGTGCTTTTCTCCTTGGGGAGACACGGGTGTGCCTCATTCTGGAAGCAGCACAGGCTGGATTTTTGTTGCACTTTCCGCCAGCGCCGCATATATCAATAAGAAGAGTTGTGCAGGAAATGAGGTATGACACAGGCCAGCTTCGCCAAGACTCTCGGACCAAGAAATAAGAATTTAAATATGAAATACTAAAATTTAACACACGACTGAAACAAAATAAATGGTGTACCATTGAAAGCATTTGAGGTAATTAATCAATGCTGTGTTTGTACATATCATTAAATATATTATACTCCGTTTAGATTTGATTTCTATGCTCCTTTTATAAAGAGTTAAAAGAAAATACATTTGAATTCATGCTGATACTGAAAACATGCTCCTAGCTTCTAGTTTTTTGGATTTCAAATCATTTCCATTAACAAACAGCTATTTGCCCTCTAATAAAATATGTCATTATGCTTTATTCACATTGCACAAAAGAATCACTGAAAAATCGCCCCAATGATGGCCAATAATTACACATTTTGCTCCTGTGCTAGCGATGAAGAAATCTGTTCATTGGAGAAAGCAGGTGCTGGGGCATCAAGCTAATAGTCAATGTGTGCCGTGGTAATTAGCCGCTGCGATTGCTAAAATTAACAATTAGCTAACATGCAATTCTCTTTTTTGCAGGCTGCAGTTTACTTTGTATAATCCTTGCATGTTCTTAGTAATTACTCTTGACAGCTTATTATTTTTATTTTTTCTGGTTTGAACACAGCTTTAACATTTGCATCGGGCGACCCAAATGTTCAACAGGCAGAAGCGAAACAACTGCTTGACTAGGCATATTTCCGAGGCGCACATTTGGTTGTTTTCTGAACTTTTCATTGTTGGGGAGGGGAGCGGTCAGGGTGTGAGATCTACGATTCTTTGACAGCTATTGTCTTGGCCCCTGGGCCTTCCTCTCAGGGCAGCTCATCCAGGCATCCCGAAGCTTTTAGAGGCAAACTGCCAGGTCAGCGGCAATTTAGACTCTAGAGAACAACTCCGGGGATGAAGCGCCACAGTCACGCTGGTGAGAACGTCTTCTTTTCATTCTTCCTCTCTGGACTGTGTCTTTCTTTAACGCCTTCACTGCCCCGGCATAAGGCCCCTTCACCCCACTTACTCAGGGAGAAAATGTAGCATCCTCTGTGGATTGTTCTTGTCAGGGCTATATGCTCAGATAATATTGCTATAGCATTTTAGTGATGGGAATAAGGCCCCAACCTATACGTGAAAGAAAAAAATAAATCAAAAGGCGAGGGAGTAATTTGTATCCAGAAAACCCACAGGAGAAAGAAATGTTAGTGAAAGCTCTAGAAGCATTCAAGGAAGATAAATTGCAACAACAAATTTAGTCAACTGCGACTCTAAAATATACCGGTTTCCTATAGCAGCCAACAAATTAGCACAAATTTCATGTCATAAACAATACAAATTTATTGTCTTCCCATTCTTGGGGGCAGAAGTCCAAAATGGTTTTCCCAGGGCTAACATTAAGATGTCCCCAGTGTGTATTCCTTCCTGGAGGCTGTAGGGGAGAAGCTGGCCCTTTGCCTTTTCTGGCCTGTGGAGCCCACCCACACTCCTTGGCTTGTGGCTCCTCTGAAGCCAGCAATGCTGTACACACACCCTCTCCCACACACAGTGTTCCTGTTGTCAGGTTTCCTCTGACCAAGCTGGGAAATATTCTTCAATCATAAGGGCCTGTGTGTTTACAATGAAGCCACCTGGAAAATCTAGGTGGAATGTCCTTCATTGAATCCTATCTACAATGTCTCTCTGGCCATGTAAAATAACATATTCGTAGGCTACAGGGATTAGGACGTGGACATTTCTAGAGAGCAATTATTCGTACAAACCAAAGAAAAATATGCATATGGTAATCCTGTGTTTCTCTACAGTTGTGAGTCATTTCACATTTGATGTCAGAGAATTAGATGACCTGGGAGTGGCAGGAGTGGAGTTAGGGCTTGGGGCAGTAGTTTTCCATGTTTCCGTAGACAAGAACTTTTGGCCCTTCTGTGCCAGGTCTCTTCACTAATGTTGGAACCACAGCTGGCCACGCTTTGTTGTGAGCCTCCCAGGTTCCTGAGTCTGGAGAGTCTTTCATCTTCTTGATGAAAACGGCACCTTTCAGAGTGTGGGCATAGCCTGACTAAGAATTTATGAACTGTGCTTTTTATCAGTGTGGGCTGCAGCATGCTGGCTGTCTGTGCCACGGTCCACAAAAACTCAGAATGTCTTGATGAAACACAGCCTGCTGCAGCTCCAACTTCTCAAAAGCAATGACAGAAAGGCAAAGGACTGGATGCCTGAGGACCGCTGTGACCCTGTCCATGTCTCAGTGTGAGCTGACTTCCAGTAAGGTTGAGGCAGATAGCAGGATAAACCTGGAGAATTTGGGCCTCAGGACCAGCTGTAGGCTCCAGAAGCTGAGCAGGGTCTGGTTTAGAAGAAGGCCAGGGAAGAGAGCTATGACAGAGGTTAGGACCAGGCTGGTAGTGATAAAACATAGCGACATGCTCTGTTTGCATAAGTGGGAGGAAACTGGAATGAACAGAGGTTGCCCAGAAGAGTCAAGTAGGCAGGAGCCAAACATCCTGAGAGTTGGGTACTGCTGAGTGTAAATAAGGTGAGACCACACAGTCTCAAGTATTCCTTGCCAAATGGCAGGAAGGGAGGGGTTTGTGATATGTCAGGTTTTAAGAAATAGAAATGTGTTAGATTCCTACTTTATAAAATAAACCATCAAATAAATTGTTGATATGGTAAGTTCCTCTTATACATTTCAAATAGAATTCTATCCACCAAAAATGTATTTTCCAGCCAGTATATTGGTACATGCCTGTAATCCCGGCACTCTGCAAGACTGAAGTAGGAAGATAGCAAAAATCTGAGCCCATCCTGGGCAACTTAATGACTTAGCAAGACCCTGTTTCAAAACGAAAAATGAAAGAGACAGGAGATGTTGCTCAGTGCAAAGGCCAGAGACTAAATACCCGGTACTCACCCCCACAGCAGTGTCACCCACCCCCAAAACACAACTGTTCTGTAAAGTAAGCCAGCCACATAATCTAAGGTTCTTGAAAAACAGTGGACTGAGAGAATTTTGGGGACGAATGGTTCTACTTCTTAAAAATACTTTGCTAAAATCTCAGGGTGTGTGCTTTAACTCAAGAGGCCGCCTAAGATGTGAGTACTCAAGCTGGGCAACATGCCGAAGGGAAACTCTGTTTTGATATAAAGATGTCTTGCCAGAGGGTTTTGATTGTCTCACATAATAACTATGGCTCACACTGAGGAACTACTTTGGCTTAGAGCACACATGCAGCCATTTTTATCCTCCCGGACTGAGCAGTGTGGTCACTGGTGGCATCTCACCAGTACCCTGGGTTATTGTTTTGATTGACAAATGAAGACACCAAGACACACTAGACTACAAAATACTTTAGGTTCCCAGAGGCAGGCCTGGTACAGTTGGGAATAGAGCCTAGAATACCAAAATTGTACTCTGAAAGTGGTCTCTTTGGGTTCTATGTTCACAGCATGGGTGTGCGGGGAAGGAAAATGTTGGCAGAAGTGTGGACATGGCAAGTAAGGGAGTGAGAGCCGAGAGAGAAGAGATGGCATGATTTGGGGAACAGTTTTCTGTGTGTGCTCCTTATGTAGTAAGGGGCAGCACAACCTCAGGTCTTGGGCATCATAGATTCTTAAAAACCAGGCTCATGCGATGAATATTATTAAACTCTCCACTAAATGCCATCTTGTGGGCAGGAGTGGAGGAGGGGAGAGAAATTGCCAAAAGTCATTATAAAGTTGTATGTCATAAACATATAGAATTGTTATTTGTCAATACCAATTAAAAACGTTATAGAGGGATCTATTCAGAAGGGAAAGGGGAAAGAAACAGAAGAACAAGGACCCAAGCAGCCAGGGAAAGAAAACACTCTACTAATTCCAGTTACTTTTTGTTAAAAAAAAAAGAGCAATAAAAAGTAAAATTTATTAATGTTTAACTTGCCTACCTGTCAAGTGCAGCGCAGGATAGAGGTACCAATTCCTAAAGTCTCCAAGGTTAAAAACTTTGTACCTGGCCAAGAGTAATTTGCTGGGCAATGCAACTCCTCAGAACCACTCCCACCTCTGGCCCATCTCCAAGCTGCTGAGCCTCATCTGTCACCTCCATGTGAGGAGCTGGTTTATCCTAGAACACATGGTGTGGTACTGGGCAGGTCACCTGTGGGAAAGATGGCAGCAAATGTGTTTTATGGTCCATTTTAGAGCAATGGTATCTGGTCCAGTGTAAAATGGCAAATCAAGAGAATAAGAATATGGGGTGTGTGTGTGCGCGCTTGAGTGCGTGCGTGCGTGCTTGCGTGCGTGTGTGTGTGTGTGTGTGTGTGTGTGTGTTTGGGACCCTCCATAATGCTTGTTGTCTTGTTTCCTGTTCATTCGGTGTCCATCTCAGTTTTTATTGCAGCTCAGTTTCCACTCCTTCCATCTAGAATATAGATCGCTAAGGCTGCATTTGTTCCTTGGCTTAAAGCAGAATGACAGATCAAAATTTTTCCATGTATTCCACGTTTCCAAGGCACACTGTTGTTCTCCCCTTCCCTCCCAAATATCACTGTCAGAACAAGGTATCCAGCACTGTCCCACATCCTTACGGAGGTCCTTTGCATCTTTTTCCCCCAGTAAAAAATATTTTTCACATCCTTCTTAAATGAACATTTCCAAAAGTGGAAACGAATAGGCACAGCACAGCAGTGTGTCTGAAGAGCAGAGGGGGCTGCAGCAGCGTGTAGATGCGGTGCTGAGAGCCGGAGCACCACTGCTGCCCTGAGCCACTTTCAGCTCCCTTCCAGCTTCCCTTTCAGCTTAGAAACCAAATGCAGTAAGTACAGTGTAAACTAATTCTTTAAATGTTTGCATATATCTGATTGGTGCTCAAAAAAGAGTATATAAAAATAACCTCTATTTTCAAAACTGAAAAATATTTTATTCTAATAATGATCTCTATGGTTTTTAAAATTTGATTGTATTGGTACATTTTAGGCATACACTATAATGACATTCATCATTGGAAGTTTGCATCATTACACAATCTATCTTGGTTTTTGTGTTTTTCTCCATTCCCATGCCCTCCCTCCAGCCCCTCCACCCCTCACTACTTACAAAGACTTTGTCTCCATTTTTTCATTTTCTCATATTAATTCCATTCCCTTCTTTCCTTTCCTTTACCTCTCTCACTTCCCCTTCTCATTTGCCCCTTTTCTTCCTATTTCACATTATCTATTATACCTTTTAGTCCTTCTTTATACTTTCAGTTTCTCACACTAAAGAAACTTTGTTATTTACACAAGTGTGTCCTGTTTACTTCACTTAAGAGTATCGCCTCAATGTGCATCTATTTAGCTACAAATGTCTCTAATTTTGCATTCTTTATGGCTGGGTAGTGCTCCAGTTTACATTTTAAAAAACAACACATTTTCTTTATCCAGTCTCCCATTGATGGGCAATTGGGCTGCTTCCAAGTTTTAGCTATTACGAATTGTGCTGCTGTGAACATGAGTGCACATATATCACTGTGGTATGAGTCTTTTAATACTTTGGGGAAGATTCCCAGCAGGGAAATAGCTGGGTCAAATGGGACCTCCAATGCTAATTCTTTGAGGTCTTCCCATACTGATTTCCACAGTGGTTGCACCAGGCTACACTCCCACCAGCCGTGGAGCAGGGTTCCTCTTTCCCCACAGCACTGCCTGCTTTTGTTATTGGTTGATTTCATGATAGCAGCCATTCTTTCTGGCGTGAGGTGGAATCTCTGCATTATTTTCATTTGCGTCTCTTGAAGGACCAGTGGTGTTGAACATTCTTTCATATGTTTATTTGCCATTTCTACTTCTTTAAATGAGAAATATCTGTTCATTTCAGGTGACTATTTTTGTATTGGGTCTTTAAATTTGGGAGGTCTGATTTCTTTAAATTCTTTATGTGTGCTTGAGAGTAGACCTTTGAGGAACAGCTGGTGAAATTTTTTCCCCACTTTGTGGCTTGTCTCTTCACACTATTGGTTGTTTCTTTTGCAGTGCAGAAGCTTTTTAGTAACAAGAGATCCCACTTGTTGACTGTGCTAGTTCATATGTGAGTGAGGTTTTGTTCATGCAATCTTTTCCTACACCAATGTCTTCCAGTATTCTACCTAACCTCTTTTCCAGCTGGTTTAGTGTTTCTGTTTTAATATTTAGATCTTTAATCCATTTTGATTTAAGTTTAATGCATGGGGAGAGATACAGGTGATCACACTGTTTGCATCTTGAGGTCACAGGGGTGAAAGTTAGGGTCAGTGAAGTCACTCGGTTTCTCTCAACCCCATGGTTTGTCTGTCTCTACCTAGTGGGCCTTTTTTGGTGTATAGACTATTCAGATAGTGGAAAGAGTCCTGGGTTCGAATGAGGACACTTTCATTTTGCAATGAGCCGTATTGGAAGAGGCACCATGGTGAAATTTGGCTGGTGTGGAAACAGGAAATACTATCACGGTAGTAGCTCAGGAATAGAGCTTGACATTAGAAATTTAATTATGTGTGCACTATCTCTGTGTGCTTTCATTCAGGAGCTGTATATAAAGTGGTGATCACAGGATCATTTACTCTTTTTTCATATGATTTCAGTGAAAAGCTCCGAGTCCTGTCAGACAACAAAATGCTACTGGTTTTACATCTCTCTTTTAAAGCTTTAGGCAGTCGGGGTATTTTACTGAGACTTCTAAACATAGAAATCTAGTTTTAAATCTTTCCATTAAATGTCTTCATACTAGTGTTTTGAATGATTTAATGAGTGGCACTGTTCATAGGACACAAGGTTATAATCTGAATTTATGAACTATAAAGGAAGTACCAGTATGCTGACTAACTAATGAGCTTTTTAATGATGAGAAATAGATAAAGCTTTAAAAGGCAGAATGCTTATCAAGGACCTCAGACAATAGCAAAGTGGAGCAATTTAGAAGTACTTACCAGTGCTACTGCTGTGACAGCGAGAAGTGAACTATTTTCTTTCATTTTAAAGCACTGTTTTTCATACATGGGAGTAATTTCTATATTTTCTTAACTAAAATTAAATGCCCTGGTATAATCCTCTTTTCAATAGAGTTCAAAATATAAATAACCTATTGATACCACTTGTGATAAAGCAAGAGAAAATGCCTCTCCAGCAGTGTGGGGGGCTATCTGAATATCAACATGGGATGATGGGATCCAGGGCTCTGATGAGGTCTGACAGCTGGGACTTCACCAGGAAGCTTTCCTGGGAGTGGCCTCCCACACAAGTGTGCTACCTGGGAGAGGATGGCAGGGCTCTGGCTGGCTGAGGCAGCAGCAGCATCTCAGGTGTGCCGCAGAGTACCCTAAGTTTGCTTGTGGTTGCCTTTGCCCCTGTGCTCTGGGGCACAGATAGCAATACTGAAGGAACACTTTCCTTCACTCTAAAGGACTTTCATCTTGGCCTCTGCAATGTGCTGCTCTAGACATCTCTGCAAGGGACCAAGCAGTGTGGAAGACATGAGCTACTTCAGAGCGCACAGGCCTACGTCTGCTACTGAGATCTGAGCTGCCCTCCTGCATTGTAAGAATACAAGGCTAAATTCACATTCAAGAACACAGTACCTGAAAAACTGGGATATGAAGACATGGTGTGACTTGGGTTTGTTGTTCTTTTTAATAAAGAACTAGAGTGAGCTTGTTTTTTTTCCTGGCCGGGAAGTGAGTTTTCCACCTGATTAATTTAATTGCTCTATCTTGGATAATGGAAAGGTGTCCAGAGGGTATGACAGCCATAGTTTTTGACACACATCCCTCAGACCTACTGGCCCTGACAGTTCAATCCCCTATGATTAACAGAAGAGGAAGCAACAGAAGGGGCAGGGAAAGTAGATGCTGGGCATCAACTGCTGCAGAGAGGAAGGTGTGGTGGCAAACATGTTTGCTCTGGGTTCGAATCCCAGGCCTGCAACTCCCCACTGGGCCACTTCAGGCAAATTATTTAAGATCCCTGAGCCTGGATTCCTTTATCTCTTGTGAGGATTAAGCAGAAGCCCAAGCAACAATGGCTTCATCCGTCTCAAAAGAAGCAAGCAGAGGGTCTAAGAGAGAAGTCATTGAGTAACTGTCCTACCAGGTGCAGACTGCATGGCTGTTCAGTCCAGACCTTTGTGTGCTTTTTTCCAGCTTTCCTCCTTCCTGCCCCTGACTACTTAATTCCTCCTTTTCATCTCTTAACTCCTTCTCATCTGTCACTCCCTTTCAACTGTCAAAATCCTCCCCACTCTTAAAACAAATTACCTTTGTTTTAACTTGCACCTTTTTGTTGTTGTTGCTGGGGGGGGGGGTTGTGGTGCTGGGGATCAAGCTCAGGACCTTGTGCTTGTGGCACCACTGAGCAAAATCCCTAGCCCCTAACTTGCACAGTTTTTACTTGCTATTCCTGAGTTATTTCAAATTCTTTGACCAAGAGAAAAAGTTCTCTCATGTCACTTAATTATAATCTATACTTGGATTTGCTTTATATCATGTGTTAACCTAGGCTTTCCAGATAAAATACAGAGCAACAAGTTAAGTCCAGATCTTAATTGTTTAATACAAGTACGTGCCATGCAATTTTTGTGTTTTTTTTTTTTTTTTGGTTGTTTGTTTGTTTTGAGACAGGGGCTCAATTATTGTAGCTCAGTTTTTTTGTGTTTTGGTTGTTTGTTTGTTTTGAGACAGGGTCTCACTACATAGTTGAGACTGACCTGGAACTCACCATGTAACCCAGGCTGGTCTTGAACTCACAGTAATCCTCCTGCCTCAGCCTCCCGAGTGCTGGTATTCTAGGTGTGCGCCACCACGCTCGGCTTGCAATTTTTGTGTTTTGATTTTCTAATTCTGGCAACTCTGATTAACTAAATATAAAGTAAATTCTCTTTACTTTGTCATTTTCACATTTTCATAAGTCCCCAGAAAAAATTTATTTATTCAAGTGTATGTCTTTTTATAAATTTGTGTGGTTCTAGAAATCAGACTCCTATATGCAAAGAAGCATAATTTATTGCTTGTTCATTTTGCTTTTGCTGTGGTCTCCTTTCTCCATATGTCATGGTACATGACCTTGACTTATATGTTCAGGAGTCTTCTAGAAGAAGAGACAGGGCCAGGAATTTAGCTCGGTGGTTCTGCAGCCTGCCACATAATCAAAAGGTCCCAAGCTCAATCCCTGATACAAAAAAAACAGAAATAGAAGAGGAGACAGTCTTGAGAAGGTTTGTAGGACATCCATACCTTGAAATTGCAGATAATTATGTACGGTGAGGTCAGGCCCAGAACTCCCACAACTGGGCACTTCTTATGTTCATTTCTCCTCTCCCTTCCCTAGGACCATGAGGATAGGCTGTTGGTCAGGAGATGAACTATTGGCAGAGTCGATTACTGCAGGAGGGAGGGGCCTATGGGTTTATGGGTACAGTTTAGGGGCTCTATGTATTTGGATGGGGAAATTATCATTTTATTTTCATAACCTCCTTCAGTTATGGATGCAGGAAGCAAAAACATTTATCAATACCTATGACTATGTTACTTAAAGAAATTAGAGATTTGAAAAATAACATTAAAGTCATATATATACATATCTCCAAAATTTAGTTGCTTGTTATTAATTCAAAATTTCAGGAGCTGCTATATCCATCCATAAATCTGGTTATTTAAGCAATAAATTAATAACAATAAAGAACTTTCTAAATATAAATTTGTTTTTATAACTTATTTTAATATCATTAGTTTTCTTTGTAATGTTGCATATTTATTTTCTGCACTGAATAATACTATTCTGGGGGCTCATAATGAGCTCAATGGTAAAGCAGTATATTTAGCCTGCAAGAGGCCTGGGCTCAATTCACAGTGCACACACACACACACACACACAAAGTTAAAAACTTGCACCCACCGAAAACAACTTGAGTTCATGTATACATAATTTACTTTCCCAAACCAACTATTTCCAGAGCAAAACGAGCATAAACTATCTTTCTTTCCTAAGTGCCTACTTAAAACTGTGGGCTGCACAGTTATGATTTCTAAGTTGTCTTTAATATTCCTCTTAACTTAAATTTTACCTGCTTAGAAATTTTTTGAGGGGGAGTGGATTTCTGGAAGAGAAGTCTAAAGGCTTTGGGAGTAAAAATGATAAAAGAAAAAGAACTAAAACCAGTCCAAGTTTACTTTCACTGCTAGCTCTGCTTTCCAACCCCTGGCAATCAGTGTCACTATAAAATCCAGTATAGCACAAAAGCCACTTCAAAGACTGGTATTAAATATGTAAATAGTTTGCGTAATCTAGCAAAGTTGGGGGTTTTTGAAGCAACCACTGAGTACTTGCTACTTTGGAACTTAGCAGGAAAAAGCTTCCCTCTAAACTCTGTGGGTGAGGCTGGGAGCTCAGGAAAGGATGGCGCCAGCTTAGGAAGGAGGTAACTGGTGCAGAGAAAGGGAATCTTTTACTGCCCACACCTCTTTGTTATTTGTGAGCTTCCAAGGGCCTGGGGAAGGTCATGGGGAGGCTAGGGGCCTAGAGATGGGGGGTTTCGTGCTGGAAAATGGGTCACTTGCTGGGTGGGAAGTGGGGGTGCCTGATCTTGGCTTGGGAGGGTGGATGGGGGGACTTGAATGAATGCCTAAGGGTTGGACCAGGAGAATAAAAGCCACGAAGGGACCAGTCTCATTAAAGAATCCATTTCCCATTTTCAGCAGTTTGCTACATTAACAAGCTGAGCTGTGAAAGGATTAGATTCGCTAAGTGAGTGCCTGTTCTGTGCACCATTGCAAAACACATTTCAGAAAGCACTGGGTTCGCCTTAAATGAGTATCTGCTGGAGGAGCAAAGCCCTAGGAAAACAAAGGGGCACGCCAGGGTAAGCTAATAATTCCTGCTGTGCTTTGAGGGCAATGAAATGACTGCAGCCCTGAGAACTTTTTCTCCCTCCCCTGCAGTTGGTATAAACATAAGAGCCATTTTGATGATCATATCGACACCTCAGCAACAAGTGCTTCCCCAGGTGCCAACAAAATGTCACTTCCCAAAGGGTTAAATGAACCAAAAGGCCTCCACCTCAAATATTCTTTTTCTGCACACATTTAGTATGCATACCTATTAAACAAAACAATGGGCATAGATTCATATCCTGTCTGCAAATAATCGAATGATACAAGAACAAATCTACCACCAGCTGCTTCGTCCCAGGCTTTGCTTTGACTGGGAGGGGAAAGCCAAGTTTCGAGCTGGGTCTGGCCTGACTCAGGCCTTAACTTGCCAGTCCTGCTATTCTAACCCTTTCTCTTGATCTGCTTTTCAGCCTGTCTCAGAGAACACAGCTCAGAGCAGCAGGGAAGTTGCTTAGCAAAGGGCCACCCACTTGCCTATTATTCCTTCCTCGCCTGTGACATGACACAAGAACAAAGTAGACATTAACCGCTACATTAAACCCAGAAAGAAAGTAATCAGTAACCTGTTATTCCCTTAATAAAGGGAAACACATGCAGTGTGAAATCCAGAAGACTAATCAATAGCCACAGACAATGCAATGTGCCAAACAAATTGCAAATCAATTAGAATCCTTGTTTTCTTTGAAATGGTTCACTATATCTAAAGCAATTACTCCTTCATTAGACCTAATTTAACAGCATGACCGCCCTGGCTACAACTGGCAGCGTCTGGCTATCACATGGGAGAATGGCAGCTTATTTCTGTCTGTCTGTGAGTCTCGAACCAATCAAGAAAAATGGAATTCCTTTATAGGAGAGAAACTTTTAATGAATGGGTGGATATTTGTTTTAATCAAAATATCGATACAGGAATGAGGGTCTCCTGTCTCCCTAGTCAGGAAATTAAAAAAGAAAAGAGCTAAATATTTACTCAATAAAAATCAGTAATTAAAATATATTTCTTTTCATACTTCAAGTAGATAAAAATGGCATTTAAATATATGAAGTCCCTTCAGCTTTTCAGAACACACCTCGTGGGAAGAGTTTTAAAAAGAAAGTCTTCCTGGCTCTTATAAGAACTTAGAGTATTCATTTGATCAAAAAAGGATATACTAATTCACTTTCTTATTAAAGCAATTTTAAAATCATTTGATTGAAGTATGATTTATACAGTGTCAAATTCACCCATTTTAAATGGACATTTGGTGAATTTTGGCGAATCACCTCAGTGAGCTCCTGGGTCTCACATGAATCCCCCTCACAGTCTGCCAGCCCCTGGCCCCAGGCAACTAGAGATCTGCTCTCTGTCAGCCCACTTTACCTTTAAGAACACTTTCCTGTGGAAGCTTAGGACTGGAAACATAATTGAAATACGGTTTTTGCATTATATTGGGGAAAATGGGTCTGTCTTTGTTTCAGGTGGCAAACAAAGCCCTGAAGGAAACAATTACAAACTTTTCTGTAAGTAGGTAATGCTTCCGGAGGTTAAACCATTTCCAGAAGCTGTAGTAAATATTCCTAAATGAACTGAGAAACCATGTTAATAGCCACAACTTGTTTTATATCACTAAATCTCATAGTGTGATACTCTTTGTGGCTCTTCACAGCTCCAAGGGTTTCTTGCAATTTAATTTTTTGAGTTATTTTTCTGACTTCAAAGCAACACATTTTGATTATACGAAATGCCAATATAATAGAATCGTAAGAAAGTTCTTTATGGTTCCATTTCCCCAGCAATATTCAAAAGTATTAAAAGATATATGTTTTATAACATTTTAGTAATAGCAAAAAAAATGGGAGTGCTACGAGTTTGAGCCTTAAATTAAATCACATATGTGCCGACTTTCCTTCCATCTTTGCTTCCCTTCTAACAGCTTTTTCTTCCCTTCCCCTCCCCCTAATCTCCCTCTTCACCTCACATCAAATAGCTTTTTATTCTCTGTATCCTTTGCCTTTCTTCTTTTTTTCTTTAGAGCTCAGCGCAGAAAAATTCTTGCACTGAGGGTACCCATATCTTTTGCAAGCTAATCAACCCATTTCCCATATCCTCCTTCTCAGAAGCAAATATTACTCCAAAGCTCTTCACATAAATTTTCACTGCCGCATCCTACACCCCGTCCTGCCCTCTTTAAGCTCTCACTGTTCACACTGTCACTCCATCGAATTATTTTCTTGTTCCCATTAGTCTAACACTCATGTTTTGCTCTGCTCAATCAGTGAGCATTCCTTGAAGGCCTGCTTCCCCTCCCGGGCCGGTTCTGGGAGTTGATTTCTAACGGTAATGAGCAGCATTTGTGAGATGGGGGTTGGACAAGGAAGGTAAGAGGTTTAAGCGCTTTTTGAAGATGATTTAGTTTGCAGCTTAGATTAAGCAGAAGCTGAGATGAAGGTAAGGGGTAAAGAAGGCAACCCTCCTTTCTCCTCCTAGTTGAGAGAGTAGAACATAGCTTTGTCGTGGAAGCTGCTGTTCTAGGACTTGGTCAGAAACATCAAGGCCGTGGGAAGAGTCTATAATAACCTAAAAGACTAACAGTTAGGATAACATTCTTTCTTAGCTTGTTGCTATGCATGCTCTTTGGACGTCTGTGGGGAGATATTTGTTTAAAGACCTGATAGTTTCAACTGTTCTGTTCACCTCTTTCCATTGCTTTACCACAGCTACAAAATAATTATCAGCTAACTGGTAGGAGAGCTTGCAGGCCAAACCTAGAGGAGCTCACAACATGATAGTTATGAAGAGATAAGGGTTGGTCTCCCATGAACCACATGTTGATCTCCAGATAGTTAAAGACTGAATAAAAGAGTGTGAGTTCTTCGAAGGAGAGGCGTGGCAAATTCCACACTTTTTGAGGCAAGGGGACAAGGATCTTTGGTTTACAAGATAAATAAAGATAAGTATATTGGCTTTATAAAGTTTCCACTGGGGAGTCTTGACAAAGAACCTCTTCACTCATGATTTTATATCCTGCTGTATTCACTAGTCAAATCACCGCTGGCAAATTTTGAATTGTAAGTAGTCACTTCAACATTTTTTGTGACCAAAAGGAGCTGTCTGATAGCTCTGGTTCATATACTTCCCATCCCTCTTCACATGATGTGGAGACCTGATTCTTTCTAATGCACAGATAAAAGCCATAACAGAATGGTAACAGAACAAATGAAGCCTGTTCTTCAAAGTAAGCACTGCCCTTTTGTTTGTTCTACTATAGAAAAACGTGAATAGACGGGTCTTTTGCAAACTTTCAGGGTACCAACTTTTATCTCCTACCCCTACTCCCAGGAATAATCATTTTGGTTGTTGGATTTTTTTTTCCTCTTTCATCTTTTATTGACGATTAGTATGAGTATTTTATCCACCATGGGTGAATGCTTAACTAATACAGTTCTTCATACAAATGCAAACTTCCTATTTACCAGCCTCCGGTGACTCCACGCCTTACACCAGAGTGGTATCATTCAGTTTCAGTTGCTAAGCATTTTCAAGAACCTCTCTGTTCTTGCCATAAATTATCTTTAAGTGAAAAAAGCTCAAAGGAGGTCTGCAGCAAACTGTATCAAATAATGAATTTGTAAGCGGTGGAAGAAAACACTTATCTTACTTATGCTCCTCTCCCATCGATTGTTCCGTGACCCTTCTTTGGGACACAGATGAGCATAACCCTGAAAAATGTTTGTGTTGTCTTTCTTTAACTGGCAGCCTGCGGGCTGCACGATCTAATAAATATTGGCAGGGCCAAATGAAATAATATAGAAGAGCTTCTCTTCTTTAAAGTCCACAGACCAAGAGACTCTTGTCACTTGTTAATATCTCCATCAAACACTGAAGTGTTAACATATGTGATACGACCACGCAATCAAGTAAGGACCGATTTGTTGACTAATTAAACCAACACAACAAGCTCTTTAGCACCTACAAGTGACAAGTTTAGAGCAGGCAAGTGGAAACTCTCAATTGAGCCCCCTTGTATGAGACTATCATGCCAAATTCAATTCTGACTGAGTAGTATTTGAATGTACTTGACTTCCACCATGTGCTGACATGCTTACAATAATTCATCATGGGTGACAATAGCCCAATATTAGAGATTTATGATATATACAAAACAGTTACAAATGAAATGTAGCCCTTACATGGGTCTGCTTTCCTTACCCACTGCCTATTGATATTATAATTAATGGTCAATTACTTAGGGAAAAGAAAATAGAAAATAGTCATTACTGGTTTCAGTCATCATTGGATTTTTTTTTTTTTTTGGCAAATTCTGGGGGTAAATGAAACCATTTTCACAGCGTTTGGCAATTGCTTCAAAATAGTAAGTGGACACAGAAGCCTGGTGCTCATGACTCATTTTAGTAATGAGAATGAGTTAATGATGTTTTAAAGGAAATCAAGTATAAATTAAGTTGCCCAATTCATGGGAAAGCATTCTGAGATGTATCTTAGTGTGGGTAGATAACATACAAATGTCACATCTGTGTGCACATGCCTACCTTCGCCCACAGACCACACTAGTGTTTAGATTCAGTGTCCTTGTTCAAAAAGTGAAACAGCTCCACTGGTTCATAATTAACAACTTTCTAGTACCCAAACATTGATGGTTTCTGATCTGTTACTTCCATATCCAGGGTAATGGAAAGGCAAGTAGAATCCTTTCTGGGGTTTTTGGTGTAAGACAAACTACAGCCTCTCCTTTAAGCCCAGAGTGAGGCCTTTAGAATCCATCTGCTGCCTGGAGGGCTCCTGGCTTTCCAGACTGTCCTTGTTGTCCAGGACGACTCCTTTCAGACATGCCAGGGCCTTCAGAGAGGTTGCTGCAGGACAGGAAGGCATGGTGACTATTAGTGTGGCTTTAGCCCAGGAGAGTGCAGACAATGGCCACCCCTTTATCCCACAGAGGAAGGTGTGTGGCAGGGCTTCACCACATGTCACCTGCAAAGAAGGAGACTCACTTGGCCCTTAAAAAGGCAAGGAGATACAGAAACACCTTGTGAATGCCAGTGTTTCCCAAACTCGGATGTGTGTACCACTAGTGTTTGACTGCACATGTGTGAAAAATATTTATTTTAATGGTTGGAACTTTGTTTTATTTGGTAGCAGAAAAATTAATGACTGACACAGCGCGTTATTTCTTAGGATAAGCCTTAAAAAGCAGTTTCAAAAGTGACTTGGTTTAAAGTTCTTTTATAGAAAATCATAATGTAAATAATGACAACTGATGTGCAGATGTAGCAATAATGTGGCATGCAAAAAGCAGGTTTGAGAAATGTTGCTCTACACAATATAGGTGTTTCTAAGAAATACAAAACATTTTCAAGGTAAATTGCCTTAAAACTTTTAAAGCAGACAACTACTTTTAAAAACTCTGTGATGGACCTTTTAGTTGACTCTTCACAACAGTATAGTCACTCTTTGTAGAAGGTTCCTGAAAATTTCATGTTTTGGCTTCAAGATGTTTCAAGAAAAGGACATATGCAGTTCAGTTTGGAACCCTCTATACAGTTGATGGGATACCTAATGAGTTCTTACTTATTATAAGTGTGAAAGGCACATGATTCCTTTTGTAAAGTATTTGCTTCATGTTTGTAAAGAGTTCCTGCAGTTCAAAGAACTTTTGATTTATGGGCTAGTGAAGTATTTCAAAGATAGTTTTAGTATGTTCAAAAGTGTGGCGATTCTCTTTATTTTTTTTTTAATTTTAAATTTTAATTTTTGGTACCTGGGATTGAACTTGGGATCTTGTGCTTGCAAGGCAGGCAGCAGAACTGCTGAGCTAAATCCCAGGCCCCATGGCAATTCTATTTATAAATAAAGAAATCAAAAAGTTTAGCACAATAAAAGAGTGGAGTATTAGGTTTTTTGCATGTACAGACATGCACATTTTCACTTTTGTTTTTAGATGCAAATTACTGGAAGGAGGGATCTTTTTATGCGTGAGAAACTCAGAGCTAAGATATTTTTTAAAAATCCATTAATTTTATTTTCCTTCAAGGTCCAGAGGATTTTTTTTCAGACTGCTATTTGAGATCAGACAGTCTCTAAAGAAATCAATCCAATTTCAATAGAAGAGCTATGCTGTGTTGGGATTTTTCATATAATCCAGTTGCTAAATGATACCAGGGCTACTTTGATTTAAAAGAAGAAACACAGGCCTCCTTGTTCTCAAACCTCTCCATTCTCACTAGCTCAGCTAACAAAAAAAAAAAAAAAAAAACCTTTCCCAGGCCTCCTTGTTCTCAAACCTCTCCATTCTCACTAGCTCAGCTAAAAAAAAAAAAAAAAAAAAAACCTTTCCCTAAAGAGAAAGAATACATTTTCCATGATCAAGATATCAACATTAATAAAATAATGCCTGTACCAGCACAGAATGCTATTTGTTTGCGATATCAAGCATAGTGCTAATGCCTTAAGTGCAAGCCATGAGAGAAAGGATGAGGCTTAGGGAGCTCGTTTCTGAGCTGTTCCTGAGTTGTCGCTCAACTCCCGAGACCTACAGGTGCTTCTTTAGCCTCTTGACTCAGAGGAACCCGTAACTATACTCTCTAGATTTGGCAGAGATCAAGAGAATATGGTCATGAATAAAGCATACAGTCATTAAATCTAAATCTGAAAATAACGTTTCTATTGCAAAGGGAGGGAGAAGTTAATTCTTATTACAAACCCTTCTGAATAAAAGTTTTTAATGATTTGATCTAGAGATGCGGTGAAGTCTCTTACAGATGTGTTGTTGTCCTGGTTAATAAAGATATAAAATCAGAAAGTAGAAATTCTACTTCTCGGGTTGTTCGATTATAATTGACAGCAATGATTTTTTTGCATTCTGTCACCTCTGTCCATCCTTCCCTCCCCACTACAATGGACTTAATCGATCTGGTCATGAAAGTGTACTTTCTCTTGTGAGAAAGTACTTTCTAGATAGGCTGTTGTAGTTGTGATTTGTAATTTTGTCTAGATCAGGCTTTGCAGACCAAGTTACTTGGAACTCCAGTCCTTGATAATATTAAAACTGCTCCCTGAAAAAGTGTTCGCTGTGAGACCCAAGGTAACCAAGGCACTGCTCAGACCCATTAGACACATAGTTGAACTCACTTGGAACAGACTCAGGCTGCCTTTTGCTTAAATCTATGTCGCCTTGTGAATCAAAGTTAGAATGTCTGATATAAAAAGTAACTGTACTTAGCCGGGCATGGTGGCACATGCCTGTAATCCCAGCGCTCGGGAGGCTGAGGCAGGAGGATCGCTGTGAGTTCAAGACCAGCCTGGGCTACATACTGAGTTCCAGGTCATACACAGTGAGACCCTGTCTCAAAAAAACAAAACAAAACAAAAAAAAAAACCCCAACCAAAAAGAAGTAACTGTACTATGTTAAGTAGTAAACATTATATGAGCAGCACATTCTCATTATACAAAAAGAATGTAAAATATAGACACACATTTAGCATAAAGTCTCATGTCATAACTTGTGACATAAGTTATGAAGTCGCTATTGTTAAATGTTTTGTCCGCCCTCAGGTTTGTTTTCCTGAGCATCAATGTGCATAATCTTCTCTCCCTCATGCACTCCCTCCATCCCCTCTCTCTGTCTGTCTCTCTCTCTCACACACACACACACACACACACACACACACTTTAAAAAATGTAATGTCTGTGGTTTTGTTGTTCAAAATTATTTTCTTAATGAACATTTACATCTTCTTTAATTGCTACACAGTATTACTTATACATATTCTGTAATATATCAATTAATCTCTTATGAACTTTGAAAAATAATTTCATCAGGTAATGACTCTAAAGCATACTATAGAGAAAATTTTAAAATTAAAAGCAGGCAAACTATTTTCTCCTTATTTTCTATCCTAAGATACCAAAACAATATAGGAAAGAAGATCAGGTATGTTAAACATTGCTATTTATAATTCATTCCTCACCTAGATAAAAAAGAATTACAGAAAGTCTGTACTTTTCATTATGACTTTTCAACTAAAAATAATCTAAATTTAGGGCCGGGGATTGGTTCTGTCACCTGCCTCACATGCACAAAGACCCGAGTTCAATCCTGGGTACCAAAAAACAAAAACAAACACAAAAAACCCAAAGTAATCTAAAAGTTTTCTCCATGACAGGGCATATTCTAGTGTGATTTAACCTTTTTTTTTCCCACTAAGGTACCTTTTTACAGAGAGTCCCTCACTAATATACATACTGCTATGAATGTGTGTTTTGAAAGCTTCTAGGTACCAAAATAAATAGCATTTAGTTAATTATTGGCACAATTTTCACTTTAATACAGAGTTAAGGATTCATCAGTAACTAATAGTTCAGCCGGGGATTTTGCTGCCTGTCGTGCAAGAACCAGATCCTGAATTCCATCTCCAGTACAAAAAAAGAAAACCAACCCGAAAAGCTAAAATAACTAATAGTTTTCAAGGTTGCACAGGATATTATAAGCAGTGAAGTTAATACTAATGAAAGGCTATGTAGTGACAGCCTGGTCTGTAGTGTCCCAATCCCATCCGGGAAATGCCTGTGATGGCACCAACAGTTCAGCCACATTTCTTGTCAACCAGATCTTGACCAGTTTCCCTAAGGAAAAGGTCATGCATAATTTTAAGCCAAAGCAAAAGACCTTAATGTTTTAAACTTTCTGGAATAGTAAAAACAGCCCACAGACTGAAACTTGTTACCACTTCCGGTCCTCCTTTGCTTCCTCTGTAGAAATCTTAGGTCCCAGGAACCCACTGACTATACAAAACCACTTCTTGGCATAGATCTTCTGCAAACTGACTGGCTCTCTACTACCATTTGAGCTCGTTTCTTCACTCTTTTTCTTCAGTGTACTTTCTGTGCCAGCCAAATCAAGCTGCCTGGAATTCCTGCATCTATACCTACCCAAAGCCACTGACATGCATTCGTACGTGCATCCTTTTATTCGTGGGTTTCATTAATCCAGAATGCTTCATTCCCCATCTGCACTCTGCAACTATAATTCTACTAGTTTTTAAAGACCCTCCACAATTCCCATAAGTTTAAGGTAAGTAACTATTGAGGGTATTTTAAGTGTTATATATTTAGATAACCAAATATTGACACTTAGTACCTAGCATTATGTGCTTCACAAGTGCTTTGACATAGAAAGAATTAGCACTAGATGCTAATAACAAATATTTACGGATAAAGATAATATTTTCTTCTAGTTTTTATAGAAGCACCTTTTCTATACTTTTCTTCTCTATCATATCACCAAAATGCATCTGAATATTGTGCCTGTCTAATGTATTAATTCTAGTATGCATGCTTTGTGTTCATCTTGGGGGCACTAGAGAAGTTTGAGACTTTTATGGGCTAAGTATTTCATGGTGATCTTATTAATTATTATATCTCTGAAAAAACCTTCAAGGTGTCACGCACACTTGGGACTTTAGGTAATGGGGTGGTAGTGACGACTGGCATTAAGAAGTGCTGAGTTGGTAATCCTGGTGCTGGGTAACCAGGGGCAAATCTATTCACCATTTTAGTCCTAAAATTTGGGGGTTGTTATACAGATAAAATCAAGATAATTCATCAGTGTCCCGGTTTATTTTGGTCTCCACCTGACATTATTTCCTATTTCCAGAATGAATTCCTCCTCCTAAATTCTTTGTGTGTGTGGTACTGATACCCACTGAAACTCTCTTCTTTGGCCCCTCCTCCACTGATCATTTGGTCCTATTAATTTTGCATCCTAAATATTTCTTGGATCTTTCCCTTCTTTCCTCTTCCCTATATAACACCCCCGCACCCCCAAATACACACACTTATTGGGGCCCCGTAGTAGCCCTATTCATTTTTCTACTTTATATCTATACTCACTGTCCTCTGATCCAGCCATCAAAATGATCTTTCTAACTTACAAATCTTGCTATTTCATTGTTTTCCTTTCAACCTTCAGTGTTTCCTTATCACCTCCAGGACAAAAGCCAAGATCTTCCCAAGGCATAGAAGGAATTAATTCATAATGAACTCCCTTCTCTGGCTACTAGTAGTCTAAAACTTTGTGGCTCAGCTGAGTTTAGCTACCAGTTCCTAATCTCATCAGGTTATTTTTTGCCACTGGGCTTTTGACTGAGCCATCCCCATTGTTCAGAATGTCCTCTTCCTTGGTTGATTTCCATTCATCTTTTCTCAGTCTAGACACTGAATTTCTTGGAAAACTTCCTCAACAGGCTTTGCAAGGTGTCCTTCATATTTCGACCACTGCTGTAATAATCTTCAAGTGGTATCATCATCTATAACCCCTGTCTTTCGTAAAATATGAACACTCTAGATGAGTGTATTAATCAGTGTATTACTCAATTTCTCTGTCACGGAGACACAATACATGACACCAACAATTTAAAGGAGGAGAGTTTTAGTTTGGGCCTATGGTTTCAGGGTATTGAATTTATGGTCAGCTAGCAGTAAGACAAAGACTTCAGGGCAGAAGGGCACGATAGAGCAAAGAAGTACGGTTCATGGTGGGGAGATGCCAAAGGAAGAATGCCAAAGTGGAAGGGGTGAAGGTTCGGACATAGAACCCAATGTCACAATCCATGAACCACGAGATACACTCAGAAGTGTGCTTTAATCTCCGGGGTGGTCCCAAAGCCACTCAAGTCAACACAATATTTACTGTCACAGTGAGGTACTGCTTTAACTTCCATATCCACAGTTCCACCAAGACTCTGGAACAGGATAAGCACTCAAAAACTATAAACCACATTTCCAAATCATTACTGTAGGGGTCGTCCTCACACATATCTCAAATACAATGTGTGTAAAGCAAAGTTCCCACTCCTCTCCCAAACCTGCTCCTTCTTTAGTCTTTACCATTGAAATGAACAACAATTCCTTATGTTTGCACTGCAAGCCTTAGATTCATTCTCAGCTTTCTCTTTCACACTCCTTATCAGTAAATTCTGCTAATTCTATGGGTGGATATGCATCTCCAATCAAACTACTTATCATCTCCACCTGGGCCAAGTCACCATCTTCTTTTTCCTTTTCTTCTATCTCTGTGACAGTCTCTTAACTTATCCCTTCTACTCTTGACCCAGCCAGTCTATTCAGACAGCAGCTTGAGGGATCCTTTTCCAGTATGAAAGCCAAATCACGTCATCCCTTTGCTCAACCTCCACCTCACCCCTCCTCACCATCCCTGCCCATGGGTTTCTCCTTTGACTCAATGTAAGAGGCTTTAAACCCCTCTACAAGGCCCAGCTTCCCCTTAGAACAGGAGTTCACCTCTCCTACTCTCCTCTTTGCTCTTCCCGCCAGCCTCTGCAGCCTTCTTCCTTTGCTTCCTGCAATTCTTCCTGCTTTCACTTTGGGGTGTTTGTGCTTATTTCCTCAGCCTGGAATGTCCTTCCGGATACAAGCGTGGCTCAGGTCTTTACACAAATTTTATCTTTTGAAGGAGGCCCTCTTTAGCTATTATTCTACCTGTGGTAGATTGACAAAAAGTGGCCATGATATTTTGCAGTTCCTCCCATGCAGGGGTGGAGTCTTTTTCTCTTCTCATAGCACTGCACAGAGAGTGAGGGAAGTGATGACTGTGGGTTTCAGAGCCTAGGCCTCAAGAGATTCTGTAGCTTCTGCCTTACTCCTTCAGGGATGTTCCTTGGCAGGGTAAAGAAGCCCTCAACAGAGGCTGAAGGGTGGATGAGCGCCCACATCAAGGGAGAGGCCTGGCACACTCTCTGCATCGACATCCCACACACGTGCCTACACGAGGGGCCCCAGGCAAGATCAACAGAAGAGCCTCCCGGGTGATCTCAGTCCTAAGTATTGATCCGCAGAATTATGAAAAATAGTTAATGCTTTTTGTTTTACGTCACTACCCTTAAGGAGGCTTGTTATATAGTAACAGATAATAGAAGCACTGAACATTTCAACCCTTCCCAGATACTTCTTTAATTATTTGTTATATCCATCTCTACTAATTAGAAAATAAGCTCTATAAGGGCAGAACTTCTTTTTTCTATTTTGTTCACTTTATTATCTCCAGTGCCTACTATAGAGCTGGTCAACAGGTGCTCGATAAATATTTGTTAAATGGGTGAATGAATGACTGATTTGGAAGGGCCTTGCAGACCAGTATTGTCCCCCTCCCTTTTTAAAAAAGAAAATGGATACCTCTTGAGGTTGTGTAGTCATGTCAGAACTGGAGAGTAGAACTTCTTGTTTCTAGTATAAGAAAAAGCTCAATTTTCCACATTTATACAATTTTGTGTATTGGGGTCTTTTGCATATGAAATAGTTTTAGTATTTCAAGTGACACAAAGCCAGTTTGATCTACCTTACATTTTTAAAAAGGTTATAAAGAATTTGTGTCTTCACGAAGCTGGAAGGTCTAGAGGTCCAGGCACTTGGATGCTGCGGCTGAGGCTCTGTCACTCTTGGACAGATTCGCTCCATTGCCAGATGAATAGCCCCAGAGAATAAAGCGATAGCGATGCCGGGCAATACCCAGGGGCCCATCCGGTGCTCACTGCTGAGCCAATCACTGTGGCCAAGAGCATGGGAACCCTCTTACTGGCCGGGTGGAGGTGGGGAACTGGGTCAAGTTTATCTTCTTCATATAGAATGGACTTCCTTGGGAAAGGATTTCTGTAAGAAGACAGTGGAGGTAAGGAGTACAAGGTATACTAAAACTCCAGATGTCTGCTCACATGCTATTTGTTACATTGTGCAATTATCTGTAGATAAGCCCTCTCTGATAGCAGAAAATAAGTAGATAATATTGATTTTTTCCCCATGAAGAAGGACCAGCAACAAAGCAGAAGACATTTCACTTTGAATGGAAAAACAGATGGAAGTGATTGCCAAGGCTTGCTGAGATTCTCTTGCTTAGCTCCGACCAGGACTCTATATGGCAGATCTTGAATTTAAAGATGGGGCATGGGATGGGAAGGAGTTTCCTTTGTTAAGAATCCATGTCAAACAAGTATCTGCAGCAATATCCGCACCTGGAATATAGTCTAAGTTATTTCAGAGAAGCCTGCCTTGAGCAGAGACATTGGGGAGAGGGGGTAAAGGGGAAGGCACTGCATTTTATCAGAAAAAAATCACCATGTTTAACAAAGGTTTTGCGAACAAGCTGAAATGAGAATCTACATCTTCCATTACAGGGCAGTACTGAGGTGAGAGAAGGGAATCAATATGCCTCAGCAATACTTAAGAGATGTTTTTCATCTGGAAAATGATCTTAGGACCACTTTTGCTATTTTGAAATCCAGCCCAAGCACTTGTGAAAAGATGACCTTTTATATATTACATTTTGCAGAGAACTCTATATAGTTGGATACAATATCTTGACCTAACAGAAGAAAATGAAATAGAAAGAAAAATCGTGTTTCTGGGTTTTCAACCAAAAAAGCAGTACATGGCAGGAGAGAATGGAGGGTGTAAACTTGGCCCAGTAGAACATGCTGGCTGAAATGTCATTATCTGAAGGATTCTAGACATCTGCATTGTTTTGCATGAGCTACCATCAGCAAGTGACTTAGGCAGAGTGTGAAAACATTGTTTTTGCATTTCTTAAAACCATCTTGTCCTGATCCTTGGCTTCCCACGCTTTGGAGGGGAGGGGTGCTCAGGAGAAAAGGTTACTGATTCCGGAAAGGTTAGAAGTCTTTTTTTTTTCCTTTTAAAGAATAATATTTCAGCTTGATATTATTTTAGTATTTACCACTATGTATTGTCTTAGTCCTCATCTTGGCAAAGGGCTCCTAAACAACTGCCACTTTTAGCATTGCTGCCAAAAGGCGCCCTTTCACAATAAAGCATGCTGTGCTTTGGCAGGAAATCAATAAAGTGAAAATCTGTTCTCATCATCCATACATTTACCATCACAATCAACAATCAAAGGCGAGACCTGGGTTCTTTATCCACAGGCTCCAGCCTCCCAATTTTCTGCTATGAAAGGCAGCATAAATTAGAACCCTTGGTTCCTGTTAGCCGGGCTTAATGGGTATGATTTATGAACCATTAAATGAGGTTATGTAAATTGATCCTTAGCAGAATGCTAGCGCCCAGGTGACAGGTGCAGCACGCTCGTCCACAAGGGCTCTGCACAAATCAGATTTCAGTGACATTCAGTTTGTGGAAAGAGAAATATGTTGTCAACAAGGAAGTGATTTAAATAGTGCCCTGGGTTTGTCAGCAATTATGCCTTTCTTCTTAATTGCTGCAAACTATATAAATTCTAATAGGAAATAAATTAGTAATTTACCAGTTAATGACAAGGGGTATAAAAGAGAAGGACTTAAATATTTTAAAAGCCATATTACCAGTGAGGCCATACACAGGGGTGATTTCACTGATGCTGTTAAAGTTGAAGAGATACTTTAAAGCAGGAGTATAAACTTTGACACACAACTAAAATTACATGCGTTGCAGCTGAAAACGGGATTCACTAGGAAATGCCCTTGCAGAATTGCTTTGTGTGTGCCACAGAAATGGAGATGACACTGGGGTTTCTATTTTTCATCAACATTCTAAGTTTAAAACAATGGTCTTTTTAACCAGGTGGGAAAAAAAACTTACTTTTTACTTAAAAACTTACTGTAAGCCTGGCCTCTGATCAATCAGATAAAGACCATGCAACTGTAACTTTGTTATGAGAATGAAGGTGGGGGATGTAGCTGATATTTCAGAGCTGTCAGCTTTGCCTGCCTTGCTTAGACAATAGAGAGTGATAATGACATACTTTCTGCAGTCATCTTGGTTGTGATATGAGCAGGCTTTGTGGTTGGTAATAAACCCCTCATTCTAAATGTCCAAAGTAAAGGCTCAGTTAAAAAAAATCATGAGGGAGCATATCCAAATTAACATTATCAGCTTTGAAAATGAAAAAGAAAACCGCAAACTTGTTCCTCCCTTTGGGCTCGCTGGCCTAATCAAGAGTGTGATGGCCTTCTGAGAAAGGCTTCTCTTGGGAAAGTCAGTTCAATATCATCCCCGCTTTTGTCTGAAGCTATTATTGTGCCTGTTTCCATGAGGCTGACCCCAGTAAGAGGACACATATAGATGTGATAGTAATGTTCCCTGGTCTCTGGCCGAGCCTATTAGAGATCCCCGGGGAAGGTCCCTATCACTCTTTTTAACAGTCATCTTACTTCACAAGTGCAGTTGTTTATGGACAGGGGAGATGATTTGACCCACTGTAGTGCTCTAGGAAAGAGTGAAAGGAGTAACGATAGGGAAGGGTTCAGATGTTTAAAGAGACTTGTGACTCTGGTCCACTTGGAGAGGCTTCTCCCTAGCAAAGGAAAATACTAAAACATCATTTGTAAACTTACAGAAGGGGCCGGAGAGGTCCCAAACAAAGAATTATGTAACCATTGGCATCTATTAATGATTTTAGTGCTAGTAGGTAGAGATACTTTAGGAGTAAAGAAGTGTTATGAAAACACAACTAGTGTTGTGACTACTGTAGGAAAAAACACCCAGGAATCCATGCAGCAATAAAGGCTCACCAGCTGTTTCAAATTTGAACGTCAGAATTTAGTATGTGGCTGGGATAAATCAATTCACCTTAGGTTCTGAATAACAGCCGTATTTCATATGATTCTGTTGTGACCATTAAAGAGGTAATACATGAAGGTACTGACATACAGAAAGTACTCAAGTTTTTGGTAGTGAGGCACACATTTATACAGACAATGAGGTATTGAAATAATATACATACACACACACACACACATATATATATATGTATGTATTAAAATATATATATATATTTGGGGAGAAAGAGAATTTCAGTTTTCTCTGAATTAAAAATAAAATTGAGATTTAAAAATACCTAGTACCTACTGCATGGTGTTATTCTGAAGGTTAGATGAGCTACCACGTGAAGTGTCAAGGTTAGAACCTGTGTCGCCCTTTGTATAAAAATGCAATACCAGGTCCATCTGCATGTTCCTCTCACCCAAATCAAACAAGCACCACCCTGATCACCCCCTAACTTTGCCCCTTCTATTATAGGGCATGTTATTATAGCTAAGTTAGACAGATATTAATATACAGTCCGTGAGGGATCGGGGGTCTTCAAGGAAGTCAGCACTAAATACATACATACATACATCGGCATGGTGGCTGGAGCCACATCTAAAGGACAGGCCTCAAAATGAAGATACAGTGTCCAGGCCTACGTGCCTCCCTAAGGGGTAAACAATAACTTGAGATCATATTGTAAGTAGGACTGTCTGGTTCAATAAGTCCAGATAGGCATCAGTAACCCAGGTGAGTGACCAGAGCATCTGGACCCATCCATCCCTTCTGCGAAAATGCCTTTGTTCTTTTCATATTCCCCTGCTACGCGACTCATTTCCCTATTGGATCAATTTAGCTAAGCAGCTATACTTGTAATCCTATAGGTTGATCATAGTTTGATCCACGTGGTAACCACATTGTGATTTTGCTGTATAAATCACTCCTGACAAAGGGTCTCGGTGGCCACCCTCTTTGGACCTCCTCCTGAACATCCTTCATTTCAAAAAAACTTCTTCCTTTTCTTTGAGACTTCATTCTTTGGTGCTGTGGGACCACAAACTCAGCACACGTGACACCTAACAGGTCAGGAGTTATATTTCTCCTGTATCACTTCTTTGTCTCCCCCTCTCTGTACCTTTTCAGAAAAGGCATGTTGATGAAGAGCATAATTCTGAGCCACACCTTCGGGATTTACACTTTAACTTCCCTACATGTTAGCTCTATGACCTTGGGCAATTTACTTCGTTAATCTGTGCTTCAGAGTTAGGGGATTTAAACATAAAATTGAGACTTAAAAATAATACCTAGTACCTACTGCATGGCGTTTTCCTGAAGATTAAATGAGTTAACTCTTGAAGTTTTAAGAATAGAACCCTAGGGGCCGGGGATTTGGCTCAGTGGTTCTGCCTCTCGCTCAAGTCCTGAGTTCAATCCCTGGTACAAAACAAAAGAGAGACAGAGAGAGAGGAGAGAGAGAGAGAGAGAGAGAGAGAGAGAGAGAGAGAGAGAGAGAGAATCAGCCCCAGGTCTCATGCTTCTTCCCTCTCTTCCCTGTTTGTGAAACTGGTATTGTGGTGCAGGGAAAAGACAGAGGCATGAGGCAGGGGAGAGAGAGAGAGGAGAGAGAGAGAAAATAGACCCCCGTGCAGAGTAAGCACTGCATTCCATATTGTCATTATGACAGTGCTTCTGTCTCTTTTTCCTCCATGCTCCATGCTCCCATATTCACTGCTCCATGCTCCCATATTCACTGGTGTGCCTGGAAGAGGGCACTAATATATGCAGAGCCCCAAAACACATCGAGACAGAGAATGAGAATATCATACCCACTCAATAAATGAGATGGAGCCTCAGTGAAATTAAATAATTCACCCAAACTACCAAGTCTTTGCTATACAAGAGGAATAAATTCCAGATATTGGCTAGTACTTTTAATTAACAATGTGGTATTGTGCACATTAAACAATGCCAGGAAGACTGATCACACTTTAAGTGTTCTTAACAGATGTATACAAACCACACACACACACACACACACACACACACACACTCACACACACAAACACAATTTTGGAGGTGATGGATAAGTGTATACCTTGGTTGTGGCGAAGGTACCATGGATATATGCATATAATCAAAGCTCATAATGGTGTAGAATTCAATGTGTAGAATGGTGTAGAATTCAATTTTTGTCTACTAATTATATCTCAATAAAAAATTTAAAAGACAGAAAAATGCTATGAAATAAAAACAAATAAATGCATAAATAATTTAGGAAGGCAGGGCAAATAAGTACAGAGCCAGCATTCCGACCCAGGTTTGACTGAACCCCAAGCCCATGGCACCGCACTACTCAAGTCCCTGGGGAAAAATGGACAGGAATTCCTCTGGTAGGACCTCACATTCTTATGCTGGAAAGAGTACTTGGTTTGACTTCTACACTCTTTGAATTTTAGTTATTTCATTTATAAAAACAGGTACAAGACTGGAGGTTTCCAAACCGTGTCCCCCAAGCTCTTGGGTTTCTTCGAGATTGCTCAGGAAAAACCCTGCAAGCAGAACCCCAGTCCTGCTAAGATCGGCCCACCCCATCTAAACAGAGTGAGCACTGGGCCTTTGGAGATGTTTGACAATAGCAAGATTCTTTTCAGCTCTAATATTTTGAGAGTCTATATTAAATTATAAGATAACATGACATGACCCAATCATTATACCAAAATAATTTTCAATTCCAAAAATATTTCATTGCTTCTATTACATGCAAGAAGCTAAGCTGGGCATTGTCTAGACACCCCCCACCACCACCCCTGCAAACATTGTCTTGTAAGAACTCCTTGCTCCTCCCTGAGTACCCTCTCAAGATTTATTTCTTTCAGGAATTGTGTTTTCAATTCACTTAAAAGCCAGAATGTGAAATGTTCCCTTAAAGCTCTTAACCTTTGTGCTGCAAGCCCCTATTTTCCCGAAGAATATTTTTTATCTCTCTATGTCTTATCTGTGTACTTTATCTTGTGAACACAGCTCTATGTCCCAAAGAGCTTAATGCATTGGAAATTTTTCAATAAAGAATATTAAGGTGAATAGCCGCCGCACCATGGGGGACAGGCTCCAAGCTTTGCTAGTATTTTTTTTTTGTATGCAGTAAGGCACCAGTCATCATCTCTCCTCCCCCAGCTAACTAGCCCAAGTTTATTCTAGGAGAAGGCATCACTTGCTAATTGAATTAGCCTCCCTAATTGTGTTTTGATTCAATGGAGATTACCTCTGGGAATTCAGCAGCTACTCTGTGACTTTGTTCCTACCCCACTAGAGACTATTCCCCTCCCCTTTGTCTTATTTCTTGGAAGAGGGATCAACAAGGAATGTGGATTCCAGAGGATACTGCTGGGTGGAGGATGGGATGTAGATGAAGGGTTGTCTTTAAAATAAAGAGAACGAGGAAAAGAGCTTCCAGTTATCCTACTGGGCTGAGGGTAAGAACTCATCTGTGCTTTGGAAAATAGTTTTTAAGAGTGGCCTGGTATTTGGGGGAAGTACTTCACTGCAACATTGATCAGGATTAAGAAAATATTGGAGGCTAATTTTATTGTGGGTGAAAGAATTGAGAGGTTCTGCAAGCATGATATTCCCAGAATATTCGTGAGCACTTTTTAACAGCAAGGCAAAAATGGGTAGGCTTGCCTGGCTACCCCAGGAATGCGTACTTTTGTGCAAGTATATGCACTCTTTTATTTGACCGTGCCATCTTCACCATCTGTCTTACTTACTTTTCTCACTGCTGAGACAAAATACCCAACACCCAAAGTCAAAGGAGGAAAGGTTTATTTAGTTCATCACTGCTAGAGGTTTCAGTATATAGTTGGCTGATTCTAAGGAAGGGTGGCATGACAGAGGGGCATCGCAGAGGAGAAATAGTCCAGGGCAAGCAGGCAAGCAGGCAGGCAAGAGCACATTAGCTCTCTTTCTGTCCTTTATATTTTATACAGAATACCTGCCCTAGGGCAAGTGCAGCACTCACACTTTTAATTCTAGCCAGAATTATGCCAAACCATCCAGCTTGTGATTTAGAAATCACACACCCTTAATCCCAACACCACACTCTCTAGATCCAGCCACCTCTGAGAAGCGCCCCCATGACTGCATGAGGCTTTGAGGGAACATCTAGACACAAGCCATAACACCGTCTAAGCCATCAGCTCACAACCTGAATTGTCTGCCAGAGTCATCTGGGAGACCTAAAGTGATGACATAAACAGAGACAAAATTAGGTTCCATCTTTGGCGATTCAGATTTTTGGTAAGGTCCCATGTCTCCTATCTTTGAAAAGCTCCCCAGGAAAACAGGATGCCCAACCTGAGCGCAGAATCACCAGTGCAAGGAATAGCAGGGAGTGGAGGCCCTCATTATAACATCATTGGCTCCACTTGTGGTTTTGTGCCCCGCTGAGTGTCAATCAGCCACATGCCACAGTGTAGTGACAAGAGTACAGACCAGTTGATTGCATATATGGAATTTAGTCACCACTCTCTTGGGTCTGTAAATTCACTGTTTGGGGCTTATTTCTAAACTAATGCTACTTTTGCCCAGAATACAACCAGCTCCAGCAGAAGTAGAACTATCTTAATTCATGCAATTGACCTTTTTGTGGAGTCATTTCACCTTCTCTGGATAAATGTCTCGCTTTAGCAGGGTTACAGAGAACTAGCAGTCATGCTTAGCAAACTAAGGCCCTGTAAAATCATTTTATTTGATGTAATAGATGACAATGATCAGTCACCATTCCAGTTTCTTTAAACTGGCTCCAACTTCTTGAGTCAGGAGATAACAGACTGCATCATTTTTTTAAACTTGAAAAGTTGATGCCTACTGTAATAGACTAGGAAGTTTATTCATGAGGTTTACTCCCAAATCATTAAACACTTTAAGGTCAGGCAAACAGTGCTCATAAGCTACAGAGATGCCCCCTGAACTCATCTCTACCTCCAACCCTCATATAAATGTCTTTTTTCTCTTCAACCTATTAGACACAGTTATTAGAATAGGCTTCTTTAAAATCCTTTGCACAATATCACTTCTCTCTCAAGAACTTCCAGGGGCTTCCTTGTATCAATCACTTCAAAGCTGATCTCATCTAGCCAGATGAGGTTGGAGTCTTTCTATCCCCAACTTTGCCATTTTTTATTGCTCCTCAGTGTAGGCTTCTCCCTCACCCCAACCAGGACAGCAATATTCATATTTAAGACTGGACCATGCTCACATTGCTTAGACTTGGATCCCTTTCCTACTTCTGCCCTGAAATTGAGTGGCTGAGGCCTGCAGATTGGGAGCTGTAGTTCTAGAGCCCATCCAAAAGACAATAGCTCTGTGCCACAGCAAGATGAGCCTCCACCTTGGGCTTCTCTCTCTTTGACCTTGGCAATGTCCGTCTTGGTCTTAGAAAATCTCCTACTTTGATATAAGTTCTCTATGACTCAAAAGTCATACCTTCAAGGAAATCTTGCTATGATTAGCTTCATTCCCCATTGAAAGTATGGGCAAGCCCATCTCCACTGTCTTTATTAACTCACGTGGCCCCGGATGGCCATCTGTGCCAGATTCCACAGCACCAACTGGACTGTAACTTCTATGGGGTAAATATTTTGTTTTGTTATTTCTGTATCCCTCTAATTTTTTTTAAAGGCCAAAGCAGCTGATACTTTTATGAGGGAAGTGGCCTTCAGCCCAGATTGGGATGAGGACCGGCCAGCTTTTAGATTCACCTGGAAGCTGTGGGACTGTAAGTACCCTCAACGCTGCTGTGAAGTGAAGCAGTCAGACAGGCACAGGAGCACAGCTCTAGCTGCTCCTCTCCACCCACCTCACTTCTGAGGAAGTGCCCACCCACTGGCATCCTTCACCTACTCATTTGCAGCCTCTTTTACTTAGCCAAATTTGCTTATAATAGCACTTGGAAAAAGAAAAGGAGATTACTTTTTGTTTGCCATGGGGACATTCAATAAAGTGGACCCTAGTCCTGTGTCTAAGCTCATTTGACTTGTCACATTCTGAGTCTGAAGCTAAAGGATTCAAGCCTCTGCTTCAGCAAGGGTTTTGCAATAGCTTTTGCTTTATTAGACTTCCTGATTAAGTCCTAGCTCCTTTGTATTTCGGGGTCTGATTTTTTTGAGTTCTTTATGTAGTCTAGATAGTTGTCCTTTGTCTGAGGAACAGCTGGTAAAATTTTTTCCCACAAGAAGGCTATTGATTTTTGAGTGTTGACCATGCATCCAGCTACTTTACTGAATCTGTCAATAAAATCTACAAGTATTTTGGCAGAATTCTTTGGGTCTTCAATGTAAAGTATCATAACATCAGCAAATAATGACAGTTCCACTTCTTCGTTTCTTATCTTTATTACTTTTACTTCTTTCTCTTTTCTAATTGCTGTGGCTAATTTTTCTACAACTATATTGAACAGGAGTGGTCACAGCAGACATCTTTGCCTTGTTCCTGATTTTAGCATAAATATTTTCAGTTTTTGACCATTTAGTATAATATTGGCTGTTGGTTTTTCATAGATAGCCTTTATCAGGTTGAGGTAAAGACCATCTATTCCAATTTTCTGTAGGGTTTTTATCATGAATGGGTGTTGAATTTTGTCTAATGCTTTTTCTGCATCTATTGAGATGATCATATGATTTTTGTCCTTGACTCTGTTAATATAGTGTATTACTTGATACACGTATGTTCAACCATCCTTGTACCCTGGGATAAATCTAATTTGGTCAGGGTGTATGATCTTCTGTATTCTGTTCATCAGTACCTTATTGAGTATTTTTTTCATCTATGTTCATTAGGGAGATTGGTCTGTAGTTATCTTTTCTGATTGGTTCTTTCTCTGGTTTTGAAATCAAAGTAATGCTTGCTTCCAGGAATGAATTTGAGAGTATTGCTTCCCTTTTAATTTCATTGAAGAGTTTAAAGAGTAGTGGTGATAACTCTTCTCTAAATGTCTTGTAGAATTCAGTAGCGAGTCCATCAGGACCTGGGCTTTTCTTTGTTGATAACGTTTTAAGTACATTTTCAATTTCACTGAATATAAATGGAGTGTTTAGACTTTTTATATATTCTTCATTCAACTTTGAAAGTTCACATGTATTAGGAATCTGTCCATTTCTTCTGTATTTTCCATTTTATTAGAGTACAGGTTTTCAAAGTAGGTATTGATAGGATCCAGGCGTGGTGGCACACGCCTGTAATCCCAGCACTCGGAAGTCTGAAGCAGGAGGATCGCTGTGAGTTCGAGACCAGCCTGGGCTACATAGTGAGTTCCAGGTCAGTCTCAACTACATAGTGAGACCCTGTCTCAAAAAAACAAAGTAGGTATTGATGATCCTCTGGATTTCTGGAGGATCTGTTGTGGTTTCACCTTTTCTATTCTTATTTGCATGAATTTGAGCCTTTTTTTTTTTCCTGTTTTTTGATAAGTTTGGCCAAGGGTTTGTTGCTTTTATTTATTATTTTGGAAAACTAACTCTTTGATTCATTGATTTTTGTATCATTCTCTTAGTCTCCATTGCATTAATTTCTGCTCTGATCTTTATAATTTCCTCCCTTGTATGAGGAAATCAAAAGATTTGTCTTGCTCTTCTTTTTCTAGGATCTTAAGATTAAGCATTAGGCTGTTTATTTGAGCTCACTCTGTTTTCCTAGTATGGACATTTACTGCTGAGAATTTCCCCCACAGAACTTCTTTCATTGTGTCCCATAGATTCCTGTATGTTGCACCGGCATTATCATTTAATTGTAGAAATTGTCTAATTTCTTCTTTAATTTCCTCTGTGACCTCATGTTATTTAATTTCCATGTGTTTATGATGTTCTTGTGGTTTCTTATGCTATTGACTTCCACTTTAATTGCACCATGGTCTGATAATTTACAGGGGATAACTTCAATTTCTTTGCATTTACTTAAGCATCTTCTCTGAGCTAGCATGTGGTCTGTTTTGGAGAATTACCCATGTGCAGCCAACAGAATGCATATTCTGCTTTTGTGGGGTGGAACACTGTAGACATTTACTAAGTCCATTTTTTCTAGGCTTGGTTCAGTTCTGTTATTTTTTTGCCTAGATGATCTGTCTATTTGTGTCAGTGGAATATTGAGGTCCCCCACTACAATTGTATTAGTGCTTATTTTGTTTTTCATATCCATTAATATTTGTTTTGTATAGATGGGGGCATTAGTATTCGGTGCATATATATTTATGATTGTCATCTCTTCCTCTTGTATTGTTCCCTTTACAGGATGTAGTGGCCTTCTTTGTCTCTCTTAATTAGTATTGGTTTGAAATCTACTCTGTCTGCAAATAAGATAGCTACCCCTGCTTTTTTCTGGGCTCCTGTCATATACTCTCAGTCTGTGAATTTCTTTGTGGATTAAGTGGGTTTCTTCTATACAGCATATTGTCAGATTTTGCTTTCTAATCTATTCTGCCAGTCTATTTCTTTCTTTCTTTTTTTTTTCAGCTTTAATTGAGTTTATTGGTACATTTTAGGGATACAGTACAGTTACATTCATTGTTGGGAATTTGTACCTCTACATGACATGTTTTGGTTCTCATTTTTTCCCCTTGTCCCTGCCCTCCCCTCACCCCCTCTCCCCCTCCCACAGTCTATTTCTTTTGATTAGTGAATTGAGGCCATTAGCATGGATAGTTATGACTGTTATATATTGAATTTTCTTTGTCATGTTACTTTCCTGTTGTTGGTTCTTTTATTTTTTATTTTTCCCTCACTCCCTTTAATTTCTTGCCTTGCCTTGTTGGCCCTCCTGGAGTTGTGGCCTTCATTTTCTTTTTCCAGAATATTGTTTAGAAGTGTTTGGAGTGCTGGTTTTGTGTTCATGAAATATTTCAGGTTTTCTTTGTGGTGGAAGAATCTTATTTCCCTATCAAATTTGAACGATAGTTTTGCAGGTTACCTCAGTCTAGGTTGGAGGTTGTTTTCTTTTAGGACTTGAAATACCTCACTCCAGGCTCTCCTTGACTTGAAGGTTTGTATATAAAGTCTTCTGTGATTCTGATGGGCTTTCCTTTGAATGATTTGTTTCTTTTCTCTAACTGCTTGTAGCATTTTGTTCTTCTATTGGGTTTCTGGGATCTTGATTATTATATGTCTAGGTGTAGATTTTTTTTTTTCATTATGGCTATTTGGAGTCTTATATGCCTCACTTCTCTGTATATCAAATTCTTCCCCCTTTGTTTGGGAAGTTTTCTGTCATTAACTTTGTGAACAGTTTTTCAAAAAATATCATTTGTTCTTTCTCCTGCTACTTCACGGATTCTTATCAGTCTTATATTATTCTTCTTTGCATCATCTAAGAGTTGTTGGATGCATTTCTCATGATCCCTTACTGTTTTTAAGAGATTTCTCTTTTCATGGTCACTGACCACAATCCTATCTTCTATATCTGAAATTCTCATTTGATCATTGTGCTGTGAATGCATTCTATAGCATTTTTAATCTCCTGGATATCTGTTTGAATCTGTTTCATGGATTCCATTTTTTTTTCCTATGACGGGCAGTCAAGGTTTCCATTTCTTTCCTATGCTGGTATTCATGGTTTCAATCTTGGTCCTGCGCTCATCTATTTTTTTTTTTGCCTGTTTCTGTTCTATAGTCTCTAAACATGTCTTTCATTCTTCTTACCATCTCTGTGGTTATCTGGGAAATTGTTTTTGTTTTGAATTTTTCTAGATCCTCATTCTTCTGTTGTGTTACTTCCTGTGCTATTGGTTTGGGGTGGCCAGATGGTTGACTGTCAGACTTTCCCCCCCATCAGTTCCCTCAGAGTTTACCTTTGGTTAGGTGGAAGTCTGTTTGTATTTCTTGTTTAAAAGCCTTCTCATTTCTATTTTTGTCATTGGTACTGTCCTCGGTTTATTTCCTGGCTTAATACATCAATCTTCCAATTATAGCTGGTCTTCAGGTTTTGAGTCTCTAATGACTCTGAGGCAATCTCATTTTCATTATACCAGGAAGGACAACTGATTAGATCGATCACAACACCTTAGCCCAAGTGATACAATCAGCAACACAATACCATCAAGCACAGCTTAGAAAAATGACAATTTGTGGCAGTTACTAATCTATCGCCTTTAACTGTGTGAATTAAATCAAATTGGGGATCTTCCCAAAATAGATTTATATATAATATAGCAACTTTACCCTTCAGGATGGGGATTTAGAAGAAGTTGGGGAGGAAGGGATAGATAAATAGGGTAGAGAAAGGTTAGAAGTGAGGTCAGAGGATACAGGAAGATCACACAAACTCTAGGAAGCTGTTAAAGAGAAGAGGAGAAGACAGAACAAAATATTCCCAAGAACAGAGCAAACTGACAGCAATAGGGAGACTAGAGACTGTAATCACTTTCCTTCAAAACTAATGGCAATTGAGAGGAGAAAGAGAAGAAAAGAAAAAGAAAGAAAATAAGTTTGAATTAGGATAGGAACAGGAACAAAAAGGGAGAGAGAGAGAGAGAGAGAGAGAGAGAGAGAGAGAGAGAGAATAAGAAAAAGAAAATAAAAAGGAAAAAATTCATAAAATGGATAAATTTTAAATAATTTCAAGATAAGTGAAAAATATTACTTTGAAAATAAAAAAAAATACAAGTAGAAATAGAAGGATATGCCTCTGTTGACACAATAGCATGGGCAGGAGTATGCAGATCTAAGTTAATTAGTCTCAGCAAGCCAACAGCTGTCCCATGAGGTTCAAGCTGATTTCTGGCTCCAAAGCCCAAGTTGAGATCTCTGTCCTCCTGCTGTATTGAACTCTGCAAGGTTCTACTGCAAGTTCCAGATGTCTTTCCCCTGAAGTTAGACCAGGTTCCCATGTGAGGTGCTGGTCCCTCCAACTTACCACTATGGTGGTGTGGTGTGCCTTTATTTCAGAGGTTTTCTTCACTTTACCATCAATTTTAATCTAGGAGCCTCAGAGAGAGGCCCTCTTTCTCTTGTTTGGGGTGGGAGGGATACACAGACACCGCTGTGTTGGTCTCCTCTGCTGTGCTGGGCCAAAGGAGCAGGCCTACCAGAGGGTCTCACACTACTTCCGTGGTCATCTGTTGCTCCGTGTGGAAGAGGCAGGCCCACCTCAAATACTCTTTTAATACTCTCAAGCAATCTTGTATTGCTTCTAGAGGCACCTGGTTCCATGCCCACAAGGATTCCACATTCCTGATTCGTGGGTAACCTGACTGGTGGTCTTTAAGCCAACATAGCTCAGGACCCCAGAAGCAGATTTCAATAACTATCACTTTTCATTTCAAATGTTTGTCCTCTTCAAGTGTAATCGGTGAGAAGGTGCCAATCTGCTACTTATAAAGGAGGAATCTCACTGTAATAGAAAAGAGGTATTTGGAAAATGCAAGAACAAAAACATCAGAACAAATAATTTAAACACTTTTTACCTTGGGAAAATGTTTTGGTCAAGAGAACAAAGGTCTCTGTACAAAAAGAAAAAAATATTTTCTACCTAGTTGCTTCTAGGAAATTGCCATTACGTGGTCTTTAAACCTAATCATAAGTTTGAGCTTTTCCTTGTTGGGAAATATAGCACTGATACAGCACCAAAAGTGTTTGTTCTGTAGTGGGCTGATGCCCTCATTTTAGGAATTGTGAGCTTTAAGATTAAGATTTTGCATGGAGAATCAAACCATTTGACTAACAGAGTCACATTTCTTTTACCCTTAACAAGAATGCCATCTAAGTGATCAAGTATACCATCTGAATATTATCAAAGTTAAATTCATAAACTATATTTATTAAATATGGAAGAATTTAAAAGACTTTAAATGAATCAAATGTTGATAATAGACTCAGCTTGTATCACTTTGAGGTAGTAACAAACCATTAGGGAAAATATTCTGATAAATTCTAGAAGAGTTCTTGTAATTCATGTTTTGTTAAAGGGTGTGAACTGTGTGAAAATAACAAGTGTCTCTAACACACATATAAAAACTAATTTGCCAAAAAATAGCGAAACACATTGGCAACACTGTGATGATACCTCACTCCCAGTTGCATCTTATTTTTCTACCTGTTAGTACCTTACCTCTACTATTTTATATTATTTTTTGATCTTGTTGCATATACACATATACCATCTCAAATTCTTTCTTATGAAAGATAAGGTACACATAAAATAAACAGGATTCCCACTATTGGCTACTTTGGAGCTTGACACTTCAGTTAGAAAATCTCCTTTTAAAGCATCTCTGGGACTTAATATTTATGTGGTTTCCTACCTGAGTGAAAGGATGTAAGCTTCTCAGATCAGATAAATGACCCAAGAGAGCTGCAACATACGCTTGTTTCTTCTGTATATGTGTACAGCAAAGTGTCAAGGAGGAGCTATTTGTTGACTAATAAATCATTAAGTGGCATTTGTATCACTTCATGGCATTGATGCTCACCACCGTAAAGACTGCTAGTACTTAATGTTTCTCTCAAGCAATCTGAAGCCATGTAAGTTAAAATAAAAAGATGAAGGCATACAGATATATGTCATTTTTTTTAGAACAATTTGTTTATAGACTGGGTTAGTTATATGCAAGTTTTAGTGAAAGAAAATTAATGTAAAGCATTATTTCACTGTGGTAGGATTGTAAACTTCTTAAATCCACCTTCCCAGCTTTTGGATGCTATCTGTGGAAGGTTGTTAAAAGGTAAAGCCGAGGGCTAGGAATGTAGCTTAGTGGTGTAGTGGTACTTAGCATGCTTGAGGGCCTGGATGCAATCTCCAGCACTATCCCCTAAAATGTGAATGTCAGGCTTCTTTTTTCTTTTAAGATGTGATCTTAAGAAACTAGATTTAATTCTCTTCCTTCTGTTTCTTGCAACCTCCAAACACACTTTACTAATATTACTGTACTCTAGCCAAACCATTACTCTGTGGTAGGGTCTGGGTAAGGAGGCTGTTCTTCTGGTACATCTATAACCATCTGTCATGTAAAGGTACAAGATACCAATGATGAATATAGCTGTACTGCATACTTAAAAAATACCAATGAACTCAATAAAAAAAAGATTAAGGCACCATCGGGTTGCTGTTCTGAATATGGAAATGTCAAGGTACATTGTACTCCATCCATACATTTGAAAAGGTTTTAAAGGTCATGAGTCTGTTATAGAACCATTTGAGATCCTTGGCCAAGGGATAGTTGGTGCACACGTGGACCACACCAGGAGTAGTCACAATAAGGCACCATGAACTTCCTTCCCAGAAATCTGCGGTGAATGCACGACTAGAATCAGATACACAGTAGCCCAGGGTCTGTGTGAATCATATGAAAGTCCCTAGACACATGGCTTTAAGGCCTTCCAGAAGTGATGTTTGAGACTTTAAAAGTGAGGGCAGATCAGTCAAGTGAAAGCAAGGAAAAACGTTTTCCAGTCAGAAGATAGAAGAGAGAAGTCTTGGACAGGAAAGTATGGTACATTCAAGGATGCAAAGAAGGCCCACGCAAAGTGAGGAGAGTAAGAACAGGTGAGGCGAGGGAGTGGGCGAGAGCCTGAGAGGGAAGATTCTTCTAAACTAAATTAAAATACTTGAACATTTAAGGAAAATGGAAAATCATGAAGCTTTTTAAGTGACTTCATCACATTTATACTGTACAAAAGCATTCATCGACCTAGATAGGGTTTCTGATTCCTTTCCTTCCTCTTTTTTTCTTGTTGTGCTGGGGATTGAACTCTAAGCCTCACACATGCTAGGCAAGCACTCTACTACTGAGCTACACACCCAGCCCCTTTATTCTCACTTCCACATATTTGCTGTATGTGCCGAAGGGAGGGGGGGTATGTTAATCCTGCTCACAGACACGGAGAATGACTCAACTATACTGATATTCTCTTAGATTAGCAAAAATGCTCCTTTCCCCCTGGGTCCTTTGCATGTGCCTGCAGTGCTCTTTCTCCTCTCTGGGCTGGCTTATTCTTTTCCTTCAGTCACAGTTTGAAAGTCCCATCCTCAGAGAGATCCTCCCTGACCACCTCATGATTAAAACATGCCTTGTCCACTGTATTTTCTATTCCAGATGTTTGTTTACTTCCTATATAGCACTCATTACAATTTGAAAATTGAGGATTTCTTGATGAGTCTTTTAAATATCTTTCTCCCAATTGTGTAAAAAAAAAAAGCTCCATGGCACCGGAAGCCCATATGTTGCCTGATGTGGGTACAGCAACAGCATGAGAGACTGAGCATAGGGAGCCATCCAGCCTGGGGTAGGATTACAACAGTGAACTACTCCTAGAGATATTCATAAGATAGGCAAGACAAGTTTCAATCATTGATTGGGAAAGAGAAAAGCCAAGTCCCCAAGTTTCAGGGACTCTCTGAATTCTAAATGTCCAAAGGGATTTGAAAAAAATTAATAATTACTAATGAAAATCATATACAGTCTTAGAAAAATTGCTCCACAGCCATATAAGGGTTTTAAAGGTATTGTTAATAGTTGTTAAATAGTGTTTAGTGTGAAAAACAAAAACAAAACAAAACAAAAACCCCACTGACTTATACCTGCAAAAGGATTTATAGTGTTGCAAAAAAAGCAAGTGATAAATAATTTTTAGAAGTATAGCAATCCCTTAAGAGACTGAGAGTACTAAAAGAATTCCTTAGTTTCAAAATAATGTGAAAGTTAGTTTAAATAACACAAATTGAATAACCTCTATATAGTAGATGTGAAGTAACTGTCAGTGATAAGTTTACAAAGCATTTCTAAATATATTACATATTTTGCTTTTTGTGTCCTCTTTGTTCAGTGGATTTGATTTAATTTAAAAACTGTAAAAACTGGCAAAGTGGCTTACCTAATGTCATACAGTTAATCGCTGAGCAGGACTTCAGGCAGGAAAGACATTAGACCCTTGCTATACTTTGGAGCAGGAATGTCTCCCAGTAGCCCATGTATTTATTATGGACTTGGTCCCAGCTTGGTGCACTTAGGAAGTGTGGGAACTCTTGAGAGTTCAAGTAAAGGGAAGTGTGTCATTGAAGGAGATAGTAGGACCCCGGCTGCCCCTTTCATCTTTTCGTGTCCTGGCCATGACATGAGTGGTTTTGCTCCACCATGTGCTCTGTGGCATGACGTACTGCCTCGCCAGAGGCCCCAAAGCAACACGGGAGACCATCACGCCTGGAATCTCCAAAACTGTGAGCCAAAATAAACCTTTTCTCTGTATCTCATCTCAGGTACTTGCATGGGAAGCTGTCAAGGACAAAGCTCCACTTTCTAGATGAGAAAAAGTACACAAAAACTCGTGTCTGAGGCTATAGGGATTGTAATCATACGAGGCAGAGCTAGGAAACAGCTTTCTTAGCTGTTCTTTCTTCTACGGGTCATTATAGTTCAAAAAAGGGAGAAGAAGATCTGTATATTGGGCTTAGGGGGCTCTTTAGAAGCAGATCTGAGATGAGAATTGCCTCCACCCATGGGTGTCACTTTGCTGCTCAGTGCTCCTAGCACCCTGCTTTCTCTCTGTTCTCCCTGCAGTTCCCAGGACCACTACCAGTGTTACCACAGACTGATGGGAAAACAGTGGAGAGGAGTCCAGAACACGTGCTACCTGTGTAACCACTGGTCTCCCCACCCCGCTCATGGCCTATGTAGAGTCTGAGTCAATATATTTTCCTTCACTCTTTGACCATTCAACAGTAACAACTCCTAATGACTCATTCTACTAGTGTTTCTTACCAAAATGAGAGACTCTGTTGGACATAGTTTTTCTTCTAAAGCTAAAGACACATCATAGATCATTGGTCTATGGTTGGGTCACTCTTGCTACAGGCTCCACTCCTGGCATATCAATTGTGAGGCGGTCTCAGTATCTTCAAAGATCTTTTTTTCATTTCCTGGTTGTCATAGTGGTTAGAGACTGTTATTGACACTTTGTGGGTGGGATTAGAAATGAGGACATTCCTGCACAGTACAAAATTTGGCCCCAATTGCCCAAGGCCTCCACTGGGCAACCCTGAGATAAACTGTGAGGGTCTTTCAATATCATTCCAAAGAATTTGGATTTTAGTACCAAGAAAGGTGAAAGTGAGAATGAGGAGTCCAGAACGGCTTCCACATGTTGGTGTGGGGAGTCGGCTGGGAGGTGGATGCAATCATCGAGGATGAGATCATGGAGAGAGGGGAACAGAGGTAAAAATATGGCCAGAAAGATAATGAGTTCACACTGCAAGCATCAACATATAGGTGAAGTTTCTGGACAATCCATGACTCCAGAGATGAGTTGGAGATATTTGGACATTAGCACATCAGGGGTAGGTGAAATCATAGGTATACACGAGACAACCCAGAGTGAGTGTGAATCTTGGATTATCCACAGTCAATTTTTAACCTCAGGCAGGCATTTCTGCTTCCTACTCAGTGTGTTCACAGGAAATACCAATTAAAATTAATTTCAAGATTAGTAAAACATCATTAACAAGATAAATTTGCTGCCAAAAATATAATGAACTCCAAAATGAAAGTAAAATGTTTTTAGCTGACTTATCTGACATTTTTGTATGCTGCTTTATCTTTGTTGATTCTATAAGACATAGTAAGATCAAAAATATTTCAAAGATTTCATGAAGATTATTAACAAAAAAAAAGGTAGGAATTTTTCTTCTTTCATGAAGGCTTTCTCCCATTTCATTCAGATGATTTAAACTGTGTGTGTCTCTGGTTCCTCATTTAGGTGATTGTTTTCTGACATACTACAGTTTTTTTTTTCAATGATTAATAATAGGAATATTGCCAGGGATTTAGCTCAGTGGTTCCAGCGCCTGCCTCACAAGTACAAGGGCCCAAGTTTGATCCCCAGGACCAAAAAAAAAAAAAAAACAAACAAAACAAAAAA
>NW_022900929.1:58807025-58829360 GCF_012274545.1 Fukomys damarensis | reverse complement strand
AAAAAAAAAAAAAACAAACAAACAAAAAAAAACAGTAAAGGGAGGACTATTCCAGGACATAAATTTCATTTCTCGTTCCCTTTGTCATGGAAATTATATTTTCCTACTGTTGTTAATCTGAAGTATGCCTGACCAGACAGGAGGGACAATTCATTGTATGACTTTTTTATTATCTTCTGATTTAAATCTTAAATTTTAGTGGAGAAAGCCAAGCAGCATGAATTAATGACACATTAGCCTACAGAGAATAGTAATTGGTTAAGATAATCAATCGATAATCAATTGTTACTTTCAGTAACAAAGCAGCGTGTTTCTGACCTCATCTAGAGGTATCAATGTGCACTCTTAGTCCATCTGGTGTTGCTGTAACAGAGTGCTTGACACTGGTTAATGTATAAAGAAAAGAGGTTTATTTGGCTCACAATATTAAGGTCTAAGAGCATGGTACCAGCACCAACTTTTGGTGAGGGCCTCATGATGGACAGTATCACATGTCAGGAGTACATGCAAGAGTGGTGGAAACATGGGCAGAAGAGAGAAAGCAAGAGACTGGGGTGGGGCCAGACACATTCTTTTATAACAACCCACTCTTGCAGGAAATAGTCCAGTCCCAGTCCCACAAAAGACTTGACCCACTCCTGAAAGGCAGCATTAATCCATTCACGAGGTAGGAGCCCCATGACCTGATTTCCTTATACAATTCCTTGAAATGTAAACAGGTATCATTCGATAAGGATTAGTTCCTTTACTGAAGAACTTCTTAAAACATTTAGTATGTGTTAACATAAATGTAAAAATTCCAAGACAGAAGGTTCTAAGGTTGTGATATTTCTCAAATGTTCTTGACCACAGAACTATGCTTTAGATCATAAAATAATGGATACTCATATCTCCTAGGGTACACCTTGTTCTAGATATTCTAAATTTTATATTTGGAACAAGCCCAATCTTCAGAATTCTAAGGAGTTGGTTAAAATAGTTTGATCTTTATGTAGAATTATTTTAAATATGTAGTATATGGTTAGTCTATCTTGAAGGACATTGTCAAAAATAAGTTTTATAGCATTTACTATTGTATCTAGTTATAAAGGTAGCCTGGTAGATATTGTTTGTGTTCCATCTAGTAACCCTTTATGAAGATCTGCAGAGACACTGAAGTCAATAATATAATCATAGTTGTGCTTCATTGGAGTAACTTCTTTTTTTCTTAAAGCCCACAGACATTTTATCACTGAATTTTTTTCTTTGCTTTGATTGGTAGGCATTTCAGAGTAAAAATTACAGTCTACCTCTAACAATACTATATGATGATAAAGTATAAAGTTTGTACAAATTTGATCTTAGTTTACTTATGCTTTCTTTCCCATCCTTTCCACTTGATTTTCAAATTTTAAAATCCTGTTGATTCACTATTTCATTGAATATGTATTTAGCACCTTGTAGGGGACAAGCATTGGGGTACATGTTGGAAATATGATGGTTAAAAAAAGATATAAACTGTCTTTGTTCTCTGAATCTTATACTCTAGAGGTAGATATAGCCTAGTAAATATACAATATACTGTATTCAGTGTGATAAGGACCTTGATGGAAAAGTACAAGAGGGAAATCTACCCCCTGTCTAGAGATTGAGGAATTTTGTTAAAGGTATTATGTGCAACCATCAGAAATAATCTTCAAGCATATTGATTTACTGACTGCTTTGAACTCCTCTTTTATCCTATGGTCAAGAACCTTGGTGCCTATCCTCTGCCCTAAACTGCATGTAGCATAGCATCCCAGGGTTGCATTATGTTGGTTTCCTCTGCTTTGGTGCTTGGGCCAGTGCTTGCTCTCATTTCCTGATAGGAAATTCCACAAAGATGAATGGCTAAATATTTCTGCCCTTGGATATTCTGTTTTTCCACCAGCCCCCTGTCTGGGCCTCTTCTATATCCGATAAGCTGGGTATACTAGGTGAGAAGACAGAACATGGGAGCACACTGTGGACATACCTTCATGTAGGGGGAAAGAGGAAGAACAGCCAAAAAAAGGATCCAGAGGAGGACCTGTCACAGCACAGGAAGCCCATGGTGGGTTGGGGCCATTGAAGGCTTGGGCAGAGAGAATTTTTACAGACATTTGATGCAACAGAGAAGCCAGGAAGATTAAAGATGGTTACGCAACCACTGGATTTGTGATGTGACAGGTAATGATAACCTCTGAAAAGCAATTTTGGTTGGGTGAAGACGACACATAGTTATTAAGGCTTATACAGTCTAATGAGATGGTGGGTAGTAAGGTAGTTAGAACAGCAAGTATGGACTAGCTTCTTAACAATTCGGGGCATAGAGAGACAGCGTTCGTTAGGGTGGTACCTGAAGGGAATGGCAGGGTCAGGGGAAGGTTGGTGCTATTTTTAATGACCGAATGCCTTCACCCACATGCATCTCTCATCACAAAAGACTGATTAAATGTAGCTATGCCAAGGTTTCTGGGCACTGGGGTAATGCATACAGTCAACATTCTGAAATGCTTCTTAAAAGAGCACTTGAATCATAACCTAAATTTTTAGGAGGGGCAGGATTTCTTATCCACCATATCTTGATCAAACTTCAGATAGCCTTAACCTAATATTTGAAAAGTGAATAGTTTAAACTCATTTGTTGAGTTATTCCTTTGCAGTGCGGTAGTAGCCAAACAGTGACAACCAAACAGAGTTTTGCAAGCAAGAATACCTCTGCTGGCAGCTGCAGCTCAGGGTGGCGACTGCTGTGGATGAAAGTCATGGGCTTGACTCTTGGAGTGGAGGGAAAGCTCAAAGGGTGAGGACAGTTCCCAAAGTCTTCTTAAACTGTTAATAGAGGAAATAGGACAGTACTTTAAGTAACAGAGCAATGGGGCAAAGAACTTCCTGGCGACTTTTGAATACACACACACACATATCTACAAACACACACCCTAGTACTGTTGGTCTATCTCCTTGTGTGCCTGCCAAGGCTCAAGCTTGCTCATACACTGAGGTCATTCTGTTTTCGGTGAGAAAGCAGATAAGAAGTCCTAATAACTTCCCCAGATTCTTTGCTTGGCTACCTCTGGGACTCCACTGCCCACACAGTCTCTGATCCCTGCTGCCCTCTCATCTACTCCTCCACTGCTGAGACCAGGCTTTGTCTCATCTCCACTGTAGATGTGGTTTAACCAGGGCTTGTTTCCTCCACTGCTCATCTCCCTCTCCACTCTGCCACCCCCTCACTTGTCAACCTTGCCCTACCTATCTTTTCAAAAAGGAGTATTAACTCATTAGGCCAGGGAAAACGTAGTGCCAATACCACCTAATTTTAGTGAGTGCATACTATGTTCCAGGTACTGTTCTAACTGCTCTATGTGAATTATTTATCATCTTGATAACTCTTTGAGGCGATGGGTTTACAGAGAAGGAAATAGGACAAACAAGTAAATTGAGTAACATCACATATCCAGGAATTTTAAAAGCAGAGAGTCTGGCTGTACAGCCATGTTTTTAGCTTTATATTATATTACCTCATGTATAAATTTAGGTGTAAAAGACCAGGGACACAGAAAATTCATCTATACTGCTAGGAATCAGTCCAGGTAGATGCTGAGTATTGGAAGACTCAGAGCCCAGGCCTAGGAACTGGGTCATAGGTCCAAGGCCTTAGAAGACATAAGGAAGCTTCCTTGCAGCTAAACCAATGTGGGGCTTCCTTTGGGAAAGCTCATCCATGGGATGGCAAGACAGGACAAGAGAATGAGGAAACACTTGGCAAGGTAAGAAAAGAGAGAGATTAAGATTTTACCTTCCCAATCCAATGACCTTTATTGTTTTGTTGATTTTTTACTGATACTTTAGAAATTAATTTTATTGGTACATTTAAGGTATACAATAGAATGACATTCATCATTGGAAATTTGCACCCTTACATAATCCATCTTGGTTCTTTTTTTCCCCATTCCTCTGCCCTCCTTCAACACTCCATCCCTCCCTATCTACAAAGACTTTGTTTCCATTTTTTTCTCATATTAATTCCATTCCCTTCACCCATGTCAGAAGCTCTGTCATGGCTTGAAATCCTGGGCCAAGGTCTCTCTAGGGACACTGAGATCTGCCTGTGTACAGGAGAGAGAGACTTTGAAGGTGCTGTAGAGGAGCCTGAGCCTTCAATTGACCAACCTGAGTTACAGCCAGCCCTTTGGAATGAATTGATATGGTAAGAAAAGGGTCCACTGTATTTCTTCTAGTTGAAAGAAGACTGCCAAGAAGTAGGAAGCCTATATCATTGTTCTGAATGTAGGACCTTGAGCAATCAACCTCTTTTTCTTTAGGTGTAAAAGATTGATTACCAAGTAAACTTAAAGGTAATTTCTGATTCTAAAAATTCACAACTTTGTTTTTGTTTGTTTGTTTTACTTGTTTGTTTTTTTTTGTTTTTGTTTTTGTTTTTTGTTTTGTTTTTGAGACAGGCTCTCACTATGTAGTTGAGACTGACGTGGAACTCACTATGTAGTCCAGGCTGGTCTCAAACTCACAGCGATCCTCTTGCCTCAGCCTCCCAAGTGCTGGGATTACAGGCGTGCGCCACCATGCCCAGCCTCAGTTTTGTTTTTAATCCCAAAATGTTTATATGATCAAAATGTGCTTTCCCCCACAGAATGTTTTCAAGCAATTATTTTATAAACAAAGAATGAACAAAAAAACAAATCTATGCGTCATGGTGGAAACTCATTTCACTTTTTCCACTTATCACTTTGTGACCCAAGTTTAACATCTTACAATACATTATCTGCATAAATATCACATGGTTTCTTTTATATGAGAAGTTCAAAATATGAAGAACAAAAGAAAAGATGGATGATAAGTACGGAGCTAGATCTTTCTCATAGAGGAAAGGGATCAAAAGATGGAAGCAGGGGAAAGGGAAGCAGGGGAGAGAAAGGGATAAAAAAGAATTAGGAGGCGTTATGTTCCTGTATCGAGTCCCCACAATGGAATCATTATGTACTGAAAGCATCTGCTTATTAATATTAAATAAATGTTTTAATAATAGTAATGCAATATTGTTCAATATCCTTGATAGTTGAATAAACATCAGCTGAGCAGTTATTTGGGGATGTACACTGGGAATATAGTGAGAAGTGAGGTCATAATTACGCAGGTTGGGGCCACTTCTTTTTTTCAGTTGTTTCAACTGCAGCTCCTATGGTGTTTTCGCAGCAACACTCCTACCAGAACCTTTGTGTCATTTTCTTGGATATTTTCAAAATGGCTGCCTTTCTCGATTCCCAAAGAGAAAATGTTTCACCGAAGGTCAAATCCTCCATCTTTTTTCTAGGAAGTCCATGGCAGCATCTTTATTGATATTGTTAATATTAAATATTAAAAGATATAATAGTAAATACTTTAAGCGGTGGAAGCTATAGAACTTTTGCCTTCCATAAAGATAAGTCCTCCGTAGGAAAATGAATGCACCCTGAGACCATAATGTTAAGTGAGATAAATCAGACTCACAAGCTTAAATACCACTTGGTTTCTCTTACATAAAAAAAATCCAAATTACAAATAGAGAACAAAATAAAAATAGGTAAGAAATAGAGAGATAGATCTTTCTCAAATGGAGAGGTGATCCAGCAATGGATGGAGGGAGAGGGGCAGGAGGGGAAAGGGATGAAAAAAGGAATTAAGATGTGTTGAGTAGATGTACCAACTCCACACAAGGACTGCAAACACCATATGCTATAGACGTGTGCTACTAAAGAGAAGATGGACACATAATACGGCTGTGATTACCTGCCAATTGTGTGGGACAGGCAAGGCTTTCCATGAATGGACTTTGTGCTGACAAGCTCTTAAAAGGTTGTATGCTTGGCCCTTCGCCCTTAAATGTGGCAACGTTTGCCATGGAAAGCAGCCTTGAAAGTCCCATGATGCATAACAAAAGGAGAATTTTCCTCCTCTGACAGGGTCAAACATACGCTGCATTCTCCCTTGTCAGCTCTGACCACAGACAAGTTCCTTTCACATAGTGCAGAATACATAAAGCCTGTAATTATCAGCCATAGGTAGTGGCCACCTGCTCATGAAATACATAAAAATGGAAAAAATATGAAAGAACCTGTAGGAAGAATACTCTTATTGAATTGGCCCTGAGAAGCCCTGCCTCTGAGTGTTTTAGAATAGGTAGATAGGACTTTTAATCAACCTCCTTTCACTTCCCGAATTGACAATTTCAGAGTCAGAAGTAATCATACACAGACAGTCATGGTTTCAGGAACTTTCCAAACATATTCATCCAGGGGATGACTCTGTTGAGTTTCACACTATGTGTTCTCTGGGCTGGCTGTATGCTGCTTTCAGAACTGGGGCGCCTTTCATACTCATTTTGCTGTTAGGTGCTGTCATGCACCATCCAGATTTCCTTTGAGGACTGAGGAAAGTTATGCTTATTCACCCAACTGCCAGGAGTGTTGCCAGGTAAGGATCTCTAGGTGAGCTCCTGTCCAGGAATTTTGTTCATCTTACACGAGCACCTTAAATAAGCTCATACCCCCTTCCTGCAGTGGCCCATGTCCAGTTTTTAGTCTATGTGGTAGTACAAGGCTCACCCTCTTCCTGTTATCCAATTCTGAGATGGTCTGAAGGGTCATTCCAGATTTAGAGCCTCTCAGGGGATCAGCTGAAATCTCTTGTGACTGAATTATGATTCAGTTTCTCCTTTTATCACATCCTGCCTCCTTTAGTCCCTTATTATTGACAGTATTTCCCCAATAAACTATCTGCATGCAACCTAATATAACAGATGCAGAATAATTATATCTAAAGCCTCATTTTTTCCCTCATTGAGTTTATTGGTACATTTTAGGTATACAATACAGTTACATTCATTATTGGGATCTTGTACCTTTTAAAAGCTTCATTTTTTTAAGAAAAAAGAAAACCGTTAAAATTCAGATTGTGATCAGACATTTCAATGACTGTCTCAGATTCAGTTCCTTGGAATGAGAATCCAGTTATCTATCCATTGCCGGGTTCCCATGCGCTCCTAGTCTAGAATGACTTGGGACTCACAAAATCCATTAGACTTTGTCCGGAACTCTTAGGATTAGGGAAAGCTGAAAGTCAGCTCCCTACTTCCATTGCTCCTGTTGTTCTCAGTCACTTCCATTTATTTTATTTTTATTTATTTATCTTTGGTACTGGGATCGAACTCAGGCAGGCACTGTGCCGCTGAGCTACGTCTCCAGCCCCGCTATTTCTAAAATAAGACTTAAAATGTTACTTTCTGAACAGCTCCCCATTGATGTTGGTCAAGATGTCAGAAAAGTTACTTATGATTTTTTCCATTTTTATTTTTAAACTCTTATTAGTACATGTTTATAGAACAGTACATAATGATTATATTCATTGCAGGAAATTGGTAAACATACATAATGTATCTCAATTCTTTTTTATTCCCCTTTCCTCCAACCTCCGCTTATATTTTTCTAGCATCAGATTCATTTATCTTATAAATCCTTATAAAGTTAATTATATATACAGGTTAACAACTATACTAATGGGCCAAAAAACATATAAAACACATAAGACAATTATATTGAATCAAGACACGCTTTTAGATATGCTGTCCAAACTGGATTACAATAGTTTTATGTCTGTGTGTGTGTGTTAAAGGGGAAAATCCCTTGTTCATTTTTAAAATCGGCAATATATTCATAAAATTTAAAGATGAAAAATTATGAAGTGTAATCCTCCTCCCCATTCCTCCTCTTCCCAGTAAAAATCACCATCGCACCCCAAAATAACCAAAACTTGGTCACTTTTCTACCCTTTACACGTATTTGGTAACATACCGCATGCATTTGTGATTTTCTTTGATTTTTAATGTCTTGGGAGAGCTTTCTTTAGTTTAAGTTTTAATAAAAAATCATTCTTAAGAATTATAAAAAGAACTGAGAAACCTCTAAGAACTGCTGAGAACTTTCCAAGACGGTACAATAAAGGAAAACTAGTTTCTTATGGTTGGGCCGGATATGATTGGAGCTAGGAATCTTTGTTCACAGGGATTCAGTAACTGGTAGACATATTGAAGATAAGGAAAAAGGATGAGAGCAAATCAGTTAAAGCTCAGTTTTTCTTTTAATATTTTTTCAGCTTTAATTGAGTTTATTCATGCATTTTAGGGATACAGTACAGTTACATTTATTGTTGGGATCTTGTACCTCTCCATGACAGGGCTTGGTTCTCATTTTTTCCCCTTGTCCCTGCCCTTCCTTCAGCCCCCTCCTCCCCTCCCCATCTACAAACACTTTATTTCCATCTTTTCATTATCTCACATTTTTTTCTTTTCCCTTATTACCCTTCCCCTACCCATCCCACCTTCCCTGCACCTTTAGCTCCTTTCTTCCCATTTCTAAATGTCAGTAATCTTATTAGGATCTTATGTATTATTGCAGATTATTCACACCAGAGAAGCTATTCAGTATTTACACATGTGTGACTTATTTATTTCACTTAGGAGTGTATCTTCAATATGTATCCATTTTCCTATGAATGAATCTATTTTCTCGTTCTTTATGGCTAATATTCCATTTTATAGAAAACCACATCTTCTTTATCCAGTTTCCAACGGATGCACAAATGGGCTGTTTCCAAGATTTAGCTATTACAAACTGTGCCGCTATAAACATGGGTGTGCATACTTCTCTGTGATATGATTCTTTTAGTTCTTTTGGAAAGATACCCAGCAGAGGGATGGCTGGGTCAAATGGAACCTCCAGTCCCAGCTCTTTGAGGTATCTCCATATTGATTTCCATAGTGGTTGCACCAGTCTGCACCCCCACCAACAGTGGAGAAGGGTTCCTTTCTCCCCACAACCCCGCCAACATTTGTTATTGTGTGATTTCTTGATAGTAGCCATTCTTTGTGGGGTGAGGTGGAATCTCAGTGTTGTTTTCATCTGCAGTGGAACAGACTGGAAGACACAAAAACAAACCCAGATGTACTCAGCTACCTCATCTTTGACAAAGGAGCTGACCATCCTCAGTGGAGGAAAGACAGCCTCTTTAATAAATGGTATTGGAAAAACTGGATTTCAACATGCCACATAATAAAACTAGACCCTTATCTTTCGCCATGCACTAAATTAAAGTCCAAATGGATTAAACATGTAAATATTAAAACAGAAACATTAAACTTCCTAGAAGGTAAGTTAGGCAGAACTCTGGAAGATATTGGCATAGGAAAAGACTTTATGAACAAATCCTCAGTAGCACAGGAACTAGCAGATAGAATCAACAACTGGGATCTCATCTTATTAAAAAGCTCAGTTTTAACAAAAAAAGAACAGAGTTGAGAGCTGGCAGTGGCTAAGACGAAAGCCACACCCTGCTGTGAGGCCCAGCTTAAGAGTGAGACAGTCGATGAGGACACCAGTGGTCACGGGCAAGGAAAGGGCTAAATTACTTTGCCTCACAGAGGAAGGAAGCAGGTGAAGTACAATGGGGGGAAGGAGCGCAGAGAACACATGTCTGACCAGGCTTTACAGTAAGTAGTTCATCTTCCTCCACCTCCCTACCAGGCTGCACAGGTACATGTATCCTAAGTTAGGCTACCTTCTGAACCTGCTTTTTAATGTGAATTTGCATTGGGTAGGAGGTTGAGAGGAAGTAGTGCTCTAGAGGCTATCCCTTCAAACAAAACATAAAATGAGTGATGCAGGGACAGAGTGGTATCACGGACATGCTGTATGCTGTCTAGAAACGTTTAGTCCAATGAGCAAGAAGGGAAAGAAGCAGTGTGATGAGAGAAGTTATGGGGACGTGGAGAAAGTGCTAGGAGAACACATAAGAAGGCTCTGGGAAACACTCCAAAACAAAAGAGAAACACTATGCTGATAATTGATCACATTATGACCAAACACTTCACTGAAAAACATCAGTACACATTTCCTTGTGAGTTGATAGTGCAAGGTGCAAACATGAAGACACGACCATCCTGATAAGTAGGTGTATTTGAACATTGTTCTTTTGGCTTCCTGATTTTGTCTTGTCTTTTTTCTTTTTCCTTTTATTTTCCTTGCTTTTCTCTTCTTCCTGTCTTATCTCATGGTAAATGTGTAGGTATTTTGTTTGTCTCTGAGCCTGCCCTCGGTGAGAAACCCTGAAAATTTCTATGGAACAAGTGGATCTTCAAAAGAAGGATGAATGACAAGAAAGAGTTAATTACTAAGCAAATAATAAGCAAGGAAGACTCTTAGATGACAGGTTAGCTCTATCCAAATACATGTAGCATATAGACAAATTGGCTTCCTAAGGAACTGCTTCTTTACTATGCATTTTAATAGAATTTGTATAACCCCAAAGCAGAAGAATTTCAGAGTAAAGAAATACATGTTTGGGGGTGTAGTACTCTTACATACGGCATTGTTATGCATTAAGAATAAGGGCATGAGGATATTAATGAGACACTTTTATAATGCACAGCAAAATTTACATGTTTCATGTGACTGATGTCTTCAATATGTACGTTTAAAAAGATATAAATTTATTTCAGCATTTTGAAAATGAATCAAAACACTTCAGAAGTTTTCTTTACAGACAGTTGGATTTTTAACCAGGAAACCGGTAGCATTAAATTATATACTGAGAGCATATTGTACAGTAGAAAGATAATCCTAGCTTCCAGTTTTGGCTTTGCCACTTGCTACCTGTAGAATCTTGGAAAACCTTAGCCTCTCTGTGCCTCAATGTCTTCATCTCTAAATTGGGAATGATGTCAACATTTTCAGAATTTCCAGGAGTAATGAGATAATGCAAGTGTCTAGCACTATGACTGGTACATAATAGTTGCTCACTAAATCTCTTTCCTCCATTTATTGTCAAGCATTCTCACCAAAAGTACTTTTAAACAACTTAAGTTTTAAAGCTTTGCCCCATTGAATCTGTTAACAATTCAACTTCAAGAAATTTATTTTGTACAATACTTAAGCCAATGTACCAATGAGTGTGTAGAAGCATACTGATCTTAGCATTATTCACCAGACTGAAAAATTATAAAAGCAGCTGACAAGGATTCTAAAGATTCTCTGTCTTTATGAAGGATGCTGGGTCTGAAGGAGCCATTCTAAGGAAGTTGGAAGATACTATGGGTTACATATAAATGCATACATTTTTTAAAGCCCTGGAAGGATATGCCCTGAACTGCTAATGGTGTTTTAGGAAGTGATAACTATAAAGACTTTAAACTGTGTATGATATCAATTGTATGATAATGAATCATTTACAACAGGTTTTACACATTCTATGTTTGCATTTAGAAAGCAAGAGAAAAAGAAAGGAAAGGCTACTCTTAAATTCTGAACAAAATACCAAGAAAAGAGAATTGTAGAGTATTTTAGCTGACATTCAGAAATAGTTGTCCTACAGTGTAGACTAAAACTCATGCAGACAGTGTATGGTTCCTAGTACATAAGGAAATAAGCCAGGACTACTAGTTTAGATACTGTACATAAAGTTACAATTACTACACCTACTCCATTTTCACACGGTGTGCCTCTACAAACAGTTCATAATACTGTACGTGCACCACAATTACACCTCTCAGGAAAGGCCCTGTCAGTGCTGTGTGATTTGAGTTCCTCGGGGAGGCCTTCCTGCCTAAAGCTCTCTTACTGGCTTATTAAGACACCTGAAATGTCACCCTTAAGGAGTTTAATTTTTTCAGGTTAAGGGACTATTCAATATTTAAATGCTGCATTGGAGGCCACTCTTCTGTATTCCCAAAGCATGCTGAATATGTTAGCAGAGGGATTTATATGAATTTTGTTGTTTTCTGTTTTCACAGGACTCGGCTCCTCCTAAGAGGAACTATGTCTTGGTGCCCTGCTCCCTGGTGCATTTCTAAAGCCCAGCACACAGAAGACTGTTAGTACAAGTTTGTCAATTAAATGAACACTTGTAGGAGAAACATCACTTAAACACTAGACTCACTTTTTCTCCTCTTACTGAGAAGTTAAATTGAGGAAATTATGTGGATGCATTTTTTAAAAACTATAAGCCCTTCTAAAAACTCCTGTTATTATCATTGGGCTGCAAAGTATTTTTTTCAGGTAATTTCCAAGGAGTAAGTTTTGATGGGTGGAAGGCATGCTGTTCTGGATCTTCTGTATCCAGTAATGGCAAAAGTTTCAGACTGTCACTTAGCTACTTGCACGCTAAATGCATTGAAGTCCAATTTCTTGCAGGAAAAAGGACTGCTATGAAAAGAAACTAATGGAGAATTGTTTCACAGTCTTTGGTCAATGAACTTACTTATATCAGGTGAAGGTGGCACAGGGCTTTTGTCCTTGTGAAAAACTTTTCAGGTTGCAAAGAAAATGTTTTAAAACTGCAATTTTTGTAATGAGTTTCCCAGGTCACCCCTTTAGTTCTGATGTTAATTTGTGTACCTGACTTGTTTTCATTTGAAAATGGCCCTTGTTGTTCTTGGGGATGAGAGTATGACAGCCTGCCCACCAAGAGGGTGCCAGGCTGGGAGTGCCAAGGTGACTCTCGGTTCCACCCCCATGCTCAGCGACAGTTGGCACCAGGCTTCTTAATTGAGGTCACTAAAGTTTGGGACTAGGAGATGGAGAATCACTTTCTTTTTTTAGTTCTGACCCCAGCAGAGTAGAGGTTGGGCCCAACAAACACTCGTTGCCGTCTGAGTTTGATGGAGCCAGAAGACAGGTCTGAGCAAGCAAACAGCTCACTTCTTGGAACGGTTCTAAGTTTCCTGCTTAAGAAATACCTTTTTATCTCCTCCCTCAAATGGAATGGTGTCCTTAGAGGGTGTGGAAACCTGGAGCTCACCTCTACTAAGGCATCTACACATGAACTGTATTTACATTTCTGTGGCTTTTTCTTTTGGTGAGCAAAACCTCAGTGATGATGGCATTGGAAGGTGTGGCTCTGCACACCGAAGAATGTAGCCTTCTTACTTAATCCCTTTAATCTTCCCTAGAAAGGTAGCTTATTTGTCCATTTTTGCACCAAAGGCTTGGCTGGGCGGCTCACTTGTTAGCTATTGACAGTCCTGTTGCTTTCTGTTGACCGTTTACAGCCCACACACACAAGATTCTCATGGTCAGACCTGCCCTGGCCTCTCTGCGTAGTGTGGAAAAGGAGACCAAGGCTTACACAGTCCTGGTAAAATAACATTAAAGTGCTGTGTAACCACTATGTATGAACCATGAACTAGACTCCTACCTCCTTCGTAGGAAAAAGTTCTCACATTCTCGCTAGTCCAGAACACACTGCCCAGAATGGTACCACTCCCCACAGGTGACTGTTGAGCACTTGGGATGTGCCAGTCTGGCTTGAGATGTGCTGTTCAGTTTAAAATACATAACAGCCTCAAGGTGTACGGAAGGTGGGATGGGTAGGGGAAGAGTAAAAAGGGAAAAGAAAAAAATGTGAGAGAATGAAAAGATGAAAATAAAGTGTTTGTAGATGGGGAGGGGAGGTGGGGGTGAAGGGAGGGCAGAGGTGAGGGGAAAAAATGAGAATCAAGACTTGTCATGTAGAGGTACATGATCCCAACAATGAATGCAACTGTACTGTATCCCTAAAATGTACCAATAAACTCAATTAAAGCTGAAAAAAAATACATAACGGCAAATAGACAATTGGATAAAGAAAATATGGTGTCTATGTACAATGGAATACCACTTGGCTATGAAGACTGACAAATCTGAGGCATCTGTAGGAAAGTGGATGCTCCTGGAAAATATAATCTTGAGTGAAATAAACCAGCCACATGAGCTTAAATATCATATGGTGTCTCTCATTTGAGTGAGGCAAAGTGCAAAGAAAATGATAAAAGATGGATAGAAAGGGACAAGGGGATGGATCTCTCGCAATAGGAAGTGGTCCAAGGGAAGAAGGGTGAGGGTAGAGGAGGAGGGGAAGGGGCCATAAGAAGAACAAAGATCTGCCATGTATAGGAATCTAATAATCCCAATGAATATCAACATGATTTGCCATAACATGAGGTAAGACAATATCAACAAGAATGAAAAATGGGATTGGAGAACTGGAGGAAAAGGGAGGAAGAGGGAGGTGAGGGGAAGGGAAGGGAAGGAGATTTTTTAAAATTTCTGTAATACGTACGTTTAATCATTTCCCAAGACAATTGTAAACTCTATGAACAGCAAACATGTGCAAATAAGAAAAAATAAAATACATGACGGTATTCTGAAGACTTGGTATGGAAAAATAATATAAAGTTTAATGACCAGTACTTACTTGTGAGGATTACATATTGAACTGATAATTTTTTTGATAGATTGGGTTAAAGATGTACAGCGGAGATGAATTTCACTTGTTCCTTTTTACTGTTTTTAACATGGTTATTAGAAAATTGAAAATTGTGCACCATGGCTCACATTATAGTTTGATTGGATAGTGCTGGTCTCAAGTGGGCATCAGATGCTCATTTATTCCTCAGCTGATGCCTAATGAGTGCCCTATGTGCTGGAATAAATACTGTGAGCGCGCATGCGCGCGCGCGCGCGCGCGCGCACACACACACACACACACACACACACACACACACACCCCATTTTCTGAGACAGCTCCCAATCTACAGTTTCAGAGCAGTTCCCTGAGTATTGCTGAGAATTCTGAGAGCCGGCCCAGGATACCACACAGAGTAGCACGGTGAGTATTGAGGGAGAACTGCGGAAAGAAAGATAATGGTAAAGAGCACGGTGAGGGTGTGCTGCCAGGAGGAGGCGAGCTCTAGGACGCACAGGGGTTTTAGCAGTGAGAAGAAGAAAGGGCACAGGTGCGGGGCTATGCCTGGCCGTGTCTCAACAAAACACAAGTAGTTCAGCTTGCTACAGGTCTTAGTACAGGGAATGAGGGGTGGAAATGAACCTGAGAAGACGGGCCAAGCTTCCAGAGGACTTTTATACCATGAGAAGGATCTGCACTTAGGCTGGATCATGGGCTATCGATCTGCAACGTGTAGAAGAATCAATTGCTTTTTTTTTTTTTTAATGTCATACATCCAGAGACTTTGATCCTGGTGAGATAAACATAGAAGCAGCAGTTTAATCAGCATCCTAGCTGCAGATTCCACTTCAGAGAACAATGGTACAGGTGAGGAATGTTTAGTTAAGTGACGTGATCGTGCCAGCATTTAAAGAAGATACAGTACTCTGGGAATGCAAGGGGGATGAGCACAGTGTGGTCTCTTGAGGTCACTTGAGGACGTCAGCAATTTCATTTCAGCTATCAACGTGAAAGTACTGTCTTAGTTGGTTTGTGTTAGTCTATACTATAGCCTGAATGGTTAAACAAGAACAATTTATCTTCACTGTTCTGAAGGCTGAGAAGCCCAAGATCAAGGTGACAGCCAATTTGCTCACTCACTAGGACTTCCCTGACTATCGGGGGAAGCTTCTTTACCATTTCCTCACATGGAGGAAGATCATTTTGTTCATCCCTCTGCTTATAAGGGCACTAATCCATTCTTATGGGCCCCACCCTCATAACCTGATTACCTCCAATCCCAAATACCATGATTTTTAGTATTGGGACTTTGACGTGAATTTAGGGAGAAGAGGAGGACATGGCATTCAGTCAACAGCAGAGTTTGAAGGAGGGTAATGAAATTTCAAATGGAAAGAAGGGATAAATATCAAAGATATTTAGGCAAAATCGTCTACCCTTGTTGACTGACTCGATCCTTGTTCTTGAACTCTTTCTTCTTGCTCCTGTATCACAGCTAGGTACTGGTTGTGTTGTTCGTCGTTCCCCTAACACTGTGAAGCACAAAAGCCTTCATGAGCTAAAGAGCCACAATATCATTTAGCTTTTCAAAGCATGTTTTCTTCCTGTCAAAGACATTTAGTATTTTAACTGGAAAACTAAATCCTTAGTAACTCTACCACGAATTCTAGTTTTGTATTTTCTGTTTTTGTTCCCTGGGGGTGAGGGAAGGATTGCATTCAAAGTAAAAAAGCATGCCTTGCTTGAGGGAAATCATCAAAATAAATGTAGGGTGGGAGTGGTATTCTTTGTGTGACATGTGGTATGTTGAAACCAAACCTTTGCATTTGTTATTTGCCTCAGTGGTATATCTTGAGCCCAGGTGATGTTAGACCTAAGATATGTATGTTGATAAATAGAACACACATTTGGGTTCTGTTGCACAAACTGTAATAGTATACATATTATTGTTACTTTTATTTATTTCTCCAAAGCATCTCATTATATTTGCCCCACAATCTATAAATAAGAGAGTACCTTTAATGCAGAAGTATTAGCTTGCTCCTTGCCTCTGGATTGTCAACACACCAAATTTACTAGAAGATCGCCTGTGTGCCTTTGAAAGACAGACTGATCATTTTTAACTCAGTGTGGATAAATACCTTGGCAAATTAGAGATTTATATCTCTGGATAGCAATATTGTTTAAAGAAAAGCTACTTAGAACTCCTTTAGCTGTCATGCTGGGAGGTCATGATTGTTTATCCACAATTTGATTTTATGAAGGTGTTGTCAAATTTAGGATGTATTTTCAATAAAGACAGTTCAGTATCTTTAACTTAGACTTGATTTGATATAATTATATATATTTATAAACGTTCCTATAGGAGTAACTTACCTTGTCTGTTTTTCCTTTGAAAACTTTCCAAATCACAATTATACTTTGTTTGTTTTTGGTACCAGGGATTGAACTTGGACTTTGTGCTTGTAAACAGGTGGCAGAACCACTGAGCTAAATCCCCGGCCCAAAAATCACAATTATGCTGCGCTCCTTTTTTATGTGTCCTGATACATTGCATATTTTAATTTTATTATAGAACGTAATGTCAGATAAGGAGAATTTTTCACTGTAACTTTAAGCCCTATGTGTTTTCATAATTTATTGTTCCACTTGCTGCTCTGTATAATGTACGTGACATTTGATAATTTAATACTAGATGCTATTTGCATAAATCCAAGCCACATGCCCCCTCCTGCTGAATATAAAATTGAGGTTAAAAATAAGAATTTATTTTTATATCTGTACACTAGTTGGCTTCATAATGATGGTTTTTGTGAGATTTTATTGTATATGTGTGTATAAGAAGTTTCATATGTACATATTAAGTAGGCCTCTGAGAATTGAATAATTGTTTTATGATTTTTATTTATATAGTTTACATTTTCAGAGTTTGGGCCATGTTTTATTTACACTGTCTATTTCTCTTCAAACCATTAGTAATTATATCTCACAGTGTAATTTTTATAGCAATGCAATTGTCTAAGGAACGACAAATACTTTGTGCTTTGTCGATTCAATAAACATGTTTGGCTTTTTGCTCTTTCAAAAAAAAAGTCTTCATGAGATCACCCAAAACAAAGTTGATAAAGAGTTTAGTTCCTAAGAGAATCCTTCCTATTACAGAAGCAATTTTAGGGATCTAAAGTAAACCTTGCTCTCTGACATTTCCTCCGAATTCCCTTTTATATTCCTGATCTTAGCTGTCTAAAACAGAGAGAGCCAAACTGGAGGCGTCCTCACCTTCTTGGAGTCTCTTGTCTGCCTTGACTCCTCACCACACAAACATCATTTCCTGATAGCTCACGAATTAAGACATGACACTTATAAGAATAAATACAAGATGCCACATATCAGATCTAAATCAAGGTAAGGCTGCTTCAAACTGTGACCTCCTATGTAATCCTGCACAGTTCTCTCAGTAGTTTCAGATCAGTTTTATCTAAACTTCTACATAATACTTATGCACACATACACCTGTATACACACGTGTACACAAACACACTTTTTTCTTTTTTTACACCAAGTGTAGTTTTTCCATATCCCTGAGAGGGTTGTCTCCATCCTCAATTTCTAAGATCTCCTTTTTAAAGCAACTGGCCAAAACTAAGGAGGAGAGCTGGTGTTTTGAGGCTTAACAGTTGTTTGGGGAGTTAAACTACATGTAACTGCTGCAAGTGACATAATCTAGCGCCATGATAAGTGCATCTGGCTCTTCCTCCTACCGTCTCTTGGGCCTTCCTCAGGTTCAGGCACCCAGTTTGGTTATAAAAGAGTACACTTCCAATTTGGCTCCTTTTCTTCATCTTTGGCTGCTGTCATTGCAGTCTTGTTCTCTTGAGTTCCTTTGTCCTTAAACATAGCTGTGGTTGCACATTGGAGTTCTCCATCCTTTCCAAGTGAATGCTGTTGCTAGTGTTCAGGTTGGAGTATATATGCTTTCACAGGCAAGGATTTGTATCTGATAGTTATTCGAGGAAAATGAAAAGAAAATTACTTTTCCAAGGTAAGGCTCACTATCCTTCCTCCTCAGTCTACCAGTCGCTTTCTAAGTTAAGAATTATCTCAATGGAAAATGATGAAATTCAATACTCATTCTTAGTAAGATCCCCAATAAACAAGAGAGAAAAGAAAATGTTAACAAAATTTGTAAAGAGCATTTATCAAAAAGCACAGACATCAAACTTAACCATAAAAAGCATTAGCATGTAGGGCCAGGAATGTAGCTCAGTGGCACAGCGCCTGCCTGGCAAGCACAAGGTCCTGAATTTGATCCTGGTACAAAAAAATAATTAATTAATGTGTTAAAGTGAGGATGAAAACAAGGTTTTCACTTCTGGAGAGAAGATTCTAGACAATGCATAAGAAACAGATGTTTGGAATGGAAAGATAACAATATATTCAGTATAAAAGAACTGTCTAAAAGAAATTAAATAATATTCAGTAAGAGAAACAGGATGAAAACAAAATTAACATTTTTATAAAATGTTAACTAAAAATTATAAGAAGAAAACTCATGCACAGTAGTGACAAAAATGTCCATCATCTATACTGAAACGCCCTATAAAATTTTGCCAATTTACAAAAAAGAAAAACTGAATAAGTACAAAGAAATACCAAGGTTCTAGATGGAAAAAGTCTATATTGTAAATAAATTAAAAACTCTGGGGCCGGGGATTTAGCTCAGTGGTTCAGTGGCCTGCCTCGCAAGTGCAAGGACCAGAGTTCGATCCCCGGTACCAAAAAACAAACAAACAAACAAACAAAAAAATCCTCTGAACTTCTATAAATCCAATGCAATTCTAATGAAAACACAAGACATAGTTTTTTGGAGATGATGGAATTTATTAATTGATTTTAAGGTTGTTGTTTATGATGATTATTATGATGGTGGTAGGTTTTTTGTGGGGGTTTTTGTTTTGTTTTTTGTTTTTTGGTTTGTTTTTGAGGCAAAATCTAGCTATGTTGCCCAAGCTGGCCTCAAGCTCCTGGGCTCCCGTGATCCTCCTGGAAAACTACCATGGTCAGTCCAGTCTTAAGTTTTAACCAGAAGGATAAATGGCTGTCAAGAGATTCCTTAGAAGAGCAAGACTCGCACTGAAAAAGGGAAATAATTTCATAATTTCACGAAAGCAGATATCAATAATAAAACTGGTAGACCTGTAGAGCTCAGTGGGAGGTTCAAAAATAGCTTCTTATGTATATTGGAAGTTATAGTACATTAAAAAGTTATTGGAAAAGAAATGATGGTCCATTCAATTGAAAGTATTAGGCAACTGTCATTTTTTAAAATAATGAAATTAAGAGTAGTACCTTAATTCACATGGCACCCAAAATGAATTTCAAGTGAATTAAAGCTTTAAGTATTAAAGTATAAAGCTGCATGTATTTGACTAGATCCCCCCCCTTCCAGATAGTGGAGGCTGTGTTTTACTGCCCACACGTTTCTCCTTTAGGACCAGGCACTGTTCCTCCAGCTTCCTGAGGTGTTAACTAATGGCTCACAGCTGCATTCCTTTTTGTGCCATGCCCTCAGCTCAAATGGCTCTCAGCTGGGGGCAATTATGCCCCCAGGAGACATCTGGGAATATCTGAAGACATTTTGATTGTCACAAGGACTATAATGCCACTGGAATTTAGTAGGTAGAGGTCACTGATGATGCCAAATATCTAGAATGAAGAGGGCAGCCTCCCCTCTCCTAACAAGGAATTATGTGGTCCAAAATGTTAATGATGTTATGGAGAAATTCTAATTTAGTGAAAGGAAGCTGGCTTGCCCAATTTAAAGCCCCTCCCAGAACTAGTCCACATCTAGTACAGTTATACAAAAGCCTGCCCACCTTGCCTCAAGTGGGGATAACTGAGAAGGGCCATCCCAGTGCCAGCACTTCTTAGGAAATTGGTTCAAGTCTCTACTGCAACTACTTTGCCATTTAAGTTTTCCTTTTGCCCAACCTTATTTCTCTCACTTTCTCACAGGTGTTGTTTCAATGAAACTCACAATAAATTTTCTGCAAGCAACTCTGTCTCAGAGCCTATTTCCTGGAAAACAGACCCAAGCCAGTGGGCACCAGGAACAGTCCTACAAAGGTACTTGTAAAATTGGATTTTGAAGTTGGCTTATGCAGTGTCCAACTGGCAACTCAAATGACATAATTTGTGGTAAGTAAAGAACTGATAGGCCCTGGTATCAGTGCAATTTGTAGGGAGTAAACTGTATGAAATACCTGTGGAAGAGAAGGATACTGACTGGGGTGAAATCTTGGGTGTTTACTTATAAAGACTACAGAATTGATAGGCTATTGCTGGCTTATTATCAGTATATTTAAGAAAGACAATGACAGCCGGAGGAATAATTAACCACCAAATAAAGGCAAAGTGTGAAAGTCAGAGAGCTTCCTTGGCCATATATATAGTTTCTCATTTTGTACAGCTGAATAGTAGATGCCTTAGATAATTTTCACATTGCTGAAACCAAATACCCAACACCCACAAGTGAAAGAAGGAAAACTTTATTTCAGCTCACAGTTTGTAGGGGTTTCAGTCCAAAGTTGGCTGGCTCCAAGACAGGGCAGCATAGCAGAGGGCATCACAGAGAAGAAACAGTCCATAGCATTGCAGGCAGAAGGCAGCAAGCAGAGCAGTGAAGCCTGCCTTCTCTCTCTCCCTTTATATTCCATCCAGGGTATAAGCCTATTGATTGGCACCACCACATCCAGGATGGGTCTTCTATTATCCACAACCAGAGCTATGCTAAACTCATTTAGTTGTCATGCACCCTTAATTCCATCACGCACACTAGATCCAGCCACTTCCAAAAGCCGCAACTATGATCACATGAGGCTTTGGGGGGAGATCTAGAGACAAGCCATAACAATAGAAAATACTGAGGATCAGAATGAAGATTCAGTTTTAGGGATGCAAGAGTCCCAGAGAAGACTGACTGCTCAACCTCAACAACACCCCTATACTGAGATCAGGGACTTGATTGAGAAGTAGGATCTTGGGATTTGGGAACATCATTTTCCTAGAGAATGCTGAAGATGAAGATCAGTGTGAATTGACTAGGCCTGTAAAAGGAGACCACTCCTCTTTCTACTAATTGCTAGTGCCTCTCACCCCTCACGGAAGACTATGCAGAGGCCCCACAAGTCCTGCTAAGTAAGGATCTACCCCACCTTCCTTCCTGGCCATGTGGTCAACGATTAGGATGAAGTCACAGCATAACCTCACCAGGGCAGTGCTAGGCCTATAAGACAGGAAATGGAGTGTATTCGTAAAGTCTTCGGGACCTAGCCAAAATGTTTTGTCAGAAACTAGAACAGTTGGGTTGGATCCTGAGAGTCTGGATAAAGTGGGAAGGAGTGGAAGTTGAATAAAGGAGAGTTTTTCAGTATGGGAGCACTGACCTGGGACAGAGGATTTAATTCCTATCAAAGGCCTCAAAAGACAGTGCTAGCATGCTGCAGGACGGCTGGCAGAAGCAAAAACCCACACTAAATAAGAAGTCCATGACAGATGGTAGAGAATAGATTTTTAAAAGCACAGAGAAAAAGGCATATCAGCAAAGATATACTACATAAGACCAAAATAAGTATCAAATGACAATGCGTTCCAGGGGGACCTGCAGGGCATTCAATTTATCAAAGTGACAAGAAATGTGCTAGGTAGGGGGCCAGCAGCATAGCTGAGAAGCTCACTGATGACTGTCTTCAGTAGGCCATGACTCATAGTGGTAGATTTATTACAAAATGGAATCACAGAGTGAGGCTGATAATGTCCTGGAAATGTGAAAGGCAGTGTTATGATTAATAACAAGATGCATCCCCCCAAAGTTTTGTGCACTTATAAGTGGGGTTTTAAGGGCAGTAATACTCATCGGGGAATTAGTGCACTGATGAGCTAATAGCCAAATTGATGATGGGAGGTGAAGACTGGGGTGTGGCCTGGAAGGGTATAACCACCCCCACATCTCTCTCTCTCTCTCTCTCTCTCTCTCTCTCTCTCTCTCTCTCTCTCTCTCTCTCT
>NW_022900929.1:58792132-58806695 GCF_012274545.1 Fukomys damarensis | reverse complement strand
CTCTCTCTCTCTCTCTCTCTCTCTCTCTCTCTCTCTCTCTCTCGCTCTCTCTCCCCTGCCTCCTACATTCAAGCTATAATCTGTTTATTTTCTAGGATGCCCTTCTGCCATGCCATCCTGCCTTGGAGAGAGCCAATTATTGACTGAAACCTCTACAAAGTGTGAGCCCAAATAAACCTTTCCTCCCTTAGGTTGGAATTGTGTCTCTACAATGAGAAACTGACTAAGACAGCTTGGTTGTAGCACCTATCAAAAGCAAGATAAACCCAATTCTTATAATGGTTATATTGGTGTTGCAAACAGAATGGGCTGACATTCAGACAAATGCAGAAATAATTAGCAGAACATAGTGTTCCCAGGGGTAAGACAGATTAGCAGCTACAAAGATATTGTTTAATTTATACTCAGAAGGAATCCAGAAGCTCTGGACAGCCATACCAATACAAAGCCAGTTCTCAGTTTTGAGTCTATATCTTAAATGAGAGCCTTTGATCCTGTAAAATTATAGCTTGTATATAATGATTCCCCCAGTCTTTCTCCAAAAGGACCTATGGACACACAAATATACTAAGGTGACTATAGAGTGGATAATGAAAATACCCAGAGATTTTGATGACAGTTGTACACAGAGTTTAAGTTGCCATTCAGACCCGAAGACCTGCAGTGTTATATAATCCTCTTGTTCACTGAATATGTTGGGGCCAGAAAAGGAATGGAGTCCTGACCGGCTCATTTTGGGAAACCCAGCCAGTGGTCATTTTGCCAGTCTCTGAATGTTTATTTGTAGTGATCATGTTCGGCGGACAGAAGAATCCTCACTTTGGTTCATTTTTCTGTGAAGCAAGGGCTATCATAATTGTGAAGACCAAGAGGGACCTTCTGAACTGCTTCCTCATCCTCCAAGTTACTAATCAATAGCATTACCCTATTTGAGGAAAATGAAAGAGATTAGTGTCACCCTTAAAGTCATGAATTGAATCGTACTCTCCTTGTACGAGAGATTCTTATACTCTACTGCCCATTTTTTATAACAAAAGACATATGGAGCAAGTAAGGCTTGAGAAATGCATGGTGACCAGGGATTTATCCCCTCAGAGATATGAATTTAGAGTATGCCTTCCACTAAGCTACCTAGGTCAGCAGAAATGCTAGCCAAAGGTGACGGAATTTAAAATGGGTAATAGAGGAATAAGACATTGAGTATCAAGTTTGACCACTGAGACCAGTTGCTGCATCAGGAACAGTCACTTACTTCTACTTAGACTTCCTCTTCTTTTTTCCTTTGCAGTACTAAGGATTGAACCCAGGGCCTTTGCTCTAAACTATATCCCCAGCCTTTTTAATATTTTATTTTTGAGACAAGGGCTCACTGAGTTGCTAAGTTGCCCAGCCTACCTGGGTGCTGGAGTTACAGGCATTTGCCACCATGCCTGGATTTACCTTCCTCTTTTAAGGGTAGCCAAGAAGCAACACCAACTAGAGTTCTGGAGAAACTGTTTCCACATGGAGTGAATTCACTATAAGAAGCAAATAGATCCATAAAGCACCAAGGTTGACCTGGGATGGATGCTACGGCGGCACAGCACTTTGATACCTCCCTTCAGGACCCAGGCACCCATCCCTTCCAGCTCCTGGAAGTGCTGCCTGCTGAAGGCTATACTAGAAATCTACCCAGGACAAAGAGAAATGTCTCTCACCCCAATTTATAATTTCTCCTTGGGGCAGTCTACACCCAGTGACCCTAAAGGCAGGGATACAAAAGGCAGGCTCTCTTACCTCAATTTGGGACAACTCTGAAAGGCCATCCTAGTAGCCCAGAGCACCCCGTTGGATCAGCTGAGACTTCCACTCCAGCTGTGTCATAGCTCAACTTTCTCTGTCAACTCTTGTTTCTTTCACTCCCCAAAATACCTCCTGCACACAAACTCCAATCCAGGGTCTGGTGCTAGACAAACTGACCTTATACTGTAGCATGCAATGATAATTTAATAGGGTGTGTGCTTTCTAATAGAATCAGACCTGCTAAACTGCATATACCAAGAAGGCAGTATCTTATCTTATATTTCTTTATTCGTGCCTTATGTCACCTACCTTATCACATTGCATTCAATAGTTACTGCATAGGTAATTGGCAAGGAGATAGCCAGCTCTGCATTTGGTTCTCAACCAGATGCTAGGGACCCACACACCGCCCCTGATATTTCTTGACATCTCCATTCTTCAAATAACTCTAAAAGCTTTAGCTTCACAGAAGCGTTAGAAGTCAAATAGAAAGCATTGCTAACATGTAGGAAAGAAGAGCATACTTCTTTTCTTCCCTCCTGCCTGGTAACCACTAAGAAGAAGGCTATAAATAAACAGGAAGTGAGTCTTCTTACTAAAAAGATAACCTTGAATTGTGGATTAACATATTTGTTATCTGGAACAGGAGGACAGAAAGACACAGAAAGACAGTTATGCATTTTATAATCTTTCTTGCTTTCCTCATTAAACCATAGAAATTATTGAGATTTTCCCAGATTTATCAGACATATCCCTCCAAAATTTACTTTGATTCACTATCAAAACTAATATAAGTCCCCTCCTGGGCACGGTTTGGTGTTGAGAGTTGGCACTGAACAAGTTAAGTGAGAGTGAATGTGGCTACAATGAGAACCCCATGGTACCAATGCAGTCGATGAAAATATGCGCTCTTTCTTATTTACACAACTAGACCTGGGTCCAGACTCACGTCCAGACTGGTATTGATATTAACCCTGTCAGGCATCAGCAGCTGGCTCCGCTACCACCCTCACCAAGGCTACAGATAAAACACAGGTGATCTCCACAGGCTTTTAACAGGCTATCAGGTCACACACAGTACTTTGCTCGGAAAAACTCACTTATGCATCTCATCACTGATCAAATTCAAGCACTTCATATTTACAGTTTAAAAGCCCAAAATGGGTTAGTTTATCATAGCCCAGCTTCATGACACTGATGCATGTGCTTGTACCGAGTGGCTATGAGCTCCATGCTCTTTGATTTAAGTGCAGGAAGCTTTTATTTTTGAATTTCTACCTACTCATGGCAATACATCAAACAATCAGTTTTAATATCTTTAGGGTTAAGTGCACTCATGTAATTTAGAATTAAATGATTTTTATTAAGCACTTTTACAGACTATCTACATGCTATACAACTCTACTGATTAAGGATCATGGTGACTGGTAAAATAGCAGCCCCATGAATTAGAGAAACATTAGTGAAATGCATTTTCTGAATATATCACAGAATGCATTCAGTACTAAGTAACTCAAATGTCACACGAGTTCAAATGAAAATCCACATTCTTTCCATTCCAAAAAAGTAAATACACAGATAAATCCTGTGAGTTTTATTAGATTCTAATAGGGACATATCCTTGACTTGTGGTCAGTCTGCCCCTTCTGGTCTGTATTCTCTCCAACTCCATTCTCACCTTAGCCCCATCCAGAACTCAGCTTCTAAGTGTAGGGGAATTATTTCTCTTCGAGATTGCTAGGAAGTAGAGCTGGGTATGGGGGAGCGGTTAACCTACCCAGCCCAGTTTCCCTTGTAAAAATTTGCAGTATAGCTACACACCAGCAGAGGGCAGCATAAATCTGTTGCCTTGCACATGCTCAGAGAAGCTTTGGGCCTTCCTCTTTAGAGGCAGCCTGGAGAGTGGGGGGTGTATCTGGAAGGTGCCACTGGGATGCCACGTGATTGTGCATGATGCTAAACCAGATCATGTCTCAGTTTCAAGGCTACTTAATCAAAACTGATGAGGGCTTCTCTGGTCTATTGTTTCAGATAAGCATTTGCAGAAGCCATGGGGAAAGGAGGCACACCTAGACTTACTCAGAGCTTTATTTTTGCCTAAGAGGTCATCTTGTTTTGTTTGGGGAGGAGGATGATGTTTGGTTTTTGGCTTTCCTCCCCAGTCCCACTCCCCCAAAAGGGTAAACAGCCTGAATACTTGGAATTATTCAGTTTGTGGCTGCATGAACTGGCAAACCTTTCTCTTGACTCTATCAAGAAGGTATCTAGACTCACAGTGATCTTTTGGTGCCACCCTAGGTAAACCAGTACCTTCCTTCAGCTAGCTCGAGGGGTTGCTTTAGAAGAAGCTGTCAGTCCTCAGTTGTAAGAGGAAGATACTTCTCAACATAATGATGGTGGGGTTGATGGTAATAATCCCTAAAGATCAAGGCCTAAAGCAAGCCAAGAGACATCTTCTTTTCTTTGTTTAATTAGGTGAATGGTTGGTATTAAAGATTATACTCAGTTCACTGCTAACACCTATCTCACCAGTGAGGAGATTCTGCCGTCATTAAATGTTTTTCAGGAAATGGAAGCTGTTCTCTGAAAGCTACAGTCAACCTGAAACCTGCTTGAGTTTGAAGACAGAGGAAGGAGCCAGAGGAAGAAGCTTCCTATGACAGGTGAGGTAAGGTTGCTTGCAGAGAGAACAGTGGGGTCACCTAAGAGAGGAACCTGAAGAGAGGTCTGGGATGGGAGCTGGGTTGGGGACTCCAGAGGGAGGAGGGAGAGCTGAGGTCAGGAAGCACCCCTGGCAGAAGCGGACAGACCGGAGGGCCAGGGAGACGTATCCTTTGAACTCATTCTGGAAGGCTCTGTCCTTTGGTTAGTACAAAGGAATTCAACATTTTGTTCTTCCTGCCACTCCATTTAGAGATCTGCCTGATAATTTTATTTGTGGCTAGGTGTGGTGGCACACATCTGCAATCCCAGAACTCTGGGAGGTTGAGGCAGGAGGATCACAAGTTCAAGCTCAACCTAGGGCAACTTGGTAAAGTAGTGATACCCATCCAAAAACTAGAAAAAAAAAATGAAAAGAGCTGGGGATGCAACTCAGTGAAAAGTCTCTGGGTTCAATACCCAGTACAGTGTGTGGGGGGGTGTATTTTCTTGTAAGATATCACATTGAGTTTCTTAGAGTGGCAGAGAAATTATCTCTTGAGAACTTTCAGGGCAAAGGGCATGTGGAGACTGGCTCTTTTCTGTGGGTTTCCTTGGATAATCAGAAGCTCAGACACCAATGACTCAAAATAGTCGCAGGCATGAGAGGTGCCAAGACCAATTTTACAAACTTCTGTGCTGCTCCCTGCTTGCTTTGGGGTCAGTCAATTTTCTGAAACAAAAAAAGAAAAAATCTGATATTTGACTTTCTTTCCAACAAAACTATCCGTTCCTTGAGGTTTGCCTTGTTTCAGGTAGGTGCCATTTCTTTGCACTTCCACACCCTGTGCTTATAATTACCACAGAATTTATCAATAGTATTGACATTTCCTTGCTAGACTGTGAGCTTCACGAAGGCAGAGAGATAGTTAACTTTCGTGTGGTTCTAGTCCTAGCTCCTGTCAGAATGGCTATAAAGAACAGGTGATCGAGAAGTGTCAGTTGGATAAATGTGTGAATAGATATACTTGCCTGATATTTGATCCTTCCGTTTGTCTCTCTCCAAGAAAACTAAAACTTAAGTAATTACCTACACTTTTTAAGATTACAGAATTAGTAAATAGTTCAGGAGAAGGTAGTGTGTGAATTGAGCCTTGAAGGATACAAAGGTCAAAAGGAAAAGATGGAAAGGAAAACTTTCAATTGTAAACAAGCATATGAATATAAACACAGAAGCAGCAAAGCATACAGCATAGTGAGGGTCCGGCTGTTGTTCACTTTCATGGTTGCAGAAAAGATTGTGCACTGGTATAGTGGAAGACAGTCTGAAACAGAGGTTAGAGTGATGGTGGTAAGTAATCTTCACTGAGCATTTAATATCGCCAACATGATTCTAAACACTTAAATGTAAAAAAAATCATTTATAAGTGGCTAATGCAAGCCATGATTTAATAAGAGTAAGGACCAGAATCATATACAAAGAAAAATAAAGACTCCCTCTCACGCTTCTTTCTCTACCTCGTTTCCCTTTGCTTGAGCGAACCACTACTGTACGTTTCGTGTACCCTTCTAGAGATATGTGTTCTCCGTGCAGGCAACCACGTGTGTATATATTGTTCAACAAATGGCCACATACTAATCTACTGCCGTATTTCTTGCTTTTTTCATTTTTAATATATTAGAGATTTGCTTATACTGTGCGTTGACATTATGGGACAGCCTCATTTTTAAAAACTGCTTCTTAGTATTCCATGATATGGATGCGCCATAATCTATTTAACCAACTCCCTTCTAGTCAATAGACATTTCAGATATTTATTGCAAATCTTTTGCTATGAAAATCAACTATATTAACTATCCTCTGTAATTCCTAGAAGTGGAATTAATGAGCTAAAAGAGATGTATTTTTTATCTTTTTACCCATTTTGTAAATTTGTTCCCCATTGAAGTTATACTCTTATCCACCATATATTATCAAACATTCTGATCTTTGCCAATTTGTTCAGTCAAAACTAGACTTTAACTGTTGTTTTAATCTTTACTTCTCTTGTTATTGATAAAATGAACATTGCTTGATGTATAAATACAATGGAGTTTCAGTTCATAAACACAACTACAAATTCATTATCAATGTATCTATTCAAATTAAAATTTAAATAAAATGAAAAATATATATTTTATAAAAATAATTACTTGATATAGTTTTCTTTCTATAAATTGTGTCCATTTCCTATTTTTATAAATGTCTCTTCATCGATGTTTTCTTATTGATTTATATGGTTTCTTTATATATTAGAAAATGAGCCTCATCAGTGTTATGTAACTTAAAATTTTTTTCTTGATTTGTCAGTATTCTTCTGATATTATCTAAAGCATTTTAATGTTTTTTAGTTTTATTTCAAATACACAAAAACAGAATCACTGTGGTCTAAGTACCTAACATTATCAATATATACACAAATTTAATTAGTTCCCATCCCCACAGCACTTTTCTCTCTCTACCCTGATGGATTATTTATAAAATAAATATACCACTTTATGGCACTTTTTCTATGATCACAGTAGCCCTGCAATGATTTCAATTTTTTTGTAATCAGATTTATTAGTCTTTCATTTTATGGATGCTGGTACGTAGATAACCCTGTCCGTATACGCAGATACAACACTTCTAAATTGAGTAATATCCTAAGAGGAAAGCTGAGCCACAGGGAAGTTAGGATACCTCGCCTAAGGTGGCACAGCTTAGAAGGCTAGGGCGCAGGACCAAACCCTGGCAACTTAATGCAGGGCTCGCTCTCCTGACAATCAACCACGCCTCTGCCCAGGGAAACTTTAATAGCCAAGCTGAGCAAGATAAAAATCTCACACTGGCCCTCATGTTTCTTCACGGCTGCTGAGCAGTGAAATCATACGTAAGCAGTCTGTTCCACGGAGGCTGTTTTTATAAGCCTTTGAAGGCAGTGCACTTTGGAGAGGAGCAGGTCAGCCACAGTTCTCTTTGTGAATCCCATGAAAGCTGCTGGACTCTGTCCATAGTAAGTATGCTGATTTACACACACACACACACACACATGAATGTGCACATGCACACAATCACACACCAGCTTCAAGAAAGCCTCCAGGGACTTATCTTCATTGTGTCATCCCCATGTCACACCAGCAAACATGCTTCGATTACTGTGAACCGGCATTGAACGCTTACCATGTTTGTTGCCATTCAGTTCCCTAGAGAACAGTGCAGTTTGATTATATTTGTATTTGTAGGCGGTGAAGATGACCTATTAATCAATACATGTAAAGGCTAAGAGGTAAGCTATATTATTCAGGTTCTGTAACAAAGTTTATACTAATTTAGCCTGACCTGTAGCATGTGAGGTTAATATGATTTAGATTACATGTATCATTTTTAGAAATTAAGGGTTTTTGTTTTGGGTTTCTTCTGACATTTTTGAACTACAATCTGAAATACAATACTTTTCCAACAAAGAAAGTAATTCTCGCTAGTGAGGGTAATTAATGGTTATTTGATCATATTACAGCATAGAAATGATGTTTGTGCCACACAATAGGTTTCCTAATTGGTGATCCAAGGATGACCATGTTCATTTTCTTCCCATAGAGGTTTCCCACTGTGCACGGCATTACCTCTTAATACTGTGATAGCAGCAAATGATGGTCATAGCCAGTAAGAAAATTAATTTACAGTGCTCCAACAATTATTATAAAAGACCTACTAATGCTAATTTAGGTGTAGGACGAGTCATCCAATTAGTCAATTAAAGAGGACCTTGCTTCTAGTCTCCTACCATGGCACATGCTGTGTAGAAGGTGTTTGGTAGAGATCAGCGGTTCTCAGAGAAGGTAAATGAATACATATGGAGCCACACAAAAGCATTCGATGTTTATAGTTATGAAAGCACAGCAAAAGCAACCGCTCAAAACCAGAACCAAACAGCCAATTTTATTTTTTGTTTTGTTTTGTTTTTTGTTTGTTTGTTTGAGGATCAAACTCGGGTCCTTGCACTTGTGAGGCAGATAAGTGGAACCACTGAGCCAAATCCCTGGCCCAACAATTTTAAATACTTAGTATTTTGTTCCTACCTTATGAAGAAAAGATTTTGCTGGTCTGTTTGTTGGTTTTACCACTGCTCAAAATGTCTTTAATCCCTGATTGGATTTCTGAAGTCCGAAATACTCTCACAAACTTATTACCCTTTGGTTTTACTTAAAAGAAAGTAATAAAATCACTGTGATCTTGTTGAAAATTACCAATATTTCTATCTATTTAATTTGTTAGTTTCAGTACTTATATCTAACTTAAAAAATTTGTATGTACGTGTAGGCCATTAAAAAATGGTAGTTGCTTATTTTAATTAGTTTGTCTAGCTGGTGGTCCCAACTAACTGGGGATTCAGAGACCTAGTTATTTCTACTCTTTCACCTTTTGTTATTTCACACTAATAGATTTTTATAGTTTTAGTCTGTCTTCATGTGAGAAGTACCCTGTCTCTTCAGTGAGTTGAGCTACTTGTCCCTAGACCCTGCAGATGTCCTGATTCTTTGTTGAGAAATGGAGGGAACAGGGTGTGGGAGAGCACTTAGACAACTGGAATATTACATATTTCCTATTTGAATGAAGAATAACTACTTAGAAAGAACAACTCTTCCAATAGGGTGAAATATTTGTATTCTAACTGCCAGCTTGGAATAACTAATTTTAAACGTTTTGCGTTGTAAAGTAGGGAATAGTTTCTTTAAAAAAAAAAAAAGGTATTGAACACAATTACAATAAAAGCTACCTAATAATTAAATAGAAGTTCAGCATTTTCTTACAGAGTTCACAAGTCACAATAGATTTTCTCTCAATTCAAATATTCATAGGTCATCTATTCTGGCCTTCTGCAACAGTGCACCAATAATTCCTTATTTTAAAATACTAATTAACTTTTAAATATAAATCCTTTACCTCTGGATGCAGCACTGCCTATATGAGAGAAATAACACGACCGTGGTGAAGAATGGTGTTTCTTGGAATAGGTATTGTTTGCCAAGCTGTATCCAAGAGCACTACAGAAAGTAGAAAAAGACATTATAGAAGAGTGAGCAGACATTTTTACAAGGTCATTTCATTCAGACTGGAAAGTGGCCAGCACAATGTCATTATTTACAACAGGATCTGGGAACACTTGAGGAAATTACAGACCATTTAGTTTTGATTCCATTGCGGGGGGCAAAGTCTTAGGAAGTATTTTAGGAGATTAAATGGGGAACACTGAAAAAAGCACAGCTTGATTAAGGATAGCCAATGCAGTCTCTGGAATGAAAAAGTCATGCTTCGATAATTTTTTGACTTCTTCAAGGAAGTAAACGCCAAGAAAAGCAAATGAATACCTCAAAATTCTCTATTCTAAATTTCCAGGAGATGTTTGCTAAAGTTTTGCTTGAAAAATTAGCACACACAAAGAAGTGGTTCTTAAAAATTGAAGAAATGTAGAGGACAAAGACTAACTATACATTAACTTATTTTTAAAAGAAGACAGAATCAGGGAAATACATCTTAGGACCAGACAAATTTTAGCAAGACAAAGACAGTACAATACTTGAGTCAACTCCACTGTATTTTCCACCAGCATCAACACTATATTTTTGTGCATTTGTGAAATAGCTGGACAGAATTTTTCTATACAGGAATGGAAAAAATGGAAATCCCTGACTTTCAAGAACATGTATTCTAATAAAAATAACACTGATTCAGATACATCTAAGTAGACAAAGAACTAAATAAACCTGAAACAAAAACTTAATAAGGTTGACTCATAGACTGCTAGTAGTGAGGAAAACATGTTGGTTTTTAAAATTCAGGACCAGTAATTGTAGCATTTCTCATTGAACATAAAATATCTGGTGGAGGGGCAAACCCTATTTGCATCAGAGGAATATATTATGCCAGGGCATTTTCAGGGCACGGAAAGGATCTACCTGATCCAGGTTTCCAGCCTAAGTGGAAAATAAAAGGGAGATGATCCTACAAGGGTTTTTTGTACCCATGAAGAGCGAGTTAACTGAAAATTATTAAGGAATAGAACAAAAAACCAGTAGATGAGAAGGTACATGGATTACAAGGCCTCTAACTTTCCAATTGTAAAATATTATAGTCTCCTAGGGAATTTTCCCAGAATTTTTTCTAGTTAGACAAGATCTCCCAGTAGAGGGACTGGGGGATGCACAACATCCTCTAGAAGGCAATATTGCTGATAAAATAAATAGGGAAGAATAATTCATTATATAGCTGACATGTATTGAGCATTTACTGTGTCCCAGGTACTATGCTCAGTATCTAACATGCATGGTCATTTACTTTAATCCTCTCCAAAATCCTAATAATCAGGAATTTCTGTAATTATTCCCATTTGGTAGTTGAGGAAACTGAATTAACAAAGGGGATGTAACTGACAAGCCAGAAAATAAAAATTACTAGAGCTAGCTAGTTTAAGCCTCTCTATGAATATGTCCCTATTCACCTGATCATGACTTATTTGAGGAGTTCAATTAAAAAACAGACATTCCAGGATCTCCTTTGCAGCTTCTAGGAAGTAGTTTCTAGGATGGGTCCTGAGAAAAAAAATATTTGTAACCCCCCACAGTGAGGCACAGGAGCAGCCCTGTAGGAGAAACACTGTCCTAATACTATAATGCTTCCCAGGGAGCCAGGTCTGTATATCCCAAGCCCAGCAAATGCCGGAACCGGAAGACCGTGTGATGGTGTGCACGGATATCCCCCCTAAATTAGAGTGCTGTGACCCTACAGCCTCACAGCAGCGTCCCTGCAGCTCTCCATTTCCCTACACCCTCCTTAGCTTAACACAAGTTCTTTTGATAAAACGCAGTTCAGGGAATCAGACTCAGCACTCTCCTCTCTAAAATTCTTACCCCAAGTAAAAGCAGTATGGAAAATGGAATTGTGAAAATACAGAGGAAGGAATCCCTTTTGACCAAAGGTGGAGGGGTGGTAAAATAGATCAGAGACCTTAAAATATCTCATTTTAGGGTGACTAGAATTGGTTAATACTTCAAACAGTTACTATTTTTCATGTTTGGTGTTTTTGTTAACTGACTGTTTAAATAGATGCATAGGTCATTTGGCATAAACAATTGAATGCATTATAATAAGCAATCTACTTTTTGGTACAATAACTCTGAAAAGATAACACATTGAATTAAATGCACTAGAACTTCAAAGAGCTACTAACGTATCAACACAGTCTTTGATAGATCCAGGGGGAAACAACCAATTACACATCCAAATAAACATACCCATAATAGACTAGGGTTTATTAGTGTTCACTCATCAATCGACCGATGTTTTTGAGCACCCTACTATATGTCAGGCACTAGACTGCAATCTATGTGGAATACAAAGATAAATAGTCTCTGTCTTAAAGAAATTTATCACCTAATAATGAGATAAAACATGTACACAAATGATCCTAATATAAGCCCTAAGTTTCATAAAAGAGTACAATAAGTATTAGAGAGCTGATTACTTCTAGACTCTGAAAATTTCTTAGGGAAGAAATGACATTTGAGGTAAAACTGGAAAGATGAGCAGATTTCAGCAACTAGAGCTTACAAAATTCTCATTTTGAACCTTTGTGTTATCTGTAAAACAAGAGTAATAATAGTTCTCACTGGCTACTCCACAGTAATGTTCACAAGGTCAATTCAACTTCATGGATTGTTTAATAGTGGTAATAGTTATTTCTCAAGACATGTATATAATCGACACTACCTATTATTAATTCATTTCTGAAGTATTTCCAATGTCATATTTCAAAGGACTGCAGAATGATTAAACTTGTTTTATTATATGTAACCCCACAGAAGTATACCCCAAATACAAAGGTAGCTGTGTATGAATTCCTGGTTATTTGTATACTCGTTGCTATGTGTGGAGGTGAACAAGGTAGGTTCTTTTCTGAGAACAAGGTGAAGAGCATACCATCATCCTCTTCACTTATTCAGTGAAATGCCTCTCACATCCGTCTTGACTTTTCTGGTATTACTCCCCTAGTGTGGCCCATATCACTTCACCTTTAGAGTACTGCACATTTCTTACAACTGATCTCTTGATGTCTAAGTAATCTCTCTGCTGTTCTTTTATTCAAACCATCATCTGGCTAATTTTCCTAAAGCAGTGTTCTTCTCCCGCTTCTGGCTGTAATCAGAATAGTGAGAGGATGCTAAACAAGAGTCCAGAGGCTTCTCTTACACAGCTCAGTTTAACCTGAAGAATATTTAAATCTCCAGGGGTCCCCTGGGGAGTTCTTTGGATTATAACTCCCTGGCATTATCCTAAATAAATCTCTCAGAGTGCTAATTCTGACTTTTCCCCATTTGAAAAGTATGACCAGTATAGCCTATATCAAGATAGTCCAGTCCTACATTTAGCAGCATGGGTATCTCAAGTGTATTAGATTTTATAAGTGCCTCAGGATAATACTGAAAGATGATGGTCAAAATATATACAACTGTGGGTCAGGGATTTAGCTGACTGGCACCACACCTGCCTCGCAAGTGCAAGGTCCTGAGTTTGATGCCCAGTACCAAAAAATAAAAATATATACCTTTGTGAATAAATCAACCAAGACTCAAGTGAAATTGACAAAATTTCAAGTAGCACTAGGAGTTTTTTTCTTGTGACTCCTAATGTGGGCTTCGTTGTCATGTAGTAATATAAAGGACAAATTTTAGAGTCCAACAGACCCATTAACAGAGTATGATTTTTGAAACTCTGTATTGATCAGTTACTGCTGCAAAAATGCTATATAACAAATGACTTCACAATTTCAATGACTTAGAACAAGCATGTATCTCTCATACACCAAATTTGGGTAGACTGTGATAGGATTTAGCTAGGATTAGATTAAACTGGCTTCAGGCTATCAATTAGGTGCACATCTACTCCATGTTTCTCTTTGTTTTCCTCAGAATAGTGGCTCTTCTAGTAATTCTTCAATGGCAAACAGTAGAAGCACATGAAAGAAGCCAATTCACACCAGCACCCAGAATCCTTTGTCGATATCACTTCTGCTCAAGTACCTTTGGGCAAAGTAAGGTACATGACCAGTCTTAACATCAACGGGATGAGGAATACATTCTGCCTCCTCCTGCAGAAAGCACTGAAAAGTCACATGACAAAGGAAGGCAGTGAAGAACGGAAAGTGATAATCCAATCCATCTGATTTATAAGGTGGGGAGAGTGACACTGACTATACTTCAGCATGTGTTCCAAAGTGGCTACCACAGCTGTGGCACACAGTAACTGATCACCAAATGTGAGGTCCCTCTGTGTTATGTGCCTTCCCTAACCTGAGGAGAAAAACGCAGGGGACCAATGCTTAATTAGCGGTGTCTACAAAATATTTCTTTAATTAATCAGAAAAATGGTCAATCAAAACCACTTTCACTATTTTTTTCACTTTGAAAACTTTGTTTTATTTTCCCTAACGTAAAAATCGTATTTTCCCCTACATAAATGAAAGCATCCATTAAAATCAGAATAGCATTGATATACTGCTGCCATCTAATTCTCCAGCCCCATTCAAGTTCTCCAGCTGTCCCAAGGACACAGTTCAGTATTATAGAATTCATTTGTTTGTCATATAATCTAGTTTAATCTAGAACAGTTTATCAGTCTTCCATTGACTTTCATAACTATCCTGCTCTTCTATATTGCATAATAATAAATCACCACACACTAAAGAGCTTGAAACACTACGCATTTATTATCTCAAAGTTTCTGCGGATCAGGAGTCCAGCCATAGCTTAACTAAGTTTTAAGCTTCAGGGTCTCACCAGGTGGGAATCTCTGTGTCAGCCAGTACTGCAGTCTCATCAAGCCTTGCCTGGGGAAAGACCCACTGCCAAAGTCCCTCGGGTTGTTGGCAGCCTTCATTTCCTCGCTGTGTTAGGACTAAGGCTTTAGCTTTTTCTCTGGCTTTAGCTCCTAGGACTTAGCTCACAGTTAGTTCTTTGTTAGTCAAGCTTCTACAGCAAGGCCAACTGCTTCATGACAGTTTCTTCAAAGACTGTAAGAAATCATCTGTCTAGAACTTCTGATCAGATAAAGTCCATATATATA
>NW_022900929.1:58725549-58792064 GCF_012274545.1 Fukomys damarensis | reverse complement strand
CAACTAATTGCTAGCCTATTGCTCTATTATTTCAACCATACTCGGACAAATTCTCCTCAAATGAATGCATCAAATCATGCCTCCTTTGAATAAATGGTTTCTAACATCAGAGTTTGATATTTGTTCTGAGCCTTGACAAGCTTTTTCTAGTTGTCTTATTCCTTTTTGTGAAACTAGCCAGCCTACAGTTCATGCTACATCTTCATTAGATTCACAGATTTCCTCCCGACTGCCTTTGCCTTTCTACTCTTCTTGAAATCACTTTTTTTTTCACTTTTATTAGGACACATTTGCAGTACATAATTACTACATTGACTGTATGGGATTGGTATATGTACATAACACATTTTGGGTTCCTTCTTTTTCTCTCCTCCCTTCATGCCTTTTATTTTTTCCAGCATCAGATTCACTTATGTATCTTATAAACTCTTACACTTTAATTATCATATACACAGATTGAGACCAGACTAATAGCCCAAAGAACATATAAAACATATAAGACAATTATACTAAGTCACTAAGCCAAGATACACTTTTAGATACATTTTGTCTTCACTGGATTACAATACTTTCTTTTCTTTCTCTTTTTTCCTATTTTCTATCTTTTATTTTGTAATATATATTTTAAATTATTTTTTATATGAGAAAACATGCAATATTTAATCTTGCATGTGTGCTACTTAATATTATGGTCTCTACGTGTATCCATTTTCCTACAAACAACTCAAGTGTATACCTTTTTCATTGCAGAGTAATATACCTCTGTGTATAAATACCACATTTTAATCCCTTCTTCTGCTGATGGGCAGATAAGCTATTTATTTTTTTGTTTTGTTTTGTTTTTTGAGACAGGGTCTCATTATGTATTTGAGACTGACCTGGAACTCACTATGTAGCCCAGGCTGGTCTCAAACTCACAGCAATCCTCCTGCCTCAGCCTCCTGAGTGCTGGGATTACAGGCATGTACCACCATGCCCAGCATAAACTATTTAAAAATCACTTTTAAGCTTAAACTTTTCCATATTCTCTGGCAAACAAAGTCATTTCCCTTGGGAAGAGATTAGGAATTACACAGTTTATGACCTGACTCTCCTCTCTTAAATTCTGAAAGCAGAGTTGTTATCTTCTCATGATAGATCATTTCCATCAGTTTTGAATGGTTGTATATATTTTTTAAAAATTCTGCAATTGCACTAAAGAATGGGTCAACAAAATTCTTCATATTATAATGTCAGAAGTTGGTCTCATTAACTACATTTTTTTCATTGAGTTTATTGGTACACTCTAGGTATACAGTACAGTTACATTCGTTATTGGGATCTTGTACCTTTACATGGCAGGTCTTGGTTCTCATTTTTTCCTTGTCCCTGCCCTCCCTTCACCCCCCTCCTCCCCTTCCCATTTACAAACACTTCATTTCCATTTTTCATTTTCTCATTTTTTCAATCTTTCCCCTTATTACCTTTCCCCTACCCTTCCCACTTTCCCACCTTTAGCCCTTTTCTTCCTATTTCACATAGTCAATTATCTCATTAGGATCTTATGTAGTATTATAGTTTTTCACACCAGAGAAACTATTCGGCATTTACACATGTGTGACTTATATATTTCACTTAGGAATATATCCTCAATATGTATCCATTTTCCTGTGAATGAATCTAATTTCTCATTCTTTATGGCTGAGTAGTATTCCATTTTATAGAAAAACCAAATCTTCTTTATCCAGTCTCCAACTTATGGGCAAATGGGCTGTTTCCAAGTTTTAGCTATTACAAACTGCCACTATAAACTTAGGTGCACATATATCACTGTGGTATGATTCTTTTAATTCTTTTGGAAAGATAACCAGCAGAGGGATGGCTGGGTCAAATGGAACCTCTAGTCCCAGCTCTTTGAGGCATCTCCATATTGATTTCCACGGTGGTTGCACCAGTCTGCATGCTCAGCAATAATGGAGAAGGGTTCCCTTCTCCCTGCAACCCTGCCAACATTTGTTATTGGTTGATTTCTTGATAGCAGCCATTCTTTGTGGGTGAGGTGGAATCTCAGTGCTGTTTTCATTTGCATCTCTCGAATGACCAGTGATGTGGAACATTTTTTAATATGCTTACTTGCTGCTTTTACTTCTTTGTCTGAGAAATGTCTGTTCATTTCAGGTGCCCATTTTTGAATTGGGTCTTTATATTTGGGGGGGGGATGGTTGGTTTGAGTTCTTTATATATTCTACATAAGAACCCTTTGTCTGAGGAGCAGCTGGTAAAAATTTTTTCCCACATTGTAGGTTGTCTCTTAGTTCTGCTGATGGTTTCTTTTAACTAATTTTTTAACTTCTTAACTAGATGGATTGTTTCAAGTAGGGATGGCCAAAGTCCATACACATTTCAGAATTTCTGCCTATCAGTTTTTTTTGCCTTGTAAATAATTGTAGCTCTTCCTAAAGTCTTTCATTACTTGTTCTCTTTTCCTGAACTCCCTTTCCCCAAGCATTTGCATGGTTACTCCTTCTCTCCCTTCATACAACTGTTCAAGAATCATGTTTTTAGTAAGGCTTTCTGTCAGCACTTTAAGAATGAACTTTCCCTTTTCAAATCGGTATCCTTATCCTTTTGTTTATTTTTTTTTCCTCCACAACACTCATCAGTTTTACTTTACCATTTTACTTGTTTGATTATTGGTCAGAGACTTTTTTAAAAAATTCTGTTTACTACTAAAGTTTTAAGACCTTAAAGGGTCAGGCACATATTAGCATTAAAATTCATTTTGATAATATTCTTGGCTTCTAACATATGTTCACTCATCTAAAGCTAATAAAAGATCATTAACAGTAAAAACAGTAATTTATAACAGTGTTTCTACTCTGCAGACATGGAAGCTGAGATAGAGAGAAGTCAAACACGTCTAGGCCATGGTAGAGGCAGAATTTTAACCCAAGCAACTTGACTATTATTTATTTAAACTTCCGTTCATTCTCTTTCTTCTCATCTTTGAAACTTGTTTCTTTTTCAGAGCACTAACTCAACTCCAATGAATATGTTAAAGTACGCTGATTAATACCAGTTAGGGTTATTAAGACTCTATAAATTCACATTTTAATAATGCAGTCTTAAAACTCAAATGTTTTTAAATATCAGGCACATGAGATTTCTTTTAAGATCATATTTCAGATTTTTCTACCCCCCCAAAAAAAAGGAATTTGAATGATGTATCTCCAACAACCAGTGGCCTATCTACCCTGCTTATAGGTATCCAGCAATATGCACTGAAGTAAATGAGGTGTAACAGCTGTGAACTATACAATTAGTGCACACATTTAGTTTCTAGGAATTATGCTAATACAGCTGGATGTTGCCTCAACTAATCTCAATGTAAATAACCAAGAAACCCAATAATACACTGAAAAGCATACTTTCAATCTAAGTTGAAATGGAAACTTTACAATGTCTATTAAAATTGACATTCTCATAATTAGAGAAATAATAGAATTTGCTGAATTAGTATTCTACTTAATTTAAATAAAAATTATAAGATTATACCAGGAATTGAATGATAAATATTATCAATTGATATATTTGGATGGTGGAATTACAGATGATTTAAATACTTATTTGTATTTTATATGCTTAAATTTATGGTTTTTAGAATCAGAAAATAAGTGGTTAGGTGTTGGAAAATACTAAGGAAGTTTGTGTTCATGTGAAAAAGCTTTCATTGCTAAACATATAAGGAAGCCTATTTATTTCTACATTATGGATGTTTCCAAATATGTAAATACTTTAACAACTTGTAGGTTCATTTTATACAGGTACAGTTACAATCTGTTACTTCTGAAACTTACAATGTAAATAACGATATCAATGACTATATTTCCTTACATAGAAATTCTTCGTTATAAAGTTTGAGACTTTTTTATGAGAAGAGGAGCAGAGCAGAGGGTGAGAGCTCAGACTCTCTGGTAGCACAGCTCAGATTATAAACCTTAACTCCTTCCCTGACCAACTGCGGTACCATGAACAAGCTACTCAGCCTCTGTGTCTTGGTCTCCTCATCCATAAAATGGAGAGAATTAGGGGAGTAAAGCATTTAGAACAATCCCCTGATATGTAGGCACTTGTTATCATGATAGAGGAGCTATTTTATTCACTCTTTTACATTACGTACTACTGCCCCTTGCATATAGAAAACATCAGTACATTTTAGGATGAATAATGAGACTGATTAATCTGAGGCTAAGATTTAAGTGAGATTTACACAGTCATTGAAACAAAAACTAAAATATTTTTTAAGACTGTGTGAACTCTGTCATTATTTCTTTTTGGTTCTCAACTAAGACCTCCGGGAAGAGGAACCCATTTCTAATATTCCACTGTAGAGATTTTTGCCAAGGGTAGACAAAGAAGAAACTTAATACTACCTCTTGTTCTAGTTCTCTCCAGTGTGTTGCCTACATTCTTTTCCACTAGTGGGAGTGGAGTGAGGGGTTAGGGACAGGAGACATGGCTGCCAGAAGCCCTAAATTCACATCCTCAGATCTTCTCAAAAAAGAGAGAATTCTACCCAACATATTCCACCATAAAACATCCAGGGAAGATTTTCTTGGGCCCTACTTGGGTATTTTGCCTATCCTTGGATCAAACACTTGAATAGGGAGGGGGATCACCCAAAACATATATTATGGGGCTTACTATTATTTGCTTTTGTGTGGGCTGGATAAACTGTTTTAGTGAATTTCATCCCCCTTTTTCCCCTAACAATTGATGTTGCTCCCAGGAAATATACCTTAGCATATGCTCAAAATTACTCTTTCTGTGACCACCCTTTGGTATTAAAACTGCACTAACATCTACTGGTAAGGGAAAAGTGGTTCTCTCAAAAGCAGGTAGACAGGCAGCCCAGACAAGCTACTGCAGAAATGACAAGTGTCAGGCTACCCTCTCAGCTTGTGTCTACTATATAAATAACTGAAGAGACTTAGAGAAAGAAGTTATATTGAACTATGGAATGTGTATCTAGGGTAGGACACAGATTCTTAACTAGAAGTATTCCAAAGTAGGGCTATCTCAGCTCTTTGGGAAGGTGAGATACAAGATTAATACGATCAGATAACCTCTCTCACTTCAAGTTTAATGATTATAGTTATAATACACTACTTGGAAAGGAGTTAAAGCCCCACAATCTCTCCAACATCACTTACCATACCTAATTTTCTATTAAGGCAAAATATTTCTGTTTTGCAATCAATGAAAAACATAGAAATTAATGCCTTTTGTCCCCCTCTTGTTCCTAAGAGTCTTCTTGCATTAGCTTAGGGAAGAATGAAGAAGGTTTGGATTAATTATTGTATAAAGCATGGTAACAATTGATGTTCTGAAGGATTTCTAAGTCACAGCGAAGGCCAACTGAAACTGGATGGCTTAAATTGGAAACAATCTTAGATTAATGGCCTTTTCATTCTTTAAACTCATGTATTAAAGGTATAGTCCAATAACATATACATCATACTTAAATGTACATCAGAACTCTTTAAATATTGAATATTTAAGTATATACCAGAATTCTTTCCACATCAGGGTCTAAATAACAGTCCCACTACTGTGAATATTCGTACAGTCCTTCCAGGCAATGCATATTTAGAATTCAGTATATAGATCCTGTTTATACTGAAAATCTCATGGCTACAGAAGCCACTTGTTTACTAATTGGTTAATAACAGATCAATTTTGTAGTTAAACTGAAAGGTCCTGTCTATTCATAATTTAGTTTTATAAACTAAACTCTTGACTTTAAAGTCTATCAAAACCCAAAATCTCACATCTAAATGGAAAGAATAAAGATGTTTTTCTTCTTTATGAAAAATGTCTTAAAATCTGTAGCTTTAATAAAATTACATGTTCTTTGATGTAGCATTTTCAATACGAGGTATAAGCAAATGATCATGGAGTTAGGGAAATATTTACCACATACATATACATTACACTGTGACTTGTAGAAGCAAAAAGTTGAAAATGAGCTAAATACATAATAGCAGAGAATTATAAAATGTGGCAAAAATAAACCATGGTGTATTCATACGTTATAGTACTACATAATCACTGAAAATGACATTGAGGAAGAATACTTCTTTTAGAACTAAAGATGATCTTAACATAAGTTCTGCTTCAAACAATAAAAATTTTTAAAAATAGTATAATCCCCATACTTAAAATGTACATATATAATTTATATGTAGTAATGGATAAATAATAAACACTATATATCTGAACTTAGGTAGTAGGAATATGGATTAGTTTCTTTTTGTACTTTTATGTTCCCCAACTTTTTCAATAAAAAACAAATATTTATGTAAGAAAACGAAATAAAAATTATTCACAGTTGAGGATTTAGGTATTTAAAACACTTAGACATCGATGAGAGAATACTATAAGGAGAAATTACTATTTGTGGATTATCTATGCTCCTTTGTTGTGATATCTATGTGACTTTTTTCAATATTTTATAATTTTATCCTGAGTTTTATCAAAATTTGTGAATACATCTGATCTAAAAGAATCTTCAAAAAGGCTAACAGGGACAATACTTTTGTGACTAGATAGCAGTTTGGGGACAGGCATGCACTGTGCCCTCTTGTCATCTTAGATTTCACTTCTGGACTTAACAGTGCTTTGTGCCTACCAACGCTGTCACTGAATCAATGTTGAATGAATGCTAAAGTCCTCCATGTCAGCACTAATTGCTGACAGCACCCTATAGGGTCTGCTATGAGATACACATAAATTGTAACCTGACAAAATAAGAATTCAAAGCTGTTTCTGGGGATCAAAAGGATAAACTGCCATTGCACTGCTAACTATGAACTAGATTTAAAATGAAAAAGAAAAGCAAACAAATGAAAATCCATGGTTGATTCAAGTGGAATTTGTATAAAAAATTCTTTTGTCATATTTTAGTTGGAATTTTGCAATACGGTTTTTAATAGGTCCACCCTTTTTCCCATCTGCTATGATCCCATGGGACCACAATAGATTGCATAAATTGTTGCTGTCCTGGTAGAATGGAGCAGTGCAGGACAATCCTGATTTTAAAGTTACATCCTTTTTGTCTAGCCCATTGTTCAGTAGTGTTTTAACTCCTGCAATATTTTCTAAGTTAAATTTTTTTTTAATGAGACAGGAGTCCTTATCTTTAGGCATACTTTTGCACTGGCTATCATTTCGGTAACTTGAATCACCCACACAAGTTCTAAGAAAGCCCTGTGAATATAACAAGTCCTTATCCTAGTCTAGGGTATTTTGTTCACCTAGTTTACTGCTTTACCATCTGCCCTTCACTTCTGGAGGACTTTCAATAAAGCAGGAGCCAAAGTAAATGCAGATACCCCACTGCTATCTATTTAACTTTCATTAAGTGAGTTGGTGCAGTGCTCAGGCGCCTTCTCAAAACCAGCCCATCATCTAAGAGTATTTACATAAGACTCTTTGCATTATATTCCAACCTCTGCAACACTAGTATTAACTACTGACATCTGCCAAGTCTGACTGGTAAGTGCTTTACAGTATCAATTCATCCCAAGCAAAAAGCATTTCTGAGTGCTGCAGTGCTCTTGTTAATGCCAATAAGAAGTATCAAGGCTCATATGACACCTAGCAGAAATTAGTACCCACATTCAAAGAAAAGTCTTTGTTATTTCCCAGAGTATTATGTGGACTTTATTGAGATGACTGCATCTGACACCTGCTGTAATATAAAATGCAGCTATAATTAGCCAACTGATGCTCACTGCAGTTTAGGTCGAATCCCTTCTGTGGGAATTATGCTTTAAAATATTCAGAACTCCAAGTGGCTCTCATTACATTTAATTTTAACTCAGAATTAGGTGGTCTAGAAAAAAAATTTAGGATTGTAATAGCCCCCTGCTGAATGCCACACAGCAACGTGAAAACCCATAGGGTTTTTTTCCCCCTCTAAAAAAAATGAGAACAGCAGACTACACTACAGCCTTCAATTGAAGTCTGGCTTTGCTTAATTGTACTTTTTGCACTCATCAGTCTCTCCTCTTCAGAGCAAGCTACAAAAATTGCCTGAATAGCCAAAGAAAAGTTTCCCACAGTCACTGGCCACAGAAAAACACTATTGTCCTTCCTCACAGTTTGATGGACAACATTTCTATAAATGGGTAGCCAGGCTGTCAATGGTACCCTTGCTGAAAAGGCAAAAGAAGAGAACAGATTCTGCCAATATCTGACAAAGCATGTTAACACATAATCAGGCATTCACTAGTCAGGCAGCTGCCCCTGGGACCTTCATCACACAGGTGCCTTTAAGCCATTTCCTATTCACAGATAAAGGAAACAAGCAGGAGATACCTGGGAAAGGAGCAGTCTATTATGCCAAATGTCCATCTTCTGAGCTGTGTGTGGAAGAGTGGGAAAAGGAAATTGTAGTTTCAACTAAGAAATCATAAAACAGCAAAACACAAAACATATAAATTAAGCTATGGGTCTTTTTTCTTTCCCTTTTCTGTTTTTCCCCCCAGGGGGTGAATTTGTTGTTCATATGGTATAGCTTCCGTTCTAAATAATAACGAAGGTCATATTTTCCTCAGTGTCTTAAAAAATGGATTTGGCCAAAAGCCCATTCATATACTAAAGCTGAAATAAACACTTACCTAGTCCGGAGTCACAAAGAGATTATTTTCTCACTTTGTGGCATTTTTCTACACATACATGTGTACACCCGTGCGTGCATGCACCCACCATTTCAAAATCAGTGATTGGTAATGCCAAAATCGTGATGGAGTGGTAAAGCAGAAACCATGGACCATCGTTTGAGAAGCCATCAAAAAAGGCCTGTCATGTAAAGGTACAAGATTCCAATGATGATGTAACTGTACTGTATCCCTAAAATGTACCAATAAACTCAATGAGAGAAAAAAAAGTACTGCAGGGAAATTATCACTTTTCATCTCTTGATTGGTGCTCAGACCAAGAAGATTTTTTTCACACTGTGGACACCTACCTACTCAGGGAAGTGTAAGGCCTTAATAATCCATAAAGTTAATCACCCCATTACCTTATATATGGATACTAACACATGCATACAATATTAAAATGTGTCCTAGTTTATGCCTGTTTTTTGATTTTGTTTTTGTCTTTGTGTTTTGGGTGTTTGTTTTGTTTTGGTATCAGGGATCAAACTCAGGACCTTGTGCTTGCGAGACAGGTGGCAGAACCACTGAGCTAAATCCCTGGCACGATGCCTATTCTTTAAACTTTAAATTTAATTTGATTGTTAAGTATACGTTTTTATTTTTGTTTCTTTTTCTTTTCCTGTCTTACTTATTACCATACTGTCAGATCTGCATTCAAGGTGTAGAGCTGATATGAGGAAAGACCCAAAAATGCAATTTTGCAAAGCGATAAAATCCTTAAGGACCTTAGACTGGCTAAAATATAGTCTTTGGAGTACAAGTTAAAGATCAACACACTTAAAATCATAACATTTGATCTAAAAGGTAAGGTACTATTAAAACTACTGGTAAGGTTGGGGATTTAGCTCAGTGACCCCACTCCTGCCTTGCAAGCAGAAGGTCCTGAGTTCAATCCCCAGTACCAGAAAAACAAACAAACAAACAAACAAAAAAACCTACTGGTGAATAACAACAAAATCAACCGTGATTCCAACAGTGTCATGAGGTAGAATACTGATTTTCAACTAACTTTGTTAATACACAATACTTATTCTGTACAGCATACTCATCTGTAAAACAAGAGTGCAATCTTCATGATAAACAGTTTTGGGAAGTTGTTGTTGAAACTTTCTGCTCTTAGGGAATATCTGCTATGTGAAATAAAACCTATAAAAGATCATAAACACTTTAGAAATAGAACACTGTATTCTCTGACTTGAACTTAATTTTCTTATTTTTCCTTTTAGTGGTTTCTTCAGTAAAATAAAAATGAAATTATGATGATCTTAGTAAACAAATAGGTAGTAAACTAGAATTTAATAATTTTACAATGATTATAAATAGAAAAACATAAGAACATTTTTCTTAAACTTGATTGAAAAATATTTAGTAATTGTCTATACATAGTCATTGCTGTCACTGCTTGTATGCCTGTAATATGCTGGATACTTCACAAATGTTTATTATTTAATTCTCATAATAACTCTAAAGTAGATACAATTATTACCACATTTTACAGGCAGGAAACAGAGATTCTTGAAAATAGAATAATTTAAGCTTTATTTTTCTACTTAGTTGCAGAACTTGAATCTGAGCCCAACTACTTTTAAAGAGCATGCTTTTGTTTTAAAACCACAGCTCACAGTTCATGTTGATTTAATCAATAATACAAACTAAATTTTATTTATTCATGATTTGAAAGCACGCTTATTGGTAGCATGTATACATCTTATATTTTATGATACATGTATTTTTTTATATTATAAGTTAAACCAAAGTCACCTCCAGGTAGAATGACCAAATATTTTTATCTAGTTGAAATGGTTTTATTTTTAACTATTTTTTGGAAAGTTTCTATCTGTGACCAAATTTATAGTGAAAAATTTCACTCAAAGACTACAATAACTACAAAGGTGTGTGGTGAATCTACCCAAGCGGATTGAACTTTCCTGAAATCTAAAGGAAACCTATCTTCAGCTTTCTTAAAGATTTTTTGTGTGTGTGATCAAACATGATCTCTTAGAAGCTTCTTCTATTGGCACAGCCTATAAAATGTACAAAATTTAAGCATTGCTTTATTCAGGATTTGGTTGAATCTAGTTTCTTATTGCTGCCCACCACATCTAATATTCTCTAAAAATCTAAACTTTTTCTTCTCTTGTTCAAGTTCATTAAAGAAAAGTTGATCTGATGTGCCACTTCAGCTGTGTTCTCACCTTTTGCTCCAGCTGAGCAAATCTCATCTAGGCTTCTTCCTTACCCACTCTTGTTTCTGGGTTCATAGTTGCTGTGTTTATTACTAGAAATAGCGTCTTTCCTTCTTTTTTTAAATCAGTGTAAGCTTAATATTTCATGTCTATCTGATATCTTCAAGAAAATCTAAAAAAATATTTCCCCACTGCATCAATACTAATCTTTCACTTAATTTCATCTGTCACTATTCATTGTGTCATCTATTACCACTTACCTGATTGGTATAATGGCTTGCTTCATCTCATAATTGTTCATGGAGCCTAGACCTATATTTTCACCAAATTATAGCCTTTTGGGGGGGGGCAAAAGAAAGACCATACCCATAAACAAATGGCTGAATGGTAAAAGAGTTGATCTAATGCTCCATTTAATGATCTCTCACTTTTAGTCCTTGACGAAGATATTATCCACTGATATTCTTCTAGTTCTACAACTAGAAAGGAAAGAAATCACCACCATTCAATCATTTGAATGAAGAACAAGTTAAAAGAGTTGCCAATCTTTTCTGGGAGGCTGTGGAAATGATAAATGCACTAAATATTTCTGGCCTTTCTCCTTCTACGTACATGAGATTACCCTTCTGACCCCATTTGAAGTTAGCATGGCCATGCAATTTGAATTAAACAATAATGTAATCAGAAATGACAAATAATCACTCCTAAGCAAAGCTTTAATAGTTTGGGTGCTATTTGCCATTCTGCAGTAACAGCAGCAGAGGGAAGGTAGAGCCCTCTTCTCAGTTAGGGTCCTTAAATGAGGAAAATGTAAAGCAAGTGCTCATCCAACTCATGACAGACATGTAGCAGGATAAAGAATCAGCCTTGTCTTGTTTTAAGCTACTAAGATTTATTACTGTAGCAAATTCTATGCTGCCTGACAGTAACTTACTAGTGTTAAGATGGGATTGGTGTCAAGATTCGAGAGAACTGAAACAGAAATGACTGGCTAAATTGAAGCATTTTAAAATATGAACTAGAAATAGATTGGGCACTTTGTTTCCTAGATTGGGGCATAAAGAATCAGGTTTGACAAATTCTTCAAGCATCTTGCTGAGTTGTTCACAATTTCTTTTCCCCCTCCTCCTGGTATTCATTGTTCCTTCAAACTTTACATATTATTATAATATATATTTTTAAGACAGGTGTCACTGTCCTTGAACCTCGAAATCTTGATCCCACCTCCCCAGGCTCCTGAGGAGGCACAGGTGCTAGAGGTACAGGTGCATACTACCATGACTATATACACATTAATTTAAATTTTAAAGACTGATCATAGCACCACTAAAATCTTTATCACCCAAAAGTCTATTGATGTATTTCCATAACTACTATATATAATATTGCAGGCTGAATATTAAAATATCATGAGTGTCCTTGTGGGTATAGCTGAAAATGTATACATATATTTTGGCTTTATTTTGCTGGTGGTATATCTATATTGTCAAGGTGAGAAACCATAGACCTGGCTTTATCAATCTATTGGTAAGTTGCTTTTACCTAGTAATAATATAAATATACTTGTTTTATGTTTGCTTCTAAAAACATACATATATAGTTTCAAATATGAAGTACAATAACCTACCATGTATTCTCACTGATTTTACTTATTTTTATATGTCAGTATGCTGACAGAGACATCCCCCTATGATTACTTTCTTCAGTTTGTAAGTACTATATATGTAGTTATAAATGATGAAGTGATTAAAAACACAATGAAAGAATGGTACAACTTTTTTTATGTCTCACACTTGAGAACTCATTGCAATATTTTCTGCTCCATATTAAGTTTGAGAGCTTCTGAGAAGTATTCTTACAATTCCAATCTTTTGGAAAGAATAATGATTCAATTAGAGTTTTAAAAAATCATGATGATTACTTTATGATAATAATCTTATATGGCTGAGATGTTGCATTTGTATTACACTTTCCTATTTAGCAAATTCCAAGAACTATCCATGACTTTATATTATACCTGATTTTTTACAAGTTCTTTATCCAAGAACCTCTTCACTCTTAGTTGAAATGGGGAAAGTATTTGAGAGAAAATAGTTGTACTAGTACCAGCTGAAAAACATGACAAAATGAACAATATCAGAACAATCAGGAAGCAAACCAGGAATACTCATTTGTAGGCTTAACTAACCGATCTTGGAATTGGTTAGAAAACTAGTCATTCAAAGATCCCTTGTAATTCCTTCAACATTTCATTTGAGAAATTAAGTCTTTAGTAATACATATATCAAGAAATTAATTTCCTTCCATAGTAGAAAGAGGAAATGGAGGCAATATCACCATCACCATTTCTAATGTTTTGCTAAAAATGAAGCTAGACAAATCTCTGACAGCTTTCTCCATTTACATGATCGGACATGTATAAGAATAATGCTTAAAATTGTTTATTAGCGTTATCAAAGAAAAAAGTTGTACTATAAAAAGATAACTTGAATCATTTTTCTCTTTTGCTGTCTCCATTTAAGGTGTTTATCAGTGCCCATTCAATGAATATTTATTGAACCCCGAATCTATTAAAGAATCAAACCCATGGAATTGTACGGAAGTAGAAAGTAAATTAAGATATGTGTCGTAGGAGTAGCACAGGTAATGCTGGCTTACCTAAGGAAGGTTCCAGTTATGGTGACCAGAGAAAGCTTGGTGAGAAAGATGAATCTCAAACTGAATTTTAACAGGTGAGATTTCAGCTCGCGTAAAGTACAGTAATAAAACAGGTTAAAGTGCAGGAGAACTACAAGAAGTGATCAAAACTGCGGTGAATGTTCGATGAAAAAATTTTTATTAAAATAAAAGCCACATTGCCATTCATCCCATTCCAAACACTCCTGCCTTGTTTCAGACATACTTATCCCGTCATTCTTGGCACTTTCTGAAGCAGTTCGGAAAGTCTGCCTTGAACGACTTCATGAGGTTTGATTTTACAAAATACAGTGAATGCTATTGCTGCACGCCATTCAGTGGAAAGGCAGGCTGGTGAAAACGTGACAGTGCGTCCTATCCACCTTATTCACTAGATTTAGCACCATGTGACTTTTGGCTCCTCCCCAAAGTCAAATGACCATGAAAGGTACATCAAGGTTTATTAGAGGAATAGATTCATATACATGTATTTGATTCCAGAATGAAGGCAGCCACTACAGTCTAACTAAAGACATGAAAAAGACTTCCAGAATTGCAGTAAATATGTTTGGAGTGATGGGAAATATTTGGAGGGAGATTAATAGCAATGTGTCTTTTATTATTATAATTTTTTAAAATTCAAAAACATTCTATTTTTTATCATACCTCATATATGCATGTAGGAAAGAACATGTGAGGTGGTCACAATATCTATCATGCACTTCCTTACTTTCCCTCTCCTCTACTTGAGGAATCTCATGCTCTAGACCTGTCTTTTCATTAATACGTACCTTTTGTGTTTCAGTCTGGGGGACTGAATTCAGGACCTTGCACATATAAGCATCATACATTCATTTTTACATTTATTGAGTACCTACTATGTGTAAGGAACTGTGCTGGGTTTAATAGATACAAAGATCAATCTACTGTACCACTTTTGGTATATCACTGCTCAGCACAGTGCCTGTATCGTGATTGATAATTTAAAAAGTTTACTGCTTTGTCAAACAGATAAGGGAGAATGAGAAAGCACAGACTGGCTATCCGTGAGTTTCTCAGGAAAGCAAGACAGTTATTATCTGGTGAGAATGGAAAAGGCAAGTAGTGAATTAGATGTGTGAACAGAGACAGATCTGAAGCACCTGCTAAAGGAAGTATGCTAGGGAATAAATGGGAGATCAGTATCAAGATCGTCAAGCAGCAATGAGAACCCACCTGGAGTAGGACAGACTGATTTTGTAGTAGAGCAGAGTACACACTGTGGTATGAATTTTTCAAGAATAGTATTTTAACAAAACTCACTGTAACATAGGAAAAGAATAAGGGGAATCGTATAGAAGTAAGATGACTGAAAGTGAGACCTGACTTGGAGGAAAGATTGGGATTTGACAAATATAAAGTGGAGTTTCACATTTGGCAAAAGGCAAGTTGTCTCTCCTCCACATAACTTGGTATTGCACGGTATTTGTTTCATACTCTTAATTAGTAAAATATGAATTATTCTAAACTGTTCTATTCTAAAATCACACTCTGACATGACTTCTGAAAAGATTGTATCTTTAATACACCTGTTTTTGAACTGTTTCATTTGTATCATATCTATAGACGTGTCTTCTTTTTGTGACAAACTCCTAAAATTTTTAGAAAATTATACAAATATTAAGATATCAAAAAATCAACATTAAAGTAAAAAGTAATGTATATTTTCTAACATTAGAATTTGAGAATTTCATGCTATAATTCATGCAAGTTCTTTTTTTTTTGAATGAGATCCTTTCAGAGGACATTAAATGTGAACAAATTAAAGAACAGCCTCCACTAATTTAGCTGTCATTTTTTATGCCACTTGTCATCTAGCCAGAATTTACATGTTCCATATATCTGCCTATGTGAATTGATAATAAGAATTTATGGCAAAATGGCATTTAAAAAAGATATGATTGAATACAGCACGATTCTAAAACTCTTTGTGGCAGCATTTGTATATTTTATTTTAACCAATTTTTCTGATACTTGAATCATCCCTAATAGAGATGGATTACTGAACAAATGGACAGTAAGCAGACCAGTGAGGAGCTGAGCTGCTATCCCACCCCGGGTCTCTAAGCAGCGAGTGGAGCTGTGAAGGTGCCTGCAGCACAACCCCAGTACCCCCTGCCCCCCATTTCTGACCTCCTGGCTGCATCAGTACCTGGATCCACACTGCAGAGGCACTGGGGGTCATGAAAGCCATTGGCCTGAGCTCCAGAAGACAGAAAAGAACAACAGAAAGGAGCCTCTCTCAGGCTCCTTGAAAACTGAAACCCACTGGAAAAGTGAAGAAAATCTCTGCAATAAAGGCCCACCAGACCACCGTAGTTGGTAAATTGGAGGGATCACCACCTCCCATCGGAACCTGGACTATCTTCAGGAGAAGGGCAGCTGAAGCCTGCAGTAGAACCTGGCAGAGTTAAATCCTGCAGGAAGTCAGGGAGCTCAACCTGGGCCTTGCAGCCAGAAATCAGCCTGAATGAATCTCACGGGTCTGCTGCTGGCTTGCTGAGACTAATTGACTTAGATCTGCACACTGCTGCTCATGTTGTCTTTTATGACATCAGAGACATAACCTGAAGGCCCCACATTTTTATTTTTTATTTTCAAAATTATTTTTTTCTCTTAATTTTAATTTTTTCTACTGTTTTCAAAAAGTTTTTTCTCTTTATTCTCCCCCCTACACACATTGTTCTTCATCTCCCTTTTTGTTCCTATTCCTGCTATAACTCAGATTTCTTTATTGTTCTTTTCTTCTCTCTTTTTCCTTCTCTTCATTGTCATTAGTTTCAAAGAAAAGTGAGTACAGTTTCTACCCTCCCTATTGCTGTTAGGTTGTTCTGCTCTTCTCTTTATTCTTTCATTCTGTCTTTTTCTCTCCTCTTCCACAGTTTCCTACAGTTTATGTAATCTTCCTGTGTCCTCCGGCTTCACCTCTAACCTTTTCTTACCCTTCTACCTACCTATCCCTCCCTCCCCAGCACCTTCTATTTCCCCATCCTAAAGGGTAAAGTTGCAATACTGAAGAGTTTATTCACTATTAACATATTTTGGGCTGGTCCTCAATTTTGATTTAATTCACACAGTTAAAGGTGACAGATTAATAACTACCAGAGATTGTCATTTTCTAAGCTCTGATGTTCTTGTGTTGCTGGTTATATCACTTGGGCTAAGGTGTTGTGATTGATCTAATCAGTTGTCCTTCTTGGTATAATGAAAATGAGATTACCTCAGAGTCATTAGAGACTCAAAACCTAAAGACCAGATATATCTGGAACACACCTCTGAGAAGCAATCATTCCATAAGGATTCTAAATACAAGCAACAAAGATATTTACAATTAGCAATATCGAAGTATCAACCCAGGAATTAAACTAAGGACAATATCAACAACAAAAATAGAAATGAGAAGACATTTAAGCAAGGCACAAAGCCAGACTTCCACCTCACCAAAGGAAAATTCTGGGGAAAACGAGGTGGGAAAGTGTGACAATCAACCACCTGGACACCCTGAACTGATAGCACAGGAAGTAACACAAGAGATGAAAGAGGCCCTAGAAAAATTTAAAACAGAAACAATTTCCTAGATAACTACAGAGACAGTGAGCAGAATGAAAGACATTAGAGACTCTAGAACAGAAACAGATAAAAAAAAATAGATGAGTTCAGAAAGATGATGGAAGCCATGAATGCCCAGCACAAGAAAGATAGAAACCATGAATATACAACATAGGAAAGAAATGGAATCCATGAAACCGATTCAAACAGATATCCAGGAGATTAAAAATTCTACTGAAAGTATACACAGAAGATTGACCCATTCTGAAGACAGAATATCAGACAGAGAAGACAAGATGGCAGTCAGAGACTATGAAAAGAGAGAACTCTTAAAAATGGTAAAGGACCATGAAAAATCAACCCAACAGCTCCTAGATAATGCAAAGAAAAATAATATGAGACTGATAGGAGTCCACGAAAAAGCAGGGGAAAATACAAATGACATTTAAAAAAACTGTTCATAGAATTAATGACAGAAACTTCCCAGACAGAGCAAAATAATTTGACATGCAGATAAGTGAGGCATATAGGACTGCAAATAGCTATGATAAGAAAATCTGCACCTAGACATGGATTAATCAAGATCCCAGAAATCCAACAGAAGAACAAAATACTAGAAGCTATTAGAGAAAAGAAGCAAATCCCATGCAAAGGAAAGCCCATCAGAATCACAGTAGACTTTATATACAAACCCTCAAGTCAAGGAGAGCCTGGAGTGAGGTATTTCAAGCCCTAAAAGAAAACAACCTCGAACCTAGACTGATGTATCCTACAAAACTATTTTTCAAAATTGAAGGGGAAATAGGATACTTCCATGATAAAGAATATCTGAGAAACTTCATGAATACCAAACCAGCATTCCAAACAATTCTAAACAATAACCTAGAAAAGACAATGAAGGTCACAACTCCATGAGGGCCAACAGAGCAAATCCATCAGGCAAGGCAAGAAATTAAAGGGAGAGTGGGAAAAATTAAAAAGAGCCAACAACAGGAAAATAACATGACAATGATAAGTCAATACATATCAGTTATAACCATCAATGTTAATAGCCTCAATTCACCTGTCAAAAGAAACAGACTTGCAGAATGGATTAAGAAGCAAAATCCAACAATATGCTGTACACAAGAAATGTACCTAGTTCAAAAAGAAACTTATAGACTGAAAGTAAAAGGCTGGAAAACATTCTCCATGTGATAGGAACCTGGAAAAAATCAAGGGTAGCTATCTTATTTGCAGACAAAGTAAATTTCAAACCAAAACTAATTAAGAAGGTCACTACAACCTTGTAAAGGGAAAAATCTAAGAGGAAAAGATGACAATCATAAATATATATGCAGCAAATACTAATACCCCCAACTATACAAAACAAATATTAAGGGACATGAAACACCAAATAGGCACTAATACAATTGTAGGGTATTGACACACAGGTAAGTGAGGCATATAGGACTCCAACCAGCCATGATAAAAAAAATCTACACCTACACACTTAATAATCAAGATTCCAGTGTCAATATACCACTGTCACAAATAGATCATCTAGACAAAAAAAAATACTAGAGCTGAACCAAGCTTTTGAACAAATGGACTTAATAGATATCTACAGAGTGTTCCACCCAACAAAATCAGAATGCACATTCTTTTCAGCTAAACATGGGTCATTCTCCAAAATAGAGCATATACTAGCTTACAGAACATGTTTAAGTAAATGCAAAGGAGTTAAAGTTGTCCTATGTATTTTATCAGACCATAGTGCGATTAAACTGGAGATCCATAGCATAAGAAACCACAAGAACTTCACAAACACATGGAAGTTGAATAACTCTCCTGAACAACCAGAGGGAAATTAAGGAAGAAATTAGACAGCTTTTACAAATAAATGATACTGCCAATATAACATACAGGAATCTATGGGACACAATGAAAGCAGTTCTATGAGGGAAGTTCATAGCAGTGAATACCCACACTATGAAAACAGAGTAAGCTCAAAGAAACAACCTAATGCTTGGCTGGGGATCTAGCTCAGTGGTGCTGCTGCCTGACTCACAAGCACAAGGACCCGAGTTTGATCCCTGGTACCAAAAAAAAAAAAAAAAAAAACAAACAAACAAAAAAAAAAAAACCAACCAAATGCTTAATCTTAATCTCCTAGAAAAAGAAGAGTAAGACAAACCCAAAGCCCATACAAGGGAGGAAATTATAAATATCAGAGCAGAAATAAATGCAATGGTAACTAAGAGAATGATACAAAAAAATCAATGAATTGAAGAGTTGGTTTTTCAAAAGAATAAATAAATTCAATAAACCCTTAGCCAACCTTATCAAAAAAAGAAAATGAAAAGGCTCAAATCCATGCAATTAGGAACAAAAAAGGTGAAGTCACAACAGATCCAGCAGAAATTCAGAGGATCATCAATACCTACTTCAATAAAATGGAAAACACAGAAGAAATGGACAGATTCCTAGATATATATGAATTACCAAAATTTAATGAAGAAGATATAAAAATTCTAAACACCCCAATTACAATCACTGAAATTGAAAATGTAATTAAAAACTTACCAACAAAGGAAATCCCAGGTCCTGATGGCTTCACTGCTGAATTCTACAAGACATTTAGAGAACAACTATTGCCACTACTTCAACAAAATTGAAAGGGAAGCAATACTTCTAAATTCATTCCTGGAAGCAAGTATTACTTTGATTCCAAAAGCAAATATCCAACCAAAAATGAGAACTACAGGTCAATCTCCCTAATGAACATAGATGCAAAAATCCTCAATAAGATACTGGCAAACAGAATACAGATCAAGAAGATCATAAATCCTGACCAAGTCAGATTTACCATAGGGATGTAAGCATGGTTCAACATACATAAATCAATAAATGTAATACACTGTATTAACAGAGAAAAGGACAAAATCCATGTGACCATCTCAATAGATGCAGGAAAAGCATCTGACAAAATTCAGTGCCTGCTCATGATAAAAACCCTACAGAAAATTGGAATAGATGGTCTTTATCTCAACCTGATAAAGGCTATCTATGAAAAACCAAGAGCCAACATTGAAAATCTTCACACTAAAATCAAGACCAAGACAAGGATGTCCACTGTCACCACTCCTGTTCAATATTGATTTGGAAACATTAGCCACAGCAATAAGAAAACAGAAAGAAATAAAAGGATTAAAGATAGGAAATGAAGAAGTGAAACTGTCATTATTTGCTGATGATATGATACTCTACATTGAAGACCTGAAAAACACCACCAAAAGACTTTTAGACTTAATTGACAGATTCAGTAAAAGAGCTGGTCAACACTTGAAAAAATCAATAGCCTTCTTGTACACAAATAACAGATTCACTGAGAGAGAAATTAGGGAAACAATTCCTTTCACAATAACATCCAAAAAAATGAAGTATCTAGGAATCAATCTAATGAAGGAGACAAAGACCTCTACACCAAGAAATACAGTACTCTGAAAAAAGAGATAGAAGAGGATATAAGAAAATGGAAAGACAGCCCTTGTTCCGGGGTAGGAAGAATCAACATAGTGAAAATGTCCATACTTCCAAAACTGCTATACAGAGTCAATGCAATCCCGATTGAAATCCCAACAGTATATTTCACAGAACTACAGAAAACAATTCAAAAATTCATTTGGAACCAGAAGAGACCTAGAACAGCAAAAGCCATTCTCGGCAACAGAGACATGGGTATCACATGAGGGGGTATAACATTCCCAACTTAAAGCTATACTACAAAGCCACTGTGATAAAAACAGCATGGTATTGGCAAAGAAACAGACCCAAGGATCAGTGGAATAGATTACAAGATGCAGAAACAACTCCAGACATATTCAGATACCTCATCTTTGACAAAGAAGCCAACCATCCTCACTGAAGGAAAGATAGCCTCTTTAATAAATGGTGTTGGAAAAACTCACTTTCAACTTGCCCAAGATTAATACTAGGACCCTGTCTTTCACAGCGCACTAAACTAAAATTGAAGTAGATTAAAGATCTAAATATTAAAACAGAAACATTAAACTTGCTGGAAGATAAATTAGGTATAACTCTCAAAGACATTGGCATAGGAAATGACTTTATGAGCAAATCCTCAGTAGCACAGGAACTAGCACAAACAATCAACAACTGGGATCTCATCTTATTTAAAAGCTTTTGCACTGCAAGAGAAACCACCAACAGAGCTAAGACACAACCTACAACATAGGAAAAAATTTTTACCAGCTGTTCCTCAGACAAAGGTCTACTGTGTAGAATATATAAAGAACTAAAAACAAATCAGACCCCCCCAAACATAAAGACCCAATTCAAAAATGGGAATCTGAAATGAACAGACATATCTCAGATGAACAAGTAAAAGCAGCAAATAAACATATGAAATAATGTTCAACATCATTGGTCATTCAAGAGATGCAGATGAAAACAGCCCTGAGATTCCACCTCAGCCCTGAAAGAATAACTGCTAATATGAAATCAACCAATAACAAATGCTGACAGGGTTGTAGGGAGAAAGGAACCCTTCTTCATTGTTGATGGGAGGGCAGACTGGTGCATTCACTATGAGAATCAGTATGGAGATACCTCAGACAACAAGAAGTCCCATTTGACCCACCTGTCCCTCTGCTGGGTATCTTCCCAAAAGAATTAAAAGAATCATACCATGGTGATATATGCACACCCATATTTATAGTGGCACAATTTGTAATAGCTAAAACTTGGAAACAGCCCAGTTGCCCATCAACTGGAAACTGGATAAAGAGGATGTGGGTTTTTTTTTAAATATATAAAATGGAGTACTACTCAGCCATAAAAAGGAGACACCAGAGACATTTATAGCTAAGTGGATGCACATTGAGGCCATACTCAAGTGACATAAATAGGACACACGTATAAATACCAAATAATTTCTCTGGTGTGGTGTGAAAAACTAAAAGTGTAAATAAGGATCAAATGTATAAGTGATATTGTGAAATAGGAAAAAAATGTCTAAAGGAGTATGGGAAGTGGGAGGGGTAGGGAAAAGGAAATAAGGGAAAAGAAAAAATATGAGAAAAGGAAAAATATGGAAACAAAGTCTTTGTAAATAGGGAGGTGTGGAGGGGATGAAAGAAGGGCAGGAAAATGGGGGAAAAATAAGAACCAAGATACATCATGTAAAGGTACAAGATCCTAGTATGAATGTAAGTATATTGTATACCAAAAATGTATCAATAAACTTAATAAAAAAAAAGAGATGGATTCCTAGTTTAAGATGTAAAGAAGCTGACTTAGTTGTTTTCAATTCCTCTGTCTTGGAAAGCCAAGATGGTGGGCAAAATCAGTTCTTATATAATTAGAAAAGTAACATTTAAGAGATTAAGTATTTAAAGGCACTTCAAATAGATGAAATATTTTTTCCTTTGGGAACTACCATGGTTTGGGTGGGGTTTGATAGTTTCCTAGGGGCCCATTTAGGTAGAAGCCTTCATCCCCAGGGTAAGGCTAGTGGCCTTAAGAGGTAGGGTTTAGTCATAGGCCTTCAGATCACTGGGGATGTTGATACTGGAGTGAATGAGGGACCCAGGCTCTCTCTTTGACTTCCTGTTTGGTCCTGTAATCCAATAATATGCCCATAAACCTCCAGAACTGTGAGTTAAATAAGCCTTTTTTATATGTATCCTGTGTCAGTTATTTTCTTATAGTGATAAAAAACTAATACAGGAAACAATTTTCTAAGGACAAGTTTGCTCAAATATTAGTGTGATAGACTCTACAACCCAAGGGTGGATCTATATCTGACTTGTTAATGGCTGAATTTCCATAGCTTATCAGAGCATCACACTTATAACTGATGCTGAGAGAGGACACTAGACAAGTCAAGAGAGCTTCAATTCTAAGTAACAACATTCTCCTAGGCAATATGTTGAAAGGGTCATGGACTGAACAAAACATCTGTAATTTAACAACTGTTTTAATAATACTACATGTTATTAAACACCAAAGAACTTTTGGAACTGCTCACATTAAAAAAATTTAGAAATTGCATTCAAATTATAGGTAATTTACATATGAAATCACTTGCAGTTAATGTGTTGCTTAATAGGCATACATTTGTTCAAGTAAATTTTGGTATAGTATTTTCTTTGCCTATCATTTAACAAACTCATTTGATAGAGAAAGTTGCTCTAACTATATTTTAAATTTAAAATTTCCATATTTTTTCCTTTTTAAAATTTTTTATTTATCTCTTTAGAGGGAGATGTTGGTGTTGCCTGTTTTTAAAGAAAGGAGGTAAAACCAGTTTAAAAGTTTTTGTTTATTATCGTCATTGCATAGTTCAAAATAATAACAAAGCAGATAACACAGTTTATTATTTTCATGGAGATTTTCCAAGTGTTTTAGAAACCCATTTGGAATGACAAAAATAAATTGCATAAAACTGACTAAAAGAGTTCTCCATGTGAGTTTAAAAGATGAATTGTATTATCCTTCAGTTATTGATAGTAGCAATAATTTACCTTACTATTTCAGTTTATAGTTTGAAACATATTTTTTCACACTCTATTTCAATGGATTTGAACAACTTGTAAGGTAAACAGTGTATACTAAACCATTCATTATTTTTCTATTTCCTTCATCATTCAAACAATTCATAGTTGTTGTAGAAAATTAAATTACAGGAAAATAATTTTTTTGTTACTGGGATTGAACCTAGGACCTTCACACTGAGCTACAGCCCAGTTGATTTAGTATTTTTTGTTTATTTGTTTTGAGACAGGGTGGTGTCACTAAGTTGCCCAGGATAAGCTTGAACTTGGAATCCTGTTTCAGCTTTTTACCCTTTAATTTTCACCCTTCACTTTTGACATTATACCAAGTTATTTTTCCTTTTGTTTGAGTCCTTAAATGTCATTTGAAAAACTGCATAATAAATTCCTAGTTTTTAAACATGCACAAAAAGATATTTCAGATATCTTTATGCTAAAAAGTTTAATTTTTTAGAGCTGGAGATGAAACTCAGGGCCTTGAGCATCCTGGGTAAGCAATCTTAACACTGAGCTACATCCTCAGCCCCCCAAAACTTTCTATAAGTGTTTCTTTTTTATTTTACCTGGAGAACTCTGTGTTCTGTTTTCTTTTTCCCTATATGTGTTTTTTAATACTTTCTGAGACAAATTACAAGGTTACGTTTGGTAAATATTTGAGTACACCATGGGATCAGAAGAGATTTGGCTCTACAGTAAATCTTACTGTTTTTGAAAATAATCCTTTTTTCACCTCCTTTAAGAATGAAACAAAAATGTCCTTCCATTTCTCTTAAATATCAAGGACAGAAGCCCTCAAATCAGTTTGCATTCTTCTCATTATAATCTCTAGTAAAGAAAGAAAACATCTATTTGCTATGCTGGTATACAAAATATTTAAATAAGATCATGAACAATATTATTTACTTAAATTTTTCTCCATATTTTTCCATTGTTTTTGTGCCTTTCCTTGACACTCTTCTGCATCATTTATGACATAATAAAAACACAATACTCGGACTATAATAAATACTTTATATTTTTAAAATAAACTTTTAAAAATAATTAGTTATAAATTGAAGAAATTTTAAAAACAGAATCTGAACATTAGAACTATAGCTGAAGATGACAATAAGAATTATAGTACCCAATTTTACTGAGAATTTGTTAGGTACCTGGCACAATGCACTATTTATATGCATTAACTCAATAAAGATAAGTTCATAATTGAGAAAAGAGGTAAATACTAATAACCTCAATGACTAGAAGTAGTTAGTGAACATCACAGGAAGTAGGTTAAGCTTTCCCCTTAAATTTGGAATATTAAGAAAAACTTCTGCTAGACAACCAGGAGATATACCAAAGATACTTTCTGACCTTAAGGAAAACTGCAGAATCTATACTTAGAGACCATTAAGATAGGAGAGGAAACAAGAGTATCAAGTACGTTTTTGCTTGCTTAAAGTAACAGATGGCTAAAAATAGAAAAGGTAAGGACTGGAACATGAATGAGGGTCAAAGAAAGGAAATAGTCAAGTAACAAGAAAAATGACCCCAAAAGTAGGCTTGTATGTGTCAATCACTGTGCAGGTAAATTTTTTACATTTTCTAATTTCATTTTCACAATAACTTTAGGTAATATATAGACAGAATGACTCCCACAGCATGGGAGAACTTGACCAGCAAATGTAACATGGGATATAGAAGTCTGACTTTGGGTTGAGAAGGAGAAAACATTGCTAGAGAAAAGTGAGACAAACAAATTTAAAACAATCAAGTGGAAAGACAGGAAAGCCCTAAAGAGATGAATTAAGCAATCAGAAATAAATCTCTTTCAACACTTAATATTCAGCTATGAAAGTTGTTTGGTCTTATTCAATAACTTTATTGGGCAAATATTTTTAAATCTAACATTGAGCTAGTTACCATGGGAAAATAATAATAAAAACGTGATCTCTGATCTTATAAGCCTATGATCTTTTAAAGAAATAATATTTATTTATTTTCTCATTAACTGCCATTGTGCTGAGTGCTATACATACATCCCATTGGATCCTTAAAACATTCACATGAAGCAAGTCTTGTTGCACTAACCAACAGATGGAGGACATTGTCATTTAAAGGAGGACATTGTCATTTTAAATAAAATTTCCAAAGTCATATATAAATATTTGTATAAAATGCTTATATAAAATAAAAATATAAATAACAAGGTATTTGATAAAATTGGTTTTGTCTTCAGCTTTAGTTTTTTGAAACAGGGGCTCACTATGTAATTCAGGCTGCTCTTAAACTCACTATGTGGCCCAGGCTGGCCTCGGACTCAGTGATACTCCTGCCTCAGCCTCTCAAGCTCTGGGATTATAGGCATGCATCACTGCACCTGGCAGGATTTGGTAAACTGGGAAGGCCTGTAAGAATAAGTATTATTTCCTTTTCTCATATTTTTTCTTTTCCTTTCTTTCATTTCCTTGACTCCTCCCACCTTCCCTACTCCTTTAGACCTTTTCTTCCTATTTCACATTATCAATTATACATTTTTATCCTTATTTACACTTTTAGTTTTTCACACCAGAGAAACTGTTCAGTATTTATACATGTGTTTCCTATTTACTTCACTTAAGAGTATGGCCTTAAAACAAGAACCAAGATAGATTATATAAAGGTGTAAATTTTCAGTGATGAATGTCTTACATTGTATACCTTAAATGTACCAATAAAATTAATTAATTTTTAAAAAGTATGGCCTCAGTGTGCATCCATTTAGCTATAAATGTCTATAGTTTCTCATGCTTTATGGTTGAATAGTATACCCTCCATTTTATTAAAAAAATCACAACTTCTTTATCCAGTCTCCAATTGATGGGCAGTTTCCAAGTTTTGGCTGTTACAAATTGTGCCACTATAAACATGGGTGCACATATATCACTGTGGTATGATTCTTTTAATTCTTTTGGGAAGATACCCAGCAGGAAAATAGAATATTTTTGTCATTTACAGACCTTGAGGTAACCTGTAAAAGGACTGCAAATCTTGCATAGCTAAAGAAAAGTGGGAGAACATTTAAGACTTCAGGACATAGCAAGAAAGCATGCCACATGCTTAAAAGTTAAGAGACCACAAAAAACTTCAGTAAAGCTGGACTTGCAAATATGTTTTGAAATAATATATGTATAAGAGGGTGTCTGATATCAAAATTGCTAGAAACTACGCTTGTCTGAATAAACTGAGAAGCTATATTTATGACATCCATAGTGTGTTAATGGCATTATCAGTCTACAGCAGCTGATATATTTTAATCACAAAAAATCCTTTGAGACCAAGATCATAGATTATTTTAGCCAGTGTACTTGAAAATAAATATTTGAGAGTGTCATTTCATCACAAAATTTTTCCAAGTTTCTCTTTTAAAACATAGATTTATTTTCATGTCCCAAAAAGATATGCATAAAAATGTGAAGATTAAAATGTATATATTTAGTCTGTAAATTCAAATATGCAAAGGTAAATCAAAGATAACCTACACACTTAGAGAAAAGTCAATCTACACTGTCTTAATCGAATTACTAGTAAGACCCTCAGTGCCAGTGTTCTGCTCAAACTGATGTGCACCATAGGAGTGGCAGGAATGGAGTCTAGGTGAAAGATAAAAGTATTCTGAGTTTCTAGGCTATGTTTAAGAAAAAAAGGACAAGAAAATGTTCCAGTAGGCACAAGATATCCACGACATACTATGCTGCTATAGTACGGTACGTGGCAAGGGGTACTATCTAAGGTGACATTGACCCATACTGGAGAAAATATGGACAACATCTGAAGAAAAATCAGTATGAAGAGAAACAGTAGGCCTGAAACTGAGCTTGTCTCCTCGATATATGTAAAGAGTTTACTTCTATGGTCACATCTGGACATGGGTAAAGTACTATCGGCCATGTTAGATTCTCACATAAAGCTCTATCACTCAAGAGTCTTCTCTGTATAAAGTTAAAGCTTTAGCCAGTGGTTTCAAGAGAGAGAACAACAGAGTAGAAAGAACATCATTTTTTCTACAAGATAGACAGACTTCTCCATGCAGTCATTTACAAGGACTGATCAAAATGTGTTTAAATGTATTTCAGAAAAAGACACAATGCCATTAATCTCCTTCAAAATACTCCCTCTTGTTTTGAACATTTATCTCATTTTGCTTACCATTTTCTATGGCACTTGGTGAGTGTGATCCAAAATACAGGTGTGAGGTCCCAGACATTTCTCCTCTGTAGCACTGCTGGGCCAGCTGGTCTATGCAGAGCAGACACAGGTGTCTATTCCACAGGATGGGGTTTGTTAAACTTGTCAAGAATAAGGCCTACATTAAGAGATACCAAGTGAAGTTTAGAAGAAGAGAGTAAAACTGATTACTATGCTCAAAATTCCTGGTGACCAGGACAAAAATAAGTACAACACATCTAAGTATAAGACGATAGTTCATTAACTGAGATATCATTTGTCAGATTGCCTATTACCATATTGAAGGAGACACGATGGTCTTCACAGCATATGCACATGAAGTACAATACTGTGTGAAAGTTGACCTAATAAATTATGCTGCAGCATACTGTACTGGCCTGCGGCTGACCCACAGACTTCTTAATAGGTTTGGCATAGAAAGATCTATGAAGGCTGGGTGCAGGTGACTGGAGATTAATACAATGTGAAAAGCATTGATGGTCAACCTGGTACCTTCACCTGCTATTTGGATGCAGGCCTTCCCAGAACTACAACTGGCAATAAGGTTTTGGAAGCCTTGAAGGGTGCTCTGGATTAAGGCTTGTCTATTCCTCACAGTGCCAAACAATTCCCTGGTTATGATGCTGAAAGCAAGGAGTTCAATACAGAAATATACCAGAAGCACATCATAGGTCAGAACATTGCAGATGATATGTGTTACCTAATGGAAGAAGATGAAGATGCTTATAAGAAACAATTTTCTCAGTACATAAAGAAAATATAAAGCATAACTTCAGACATAATGTAGACATATAAGAAAGCTCATGCTGAAAACAATCCAAAAATTCATTTGGAATAAGAAGAGACCTAGAATAGTAAAAGCAATTCTAGGCAATAAAGATAAGGCAGGGGGTATCACAATCCCCATCTTGAAACTATATGACAAAGCCACTGTGATAAAAATAGCATGGTACTGGCAAAGAAACACACCTGAGATTAGAAGATGCAGAAACAAGTCCAGATACACTCAGCCACCTCATCTTTGACAAAGGAGCCAAACACCTTCACTGGAGGAAAGATAGCCTCTTTAATAAATGGTGCTGGAAAAACTGGGTTTCAACTTGCCAAAGATTAAAACTAGACCTGTATCTCTCACCTTGCCCTAAACTAAAATCAAAATGGATCAAAGATCTAAATATCAAAACAGAAACACTAAACCTGCTGGAAGAGAGGTTACACTGGAAGACAATGGTATAGGAAAAGATTTCATGAACAAAACCTCACTTGCACATGAACTAGCCCAAAGAATCAACAACTAAGATCTCACCTTATTAAAAATATTTTGCACTGCTAGAGAAACCACAGAGTGAAGAGACAACCCACAATGTGGGAAAAAACTTTTTCCATTGGTTCTGTAGATAAAGGTCTACTAGCTAGACTATAAAGAACTGTAAAAAATCAGACCTCCCAAATTTAAAGACCTAATCCAAAAATGAGCATCTGAAATGAACAGACATTTCTCAAAGAAGTAAAAGCAGCAAATTAATATATGAAAAGATGTTCAATATCACCGGTCATTTGAGAGATGAAGATGAAAACAACACAGATTCTCTCTCACTCCAGAAAGAATGGCTGCTATCAAGAAATCAACTAATAACAAATGCTGTGGGTTTGTGGGGAGAAAGGAACCTTTCTCCACTGCTGGTGGGAGTGCAGACTGGTCCATCCACTGTGGAAATGAGGATGGAGATACCTCAAGAAACTAGGATCTTAAGTCCCATTTGACCAGGCTATTACTCTGCTGGGTATCTTCCCTAAAGAATTGAGTTGTACCACAGCGATATATGCCCACCCATGTTTATAGCAGCACAGTTTGTAATAGCTAAAACTTGGAAACAGCCTAATTGTCCATTAAATGGAAACTGGATAAAGATGATGTGGTTTTTCTATAAAATGGAGTAGTACTCATCCATAAAAAAAAATAAGAATCTAAAGTCACTTACAGCTAAATGGATGCACACTGAGGCCATACTCTTGAGTGAAATAAATAGGACACACATGTGTAAATACCAAATAGTTTCTCTGGTATGAGAAAGTGTAAATCCAAGAAATAAAAGGCAAAATAGATAAGGTGAAATAGGAAGAAAATGTGCAAAGGGTGTGGCGGTCCAGCCGTCACAACACGAACATGCCTGAGTCGGGGAGTGAGGATTGAGAAAGGAAAGAACACTCAAGCCTGAGCACAGACGAACAGAAGTCTGGTTTATTTCGCAGAAACAGCTCCTTTTATAGGTTCACAGCAACAGGAAGCTTTTAAGGGCACACAACAACAAAAAACACCAAGTCATTGTTTTTCAAAGACCAGATTTCCTGACTCTAACTGATAACATCAGATCTTCCGCTAAGGAGCTTCCTGTTATGTCAGGGTGAGTTCCTGACTCTTACAGATAACATCAGATCTTCGGCTAACGAGCTTCCTGTTATATCAGGGTGAAAGAGTCAGAACAAGCTTAACAAACAGTTTCCTTGAACAGTAGCAAATGTTGATGCCTTAATTATACAGGAAGAAGTTATTTTCCAAATGTCAAACTCCAGTGGGCCATGACTGGGCCCCGACAAAAGGGGAAGGAGAAGTGGGAGGCATAGGGGAAAAGAAAGAAGGGAAAGAAATATATATGAAAAAAATGGAAACAAAGTCTTTATAAGTATGGAGGGGTGAAGGGATTGAAGAGAAGGCAGGGGTAAGGGGAGAAAATAAGAACCAAGATATATCATGTAAAGATACAAATTCCCAATGACGAATGTCATCATACTGCATACCTAAAATATGCCAATAAACTCACTCAATGAATTTAAACATTTTTTAAATTTTAAAAAAGAAAGCTCATGCTGCTATGTGAGAGAATCCAGTCTATGAAAAGAAGTCAAAGAGAGATGTTGAAAAGAAGTGGAACCATCCCAAAATGTCCCTTACCCAGAAGAAAGACTGGGTAGCTCAAAAGAAGGCAAGGTTCCTCCGAGTTTAAGAGCAGACTGCCGAGAGTTAACCCAAACCTTCTATGAAGATTTTTTCAGATAAAGACTGATAAACTTATTCATTTGAAAAAATACAGGTGTGATCAAATATACAGTGAATGCTACTGCTGCATGATGTCCAACAGAAAGGCAGGCTTGCAAAAATTACATCGTGTTCTCATTAACCTTATTCACCAGATCTGACACCAGGTGACTGTCCCCAAGTCAAAATAACCAGGAAAAGCAAATGTTTTATGTTTATTCAGGACATCTTGGCAGCCAAGACAAGGAACTAAGGATACTTGTGGAATAGGATTTCTGAATCTGATTCAGAAAGTATAAGAAAGATGGTATAAATGTGTTCCAAGTAAGAAGGAAGTATTTTTTAGGAGAATTATTTTAGTAATACATTTTAAAAGATGTAAATAGTCATTGTATTTTTTGATCACACCTCAAACATAATATTGATATATTAAAAGTATACAGACAGAGTTAGGGCTTAGACGATATCACACAAAGGTCCATGTGTTAAAGGCTTGTTCCTCAGAGTGGCACTACTGGGAAGTGGTAGAACTTTAAGAGGTGGAGCCCAGTGCGAGTTTCTTCAGATCACTGGGAATATTTCTTCCAATGAGCAAGTGGGACCCTGACCCCTTCCTTTTCCTCTCTTTTTTAATCTTGGCCCTAAGTTAAGTAATTTTTTTCTCTCCAGGTTTCTGCCATGATGTGCTACTTCACCACAGGCCCAAAGCAAGAAGGGCCACTCGATCATGGACTGAGAGACCTTTAATACTGTGAGCCAAGGAAAAGCTTTTCTTTTCATAAGTTGATAATCTTAGGTGTTCATTACAGTAACAGAAAGATGGCTAAAATGATAGACTAATAATAATAGACATCGTTATTCTCTCACATTTCTAAATTCTAATTTCAAATAAATTTTGACAGGAATAAATTTTGTTTTCTTTTTGTTCCTTAGTCATCTTTATGGGCTCCCTGATTTCTATACATAACTTCTTTTGGGCGTGTGTGGATTCCACTAAAGGAACTCCCAATCTGGTAGCTCTGGCTTTCCTTATGCCTCAAAGACATGCCTTGGATTCTCCATATCTTGTCAGCAGACAAGGAAGAAAACTAATACAGAGGACCTTTAAGGACATATGTGAAGGCCCTACATTGAACCCCCATTATCATATAAATACATACATACATGCATACATACGTACATACACAGTGTGAAGGCCATGGATTCAATCCCAAAATTCCAAAAAGCTGAAGGAAAAAGGAGAAGCAGGGAGAAAGGGAGGTTTTGTTGTTTAAAATCATTTAATTTGGGCATAATGTTTTACACAGCAGTATATAACTAATATTGGGGTTCTACAACCTTCACCTATCTACAGGTTGATATCTTTCATTATTTTTGGAAATTCCTGTCATCATTTCTTAAAATACTTCCTTGCCCCATTCTTCTTTTAGAACTGAATTTCACATACAGGTATTTGTTCCTTAATGACAGAGTTGCATTTTGAGAAATATATTGTTAGGTGATTTCATTACTGAATAAATATTATAGAGTCTATTTACTCAATATGACACATTTATACTATATAATATAGCCTATTGCTCCTAGGCTACAAACCTGTACAACATGCTACTGAATACTATAGGTATTTGTAACACAGGATTATTTGTATATTGTGATAATTTCACATTCACTATAATCAAATATTTATGATAATTATAAAGATAAAAATTTTATTTGGCTCAGTTTTGATGTTCCTGTCTGTAATGTATTGACCCCATAGGTTTTGTGGTGAGGCAGAAAATCATTATTATAATTATACCAACTTATTTAACAATGGGAAATTTTAACAAAGAGCATCCTATAGGACTAGTATTTAGCAGAACAAACCAAGAAATGCTTGCTTAGCCATTTTTTACTTTTGAGCATATCTTCCCTAAATACATCAAGCATGTTAAAGTTGCTGTTCATATGTTTTTTAAATTGAGAATTTTCATTTATCATTTGCAGTTTATTCATATTACTCTAAAATAAGTTCATATTACTTTAAGTATTTATACCATTTAAGACTGAACCCAACCCTTTCCCCCAAAGGAACTTACTGGTTATATTACCTTATACACACATACTTTTAATATGGTCATTGTGTCACACTGTATGAAACAGGACGCAGAAAACATGTTGCATGGCCATATAGAGGACTTTTATGTCTAGGACAACAGTGACATGAGGCTAGAAGACCCTGTGAAGTGGTGATAACCTGGCAATTGGTTTCTCTATAGCCAGTAGGTAGCTTTCCAAAATCTACAAAAATCCATCCACAAAAATTGGTCCCTTTTGCCAGCACTCTGGGAGGCTGAGGTGAGGATCAAAAGTTTAAGCCTCGTCTTGGGAATTTAGCAATTTAGTAAGACCTTGTCTCAAGAAAAGGGGGCAGGCTGCAGGCTGGAGATGCAGCTTAGTACAAAGGCCCTGGGTTTAATCTTCAGTACTGAAAAAAAAAGTCACTGAGGGAAAATATACAAACACCAGCTTTACTGGATAGCATTTTGAGTAAGTGTCCTTATCTAGTTATCTTTGTACCTCCAATGTCAATCAGAGTGCTAAGCATTTAGTAGATACAATTAATTTCTATCAGTATCATTCATGAGAATGGTATTAAAGACTAGCAATATTTATACAACTTAAAAAATTGAGCACTTTGAATTTGTTACCTCAAAGACAGTAATAGACATGATTCATTATTTTAAGGGAAATAGGTATAGTATTCTTACTGTGTGTCACAATTTTTTTCCCAACAGTACAAACTTGTTTCCTTTTCTTTTATTTAAAAATCTGTTCACTTTGGGCAAATAAATTGAGCTCAACAAGCATAACAGTAATCCTTTGTTGTCCATGGTTTTGCTTTCCACAGTTTCAGTTACCTCTGGTCAACCATGATCTGAAACTATAAATGGAAAATTCCAGAAATAAACACTTCACAGCTTTTAAATAGCATTGCAGTTTTGAGTAGTGCAGTAAATCCATACCATCCCACTTCATCTTGGTCTGGGACATGAATCATCCTTTGTCCAGCACATCCACGGTATCTATGATGCATGCCCATTAGTCACTTGGTAGCTGTCTCAATTATCAGAGCTGTCATGGTATCACAGTACTTGTGTTAAAATATCCCTTATTTTAATTAATAGAGGTGCCAAAGTGCATGAGTAGTGATACTACCTATTTGAATATGCCAAAGAAAAGCTGCAAAGTATTTCCTTTAAGTGAAAAGACAAAAGTTCTCAGTAAGGAAAGGGGAAAAATCATGCGCTAAGGTTGCTAAAATCTATAGTAAAAATGAACCATAGTACATATGGAACTAGTACTTAGCAGAACAAACTTCAAGAATTGTTTGCTTAGCCATTTTTCACTATTGAACATATTTTTCCTAAAATCAAATGTTAAGGTTTCAGGCTTCCACTAGGGTGTTAAAATGTATCTATCTGGGACAAAGGGGAACAACTATACTGAACAATTAATCTACACCAGGAATTATACTAAGCCTTAAGTACACCAATATGATACATATAAATATTCATAGGGAGACGCACATTGAAATAAATTTGAACACCAATGTGACCAACAAAGTAACAGAAGTCTATATAAGTTGTAAGAGTAGTTTAGCAGAGGGGAAAATAACCTGTTAAGGAGAAGGGATACAAGGAAAGGCTTCCCAGATAAGACTCCCTAATTGGAGTGTGAATATGAAAAAGGAGTTTTCCCAAGCAGCTAAGAAGCAAAGGGCATAAATAAAAGCATGCAGGGGGAAAAAGTACAATCATGAAGAAATAAAAACAATCTTAGTAGCAGATGATCTGTCAACAAAAATGAGCTTCGAAATTTAGTCAAAGTCCAGATTAGGAGAAAAGCCTTAATGACACTTTAGGGAACTTGGGACTTATGCTACAGGTGATGCTAAGCTAGAGATAAAAAAATTCCCCCCCCATCTCTGCATTAGGAAATATTTGTATTATCATACATTCATCACATATTATCAAAATGTTATATGTAATTTATATCATACATAATACTTAAGACAGGTGACTCAACCCTGGTTTATTTTGCTCCTTTAAAACTCAAAATAAAGTACATTTTTGTTCATAAATTAGGTTGACTGGACTTCACTTATAGTTTCTATCTTCCCAATTAATTCCTAGCATAAACTTGCAGGACAACATTTTCTAACTCTGTTGCTAATGCCAACACCAACACCAATCATTTTTGCTAGGCAGCACATTTTTCAGCAACCCACTTCATAAACTGTAAGTAGTTTTCTATAAAAGGCAAATTATTTCCTTTCTAATTTTCAGCCTTTTATATTTTTGTTACAAATTAATATCTATAAATTTCTATTTGGAGTTAGCCTGCAGGAATCCACCTCTTTGCAGCTAATAAGCTCTTATATTTAAAATAGAATTTTCTATTATAAAAGAAATAAACCAGGTGTGGTACTGCAGTCTTTAATCCCAGCTTACTCAAGAGGCTGAGGTTGGAGGATTGCAAGTTCAAGCCCAGCCTTGGCAGCTTAGCAAGACCCTGTCTTAAAATAAAAAACAAGAAGGGCTCAGGATGTATATAGCTCCATGTGAAGGTCCTTAGTTCAATGCCCAGTATCACCAAAAAGGAAGGAAAGTCAGTCATTAGAAAAATGAAATAACATGAAAATTAACATGAAAGTTAATTTTTTTTTCAGTTTTACCTGAGTATATTATGATAAATACATGTCTGGATATTGAATCACAGATTACATAGAGAACTGATATAGTTAATTCTGTCTTAGGGGGTACAAGGGCTCAAGAAACACACAATTTCAAAATCAATGGTGGCAAAGAAAGGAAAAAGCAGTACCTGAGTAATGTACTATACTTACAAATAGTAAATATTGTATATTTTACTGTAAAAAGCATTCCCAAATGTGTTGCACACAAATGTCCTGCATATTTGATAAAGTCCTTCACACCTTGATGAAAACCAAATGATCTGAAGCTGGTGGCTAATTTAGTACAGAAACAAAACTTTCAGCTAACACGTTAAAATTATCCTCCAAAATAATGAGAACCAGAGACAAAAAAAAAATGCTAAAATTGCAAAGATTGTTAATTTACATTAACTATAAGGATGAGTAGTTTGAATATATGGTTGCTCAATTTGGGACTGGATATTGTGAAATATTTTTCTATCTCTAGGCTGTACTTGCAGCTATGTACTTGCTGCTAACAAGGGAACAGACGAGATTTCTCGAGATCGTGTCAAGCCTGGTGATCCCTATTCCTTTGGAAATGAACAGCTAATTAAGAGGCTCCCTACGGACAGGTCAAAGGAGTTTTTATCCTTATTGCCCTTATCACAATTCCTTGACGCCTTATTCTTGGCGTTTCAATGAGGCTGCTCTAAAACTAAATTTACTTTGTGAAAGTTTCCACCTTTGCTTCCTCTACTGTAAATGTTTCTATTAGAATGAAGTTTTTTAAATCCCTCGTCCCTGACTTCTAAATTTCAGTATTTCTAAAGAGCAATCAACACTTAAAATTGTTCTAAAACTGTTTTTTTCAGTTAAATGTTTAAGAATCTAAAAGGTTACAAAGTACTTTAAATATGTTTATAGGAAAGGTATTTGACAAATAATACATTGTCAGATTTTGGTTTTATATCCTTTTAATTTCAAAGATTGTGGTAACATGAAATTACTCGGTTTAGATTCCTGTTGGATTCATACAGACGTTGTTTTACTTCGAACCGATTTTAGGGTTCGGCGTCTCTAACCTTTTGAAACGCGACATAAACTATTTTGCAGGCTGTCTAAAGTCATTGATGGCATTGCTTCATGAGGCATAACTGAGCACTTTTATTTTTCTTACACTCTCTCCGTCCTGGCATGAAAAATTAGCATTTATGTGTGTCAAACAACCTTGTAGGGATGAAAAGGCTGTATCCAATTATGACAATTCTGTGTGAGTTTTCCAGTATTTAGGAAGGTTTGAGCACTGCTCCATTCTTGACCAGCAAGGCCTCCATGTTAAAATTTCAACTTTTAATTTGGGGCTCAAACCCTAATACTTTAAATATAAGTTTTCTCTTATGAACACTCACAAGTAACATCTAAGAGTCAAGATAGGTTTCACGATGCTTGCTAGCCCTTACCACACCAATACTCTACAAATCACCGGTACAAATAGAACACCCAGCCTTCCGCTAGTGAGGAGACTCCCGCTTCCTCCGTGCCACGTGATCGCTGCACCTGGTTGGGGCTCGTGCCTGTCAGTCACATAGAGAGGGTGGGACCTTAAAGCCTTGATCAAAAGGAGACGCGGGATTGTTACGTCATCTCGAAGCGACGAAATCGTGGTGGGGGTGGGGTTGTGATTGTACCTCTGTGGTGTTAGGGGCGGCCAGCGAAGGTGTCATGGCTACTGCCACGGAGTTTCGTCGCCCAAGCAACAATGACAGGAGCCTAGAGCGAAGCTGCAGCCCCAACCTCTCCCGAGAGGTGCTGTGCGAAATCTTTCGCTCCCTGCACACCTTGGCTGGACAGGTGAGTGCGGTTTAGGGCGTGTGAGACCCACTCAACCCCTCCTCCCTTTATCTCTCCAAAGGAGGGCGGGGAGGAGGACCGCCTTGGCCCGCCGGAGAGTGCTCGGAGGCTACAGTTTAGCTGAGGTCGGGGGAGGAGCCCAGGCCTAGTGGCCTCGGGTCGGAGTGAGCAGGATGGTAGTACTGGCTTACGGGCTTCCTACTAGATTATGTTGCAGTTCTCCTCCCTAGGAGAGAGTGGGGGAACTAAAAGAAAAACGGCCCCGAGAGGAGCACTCTTGTAGAGAATAAATGCTCAAAGGCTTCTCTGAGGGATTAGAAGTCTCCTTGGGATCAGGGTCTTTTTTCCTCAAGCGTATACATTATAGAAGCTGTTTGGTCAGTATGGCCTGAGGTTTTTAGAAAAGCGCCTTCTTGGCCTTTTTGGAGTGATTTGTTCGTATGAATCACTTGTTTTGTTTATTCCTGTTTTCCTCCTGGCCGTTGTACCTGTTACCCTTTTTAATGGGAAGGAAAGTAAAGGGAATTAATACTAAATATCTGGAGTGTAAAATTGTCTGAGTTATCCAGAGCTGATTCTGATTGTATTAGAATTGTTGTTTATTAGCTAGTTTAATTGGCTGATGAATCTCTTTTGCAGAAATGTCGTGAAATTGGGGTTTTAAAACTGGTCTCATTACGTTCTATTAGATGAAATCACTATTTCGTTTCATGATGTAATAAAGCAGTTTTTAAATAAGAAACAGAAATGTTTGCCTGCTTTTAAAAATACTTTTTGTATGTCTTACATGGACTGTTACCTAGTTTGTGTTGCATCCGGTACTAGTGCATATAGTGGACACTGCAAGCATTTATGTCAAAGATAATGCTAAATTCCTGTGAAAATAGAACATATGTCTGATTGGTGACCGTTACTATTAAAAGCCTTAGGTGTATGGAGAATCAGTCTTTTTTTTTTTTAACAGCTGTTTTAATATTTTTGGGGTTTTTGTTGTTGTTTTTGTAATGAAACAGTTATTAACAGAATCTCCTAACACAACTTTCAAACTCAGTCGTTTGGCAACAACTTACAAAAAAAAAATATTTTTTGAGATTTGGGAACTTTTGTTTGCTATTAATGTTTCAATATTAAAAACCCAGACCTTTCAATGATTTCAAAGTTAAAGTATTTTTTTATGGCCTGGACAGTTGGAACTTTAAAGTTTACTCATATTCTAATGGCCTCATGAAAAATATTTTTTTTCACTTGTTATTTACAGAAATTTTTAAAACAAACATTGAGAAATTGTGACTTAAGTCACAATTTTTTGCATGCTGAGTTTAACTCACTTAAAAAAACTTAAACATTCTGGTATTTGAAAAGTACAAATGTAGAAGCATATGTCAACTCTCAAAAAATGTTTAAATATCTCTGGGTTTATAGTGACACAATGAAGTTGTCATCTATAATAGTGTCAAAAATAATATTATTTCATCAAGTAAATGCTAACCATTTTGGTAATAGTTTATCTTTTGAGATGGCAGTGACATGAAAGCCAGAATGCATACTTACAAAATTGCCCCCACAAAATCAGTGTTTTCTTTTGCAGTAAGTATAAAGGATTTTTAAAGTGCATTTTGTACAATAATTTGCCTGTGTTCACCCTAAGTATCATTCTATTATCCCTTCAATATTATCTCAACAGGAAGATACATTGTATTATTGACTCAATAGGAGTCATACAATTGAATGTTAAAAAGTATTTTCTACTCCAAATTGCAAAATTTACTAATTTTAACCTTTTAATTACTTCTGGGTGGCTTACTTTACATAGCTAATTTATTATTAGTGTGGATTTTGTATTAATAACTTTGTACTGAAAATTAATCTTTAAAAGACCAAGGATCCTTAATTACACTTGAAGGCTTACATAATTCTGCTGAATTGAAATGAAGATATTCAAACATTAAAATTTATTTTTTATAGGCTGTTTTCCCTTGAAAATATGATACTTTTCAATGCTGGAGGATTTACTTGCTTTTTCCCCAAATTATATTCATAAATTTGCCATAATTGACTAGATTTCTTGGAGTACTGTAAAAGTATGATAATGAGTTACTTTTATACATAGTATATGTTGTAGGCCTTAAAGTAATGTCAGTTGCCTTAAATGCATTCATCTTAATGTAAAATCATACTAACCTAAACTTATGCAGCCTACCTAAAATTTCATATTTCTTTGTATGTATCTGACACGGACTTTAAATGTTTCTGGTTTCATATTCAAAGGGCAGTAAATTTCTGTCACATAGTGTTGAATCAGTATGCTGCCTATTATAATCAGAGATCACTGATTCCATATACAGTGATTCATATTTTTGTTTTAATATAGTTGTAACTTATAAGATCTGTATTTGAACTTATATAACATGTCTTTATTTTGTAGAGTATGTGACTAATTTTTAGTAAATTATTTCTGAAAAATAAAATAATTAACTTCATTTCATTATAGAATATTATCTTTATTCTGTGCTTAACCACGTCTCTAGAAATCTTTATGGAGGCTCACTTTTACTCACTGCAGATGGAGGCTCTCACTCTAAACTTTTCACTGATTTTAATATTAACTTTATATTCAGGTTCTTAGTTTTCTGGATATGTTTTTGTTCCGATAGATCACCAACTGATAAGAAATCTACGTGTAATTAGACCTCATAGCTTACTAGAAAATACTATTTAGCAAAAACACTGGACATTACATCTGCTCTCTGCCAAATTATTTAACTAGAACGGAGTTTTTTCTTTTTATCAGTTTCAGACTTCCATAACTAAATAATAGTTTAAATTTTTATCAGTAGATAAACATTTTGCCACTTGTCCCTAGATTTTATGAATAACCTGAATGTTGAATGAATAACCTGGATGTTTAAATTATTTTTTAAAATGGTTAAAGTTGAAAACAATAAAAATGTTACTAAGAAGCTATCAGAATAATGATGTATAATGATGTATTTCAGGTAGGTACTTGTGTACATATTTAACAAAGAGAAATGGACATATTAGAACTTTCATAAAACAGTCATACCTTCTCTATTTAATGCCTGAACTGAAAGTGGTAGGATTCTGAATAGGGCATGCATATTTTGGACCTTATCCAAAGGTGTTTAGATGCCAAAGTGCCTTCATTTTTTTTTCTGAGATGGTTTCACCTCTAAGATGGTCCCATTACACAGACCTAAGACTCCATTAAATTTGAGATGTCTTCATTTTTTATGAAGTGCTGCATCTTCTTGGCCTTTTAAAATGGTAACTAGGCAGAGCATTTTAATGTATCATTAAAAACTTGATAACTTTGATAGGCGTGTGTTACTCCATAGAAATCTTATTTTTGTGACAATCCCAGATATACAGCTTAATCATGTAATTTTTGTGATGTTGCTGGTTTGCCCCTTTGAAGCTTAACCTCAAAGATGATGTGGTGAAAATTACAATCGATTGGAACAAGCTCCAGAGCCTCTCGGCATTCCAGCCTGCATTGCTCTTTAGAGCACTTGAGCAACACATTTTATATTTACAGGTAAATTTCTTGTCAGAAATTTAACTTGATATCACAGACAGAAATCAATTGTGGTTAAATTAGCTGTGTGCATATTTGTCAGTTCTATTTTAACACTGTGTTAATAGTGTTATCAATAAAAGGTTACTTATATACAGTTTGGATCTAACTCTGTTAATTTCAGTAGTGATCAGGACAGTTAGAGGAATATAGCCCAATAAGCTGATGTGAGTAAGAGATTGAATGAGTACAATTCTATTCAATTCTAGACTTGCACTGAAAATTCAATACCGTTCCATCTATGGTGGGTTATAATTAAGCAATAAGACACGGCAGGTGTGTGTCATGCTATGATAATGATTCCATGCCTTGGGTGAGTTTGGAGGCTCATGGAGTGCTTTCAGTGGTTCAAGAAGTGGCATTATCCCAGCATGACACATCCTGGAGTGTCTATTGCAATTAAACAGTTTCAGCATAGTTTTTAAAAAGAAAAGTAATTTCTGTGACATTAATGTCTCATCTTAGTAAGTAGCCAGTCACTATTTTATCTTTTCTTAACAGTTTGAAATAATTCAACCTTGGTATTAGAAGTCAATATTGAATTGTTATTTGTAGTACCATTGTCATTTTTTATATATTTCAGTTCAATAACTGAACAATATTATGACCTCACTAGTTTCTAATTGAACATCTCTGCAATTATAATTGATGTATGTTGCAGTTTATCTGCAATCAACATGTTAAATATGAAGTGTCAAAAGATAAGTAGAACTGTTTGGATTGGTCACTTTACTGTGATTAAGGTGTTAACAAGGTTTCAGAAGAGTAGTATTTGATATATCCAACAATGGAAGCAAAATTGTAGCTATAAAAAAAGTAATTAGAATATTGGTTAAGTGTTGGTGTGTTTTGACTAATGGAGTAGGCATTAATTTTCAGTCCTCTATTCAGTTAGTTTGTGGGAAAATTTAACCCTGTGTTTCATGTTAAAAGTAATAGTTAACCCTGTTTTTAAAGGGCAGAGCAATAAGCTATAGAACTCAGATGATACCTAACTGTGGCAAGGGAATAGGGTGGGAGAAGTGGATGGGTAATATAATTTATATTATACAATAAGGCTTTCCCCCTCTAGTTTAGTGATAATCTGTTTTCAACTGTGGATCTTAGTAGTTTTGTTGCTGTTGTTGTTGTTGTTCATTTTCTCTGGTAAAATTTAATTTCACCATGCAAAAAGATACCTTGCCATGTCAGGAAAAGCCTGAGGGTTCGCTCAGTATAACACCTATACATGCCATGTCCATGCACTCTCATTCATTTTGGCCAACTGCAGTTTCAAGTGAAGAATCTCCAGTGCTGTAGTGATAATGCGGGGCTTTGCTGAGGGAGAAGCTGGCTCTCCTGTGAAGGAGAGAAAATGCTAAGCCTCAGGGTTCTGAGGAGGCATCTGAATGACATGTTAATTAGGTAACATTGGTGCCAGAGGCTGAAGGTTTTGATTTGGCACAAAATAAAAGATGAGTGACGGAATGATTTCCTCAAAGAAAATTTTAAATTTCTTCAGGTTTTCTTTCTTTTCCTTTCTTTTTCTTTTTCAAAAACAAATTTATAGCAAATGGTTAACAGTCATTGTAGCAGAGAACAGCAGATACTTGTATGTAGTCAGACCTATGTATTCTTGTATATCACCTTTTTATATTTAGTATTTAATATTGAATATTTCACTTACTTAGAAATTTATAGAAATATATTAAATGTATAATTTTTGTATAATTTTGGTTAGTTTGAACACCAGCAGACGGAATTGTCTTCTTCTCAGCCTTTTTTAGCAAAACTTCAGCCTGTGATTAAAGAGGAGAATTCAGCTGCTATTGAAGAGATAGGAAAAACAGAAACAAGGAACAAGAATGAACTAAATGCCAAATTTCCCACTGGTGACCAACAGGAAGAGAAGCACAAAGACTGTGATTTAGGAGATGTGAAAAAGATACAAGTCCATTTTGATCCAGAAGTAGTTCAAATAAAGGCTGGAAAAGCAGAAGTAAGTTTTGGGGGGCAAGAGGGAAACAACATTACTTTTAAAAGTCTTATTGTGTTTACATTGTTAAATATACTTGTTTGTAGATTGACAGAAGAATATCTGCATTTATTGAAAGAAAGCAAGCTGAAATCAATGAAAACAACGTCAGGGAGTTTTGCAATGTTATTGATTGTAATCAAGGTAACTAGAAGTTAATTTTCATAGAATTTTAAGCACAGTTTAATAATTGTACTTTTCTTTTTTAAAGAGTAACATTAAGAACACAGTTCAGTTTATTTTGTAGGTTTTTATTAACAAAGACAGAATTTCCTTCTGTTTAGCAATAGACTGTTGCAAAACAGATTTTCACTTTGGTTACATAAAAATCAAATGGCATTATTAAAAGACTGATGTTTTACTACAGATTTTAAAAAGGTTATTTTAAAGTTTCTCTAGGAGGTGAAAGTGAGTTGTGTTGGGTGGCAGTTGTTCAGTTGCTATTATGAAGGAAGAAAGCAGGATGAATTTCAAGCTTGTAAATACACTTGTGAAATTATGTTAAGACAGAAAATGAACTTGGTAGAGTTAATAGTATTCCTCAAGAGGGAGCAGTTTTCTCACTACTCCAGAGTTGTGTGAAATGTTTTATGTCATTATACAACCCATCTCTCATGAAGACCATGGTGCCTTATGCTCTTTTCCTTTCTCTCATAGTGCATACATTTGCTGTTTTCATCAGATTCTTCTTTCCCTCTTCACTTGATGCTATAGTATGTTTACAGATCTGCAGGTATGCTGCAGAATATATCAGAATTTCATAACACTGCCATAGATAATGTTCAAGTATGCTAGTAATAATCAGAGCAAGTAGTTCTTAGGAAAAATTATGAAGAAGAGTTCATAATTAGAATGAACATTTTTCTTGTTGCCGCTAGTATCTCTTAGCTAATTATTATGAACAAGAATTGTCAGATGAACCTAAAAGTGACTCGTATCATATAGATCCACTGATTGTCTTAAAGAAATAATACAGGCTCAGGTTGGAGTCCTACATTCAACTTTTTCTACTATTAACATTTATATTTGTTTCTAACTTTGGTATACTTTCCTCTTTAACTTTTCAGAACAGGTTCAACAGAGGCAAAATCTCAGGTAGCACCAACTGCAAGCAACCCATGTAAAAGGGTTTGTTGAGGGAGCAAGCACATGTGTCACTAATGTTATTCCTCTGTTCTCCCTGCTAACTCTATTATTATAAACCACCAGGGATAGAAATTGACAAGAATTGAAATGCTCAGCAGGATTCCTTGGCCTATTCAATCCCTTGCTGGCTCAAAACAGTGCTGGCAAGAATTGATGTAGAGAGTGACTAGCACTCATACATTCACTGTCTCACACCGTGTTGAATTTCTCACTGATGGGTCAGTTAATCTATATATTTGGAACATAGCTCTGAAATGGTTGATAGCTTCTTTTTTTAACCCTTAGCTCCATGAAATGGTAGAGAATGGAGAAGTAATCGCCCCTTAAGCATACTTATTTTTCCCCATTAAGTTTATTGGTACATTTAAAGCAAATAATACAGTTATATTTATCATTGGGATCTTATATCTTTACATGACAGGTCTTGGTTCTCATTATTTCCCCATACCCCTGCCTTTCCTTTACCCACTTCACCTTTTCTTAAGCATACTTTGAGTTATCTCCCCAAAAAAGAAAATGACTTTTTAGTCTCATGTAAAAGATAAGTGGATTTGGAATTTTACTCACAAAATTTAACTTATCAGCAGAACTATTAATGAAACTTAAAATGAAAAAATACATTTTAATGTGTTCCTTTTAAGACTTCTCAATTTGACCTAAATAAATGATTAAGATTAAAAAAAAAATCTACAGAGGAAAAGAAAAAAGAATTTTCTTTCTGTATTTCATTTATCATCCATTTTTTACAAAATATTTAAGGGAAGCTTGCAAAAATTTACAACCAGTGCATGGTTTTACTTATGTTATTTCAAACATCAGTATACATTTTTATTATATAGCATCATATATTACACATGTTAATATTAATATGTAATATAATACATAAAAATATTAATAGTATTATATATTATGTTAACGTCCCAGTTTTCTCTTTATAATTTATTGACATATCATTTGAAGAAATTGTATTTTCAGCTTGGAAAAAAAATTGAAACAGGGCCAGGGATTTAGCTCAGTGGTCCCACTGCTTGCCTTGCAAGTGCAAGGACCCAAGTTCAATCCCCGGTACCATTAAAAAAAAACTGAAACAAATTTTCACAACCTATCCTAAAATTTCAGTTTTTGAAAGTGGAAGAATAGGAAGAAGTAGAAGACTTTGCGACTAGGAAGTTTTACATGTTCATGACAGGCTATAATTCATATGTTTTGCTGCTGGGCAGCTTGATGTACCAGTGGTATGTGCATAACTGTCCCATCAGGTGGTTTATTAATTTTGTTAGTAAAAACACCAATAAAAGTGATTGGATCTGTTTGTACCAACAGTAGTATAGACTGCCTGATGGGACAGTCATGTATGTACTACATGTGGTTCAGGCTGGTGGGAAGGTATTAAGTGTGTATTGGACTAGGTAGAGTGGGAAAGTATGTGTTATACTTGAGGTTTCAAGATCTTTTATGTAGTGTTCTGAAATTAAAAGGCTTAGATATATAATTCATTTTATGAGATGTTTGTTAATATGACCAGTAATATAAAAGATGCTAGATTTTAAAAAATATTTTAATAAAAATGAATTCTATTTCTATGAAGGAGAATTAAAATATGGTACCCTATAATACATAAAATATCTTCCTCAAAGGCCCAAATAATTTTCGGGGTTTTTTTTTTGTTTTTGGTACTGGGGATTGAACTCTGGACCTTGTGCCTGCGAGGCAGGTGGCAGCACCACTGAGCTAAATCCCCGGCCCCCAAATAGTTGGTTTTTATTAAAAATTGTATTGTTATGATACTTCATGGCCTTTCTATACGTAAATCTGAACATTAGGTATAATATTTTCTGATTCATTTTAGAGAATAAATGTCACTCTGTCCTATATGTGATGGTAATTTAATTATTACTGTTATTTAAAATTATGTATGTATAAGTAATGAGTTAATATGAATTACTGGAAGTTTATCAAAATCTTTTGTGTTTGAAATTAAGACTATATTAAAACATATTTATCTGAATTATCCATAGAAAATAGTTGTGCAAGGACTGATGCCGTTTTTACACCTTACCCTGGATTTAAAAGTCATGTAAAGGGTAAGTAACTACATAGCATTGTCATTGACAGAAACTTATCCTAGATTATTAATAAGATGAAATGGAAATATCTTACCCATCTAAATTTTGTTTTGTTTAGTTACTTTTTCTTGTTGCTGAGACAAAACATCCAACACCCAAAGTTAAAGGAGGAAAAGTTTATTGTAGAGGTTTGTAGAGTTTGCAGAGGTTTCAGTTCATAATTGGCTGGCTCCAAGGCAGCATGGCATGGCAGAAGGGCATCACAGAGGAGAAACAAGTTTATGGCAGGCAGAAGACAGCAGAAGTAGCAAATCACAAGTGATAATAGCAGGCCTCTTTCTGTCCCTTACATTTTATCTAGGCTACCCTCTTAGGGTGGGTAGCATACATACCCAGGGTGAGCCACCCATAATCCTAGCATCACACTGTGAATCAATCCTAGCATTACATCCTTACTCTCAGCATCACACTCTAGATCCAGCCTCCACCGCAAAGCCCAGCCTATGACTACATGAGACTTTTGGGGGACATCCAGATAAAAGACATAACAAAAACAAAAAATAATTGTCTTTCTCATCCTTGGATTATGGTTAGATATCTTTATAGAAAGAATATAAAGTATTGTTAGGGAGAAAGAGTTTTTTTTTTGTTTGTTTTGTTTTTTGGTACCGGGGATCAAAGTTGTGTCCTTGTGCTTGTGAGGCAGGCAGCAGCACTACTGAGCTATATCCCTGTCCCAAAAATATCTATTTTAAAAAGTAACTTTACTTTGGCTTCTAAGTTTCTTAACTTAGTTTCTAGAGTTGTGAATACATATGGACCACAGACTAGAACTGAAGGAATTCAAGGGTCGGGTCATAAATCTAACAGCATGCTTCGAGATTGTGGTAATCAGGCTGTAGAAGAACGACTACAAAATATTGAGGCTCACTTGCGATTGCAGTCAGGTAAGCAAAGTGTTGGGTGGTGCCCCATGGTGTACCTTTGCAAATGGTTAGAGAAAATTCATGTAGTTACCAAAGTTTCACTAAATGCCTGTCACGTATAGTTCTGGCTATTACAAAAATGGATAAAGTACGAACTGCTTTGAAGGAATTTATAGTTTTTGTTGCATATGCACTTCCTCCTTTTCACTCTTGTTACTCTCTAAAATTAAGGAAGTGTAGTAGATTGGAACAGGTTCCAAACAGACCCTGATAGCCTTAGTTTGTTGAAGTCACAGCTGAAAACTAATGTGTTTTCCTAAATCTGATTTCAGAACTCACATGAATACACCTCAGTTGTTACCCATTGTGCTAGGTCCAAAGTGTTGATAAATGAGGTTTAAGTCCCCAGGGACTTCTCAGTGAAGATGATCATATAAAAATGCTATAGGGAAAGTGAACAAACATTCATCAAACATTACTGCCAGTCACTCTGAAAGTATGCATGTGTCAGTATAGGTCTTAACTATACTTTTGAGCTGTTGGTGCTGTTATTATTGTATAGATAAAGTTTCTGAATTTCAGGGAGCTCAGGATGCCCAAAGTAGTAAGTGACAGCTGGAAAAATGGCGATGTATCTACTCAGCTAAAAATTCTTTAATGGTTTGCTTGTAGGCCTTACGTGCACACCAAACTTAGTACTTAACCATTCGTTCAACAAATAGCATTAAGCTCCTGTTTAAGCCACTGTCTCGATGCTGAGGCTACATCAATCTGAACAGGAATCCTACTCGGGGGAAGCAGCTGGTATAAATAATATATAGTATGCTAAAAGAGAAGGGCTAGTGATAAAAGCACCTTGATCAAGAGAAAGGAGAGGAGATTGGGGCTGGACGAGAATAATTGTAAAGGAAATAGTTTACACATTGGTTCCAGTCATATCTCTGGGCTTTCCATCTCCTACACATTTTGCTATCCTTTGTCCTTTGTACCTATACTTTGCTTCCTGATTCCAGACCAGTGTGGACTCCCTTTTTATATAGCTTCCTAGCCTGGTTCTTCCTGCCTTCCTTTAAAGCAGTCATTGCAGTTGTGCTTCTTTAATTAATGTTCATGTGTCCTGCTAGGTAGTAAGGTCTTCAGAGTGGAACTATGTCATGTTCATCACCATTTGTACCTAGTGTAACACCAAGCACAAAGCACATGCTTGAATGTTTACTAATTGAACCGTTGCTCATTTCACCTTTTCAGATATGTGCATGTGCCATGGGACAGAGTTAAGTGCTAAGCTCTTTCAGGGGAGTTCAAACTGGCATCCCTGATGAAGTGACATTTAAACCCTTGAAGGGAGCAAACCATCCCCCAAAGAAGAAAGAGCAGAAGCAAACCATTCCAAAAAGGGAATGAAATGATGTCCACCAGGAAGGACAGAGTCACAGATTTCCAAACCCAGTCTAGCTGGGGTATTATTTGCTGGATGGAGATAGGAAAAGATAAGGAAATGAGTTAAGTCTTTAAGGGTAATAAGACATTAACATTAAGAGTAAATCCCCTCTTCCAGAAAAAGATGCATTTAAAATGCAATTGTATACAAGGATTGACTGATGGAGTCTCTAACAATATCAAGAGGTTAATTCTTTTGGAAAATTTCTGTTGAATGTTCACTATGTGTGCCAAACACAATTTTTAAGAACAAAGAATACTGAGATAATGTAGTTAAAGACCTTGGTTTCAAGGGTTTCATAATCTCAGTAAAAGAAATACTATACATAATGAAGTAGAATTTATGGGGGCAGTGGAGAAGGTTATAGTTGGGGGAGAGAACACAAGGAGCCTCCCTGTGAAGAGGTTCAGACAATTTTCATGACCCAGTAAACCTTGAATTGGCTCTTGAAAGGTACAGGAATAAGGAGATGTTTTAGGTAAAGGGCAAAGTCAAAAGAAAAAGTTACTCATTTTATATTAACCAGAGTAAAAACAACCAAGGTCCTAAGATTAAAAACACAGTCCGCCCCCCTAAAAAATTCTAGACTAACAAGTTGGTATCTAACAAGTTGGTATCTTTGACATAATTTGCCAGTATTCTTTAATTGAATAATGATTGTCTAATCGTGTTCATTCATTTAGTAAGTATTGAGCACCTGTTCTGTATTAATACTTTCTAGGTTTGTGCAGTGCATAAGCTGTAAACAAAGCACAAAACTCTGTCCTCTTGGAGCTTACATCAGAGTGGGAGACAAAGAAACAGAATGTTGTTAAGTAGTAATAATTGTGTGGTGGAAATTAAGGAAAGAAGGATAAGGTTGTGCTGGTTAAGAGGATGTAGTAGTACTGGTGTTTTTTTTCCCCATTGAGTTTATTGGTACATTTTAGGGATACAGTACAGTTACATTCATTGTTGGGATCTTGTACCTCTACATGACAGGTCTTGATTTTCATTTTTACCCCTTGTCGCTGCCCTCCCTTCACCCCTTCCTCCCCTCCAATACTGGTGTTTTTAAAATAATGATCAGAGAAACTTACTGATGTTCACTTTGGAGCTAAAACCTGAGGTTAGCAAGAAGGGATTTTGGAGGTGTTGCTAAAGCTGTCAAGGTGTCTGGCCTACTTAAATTACAGAAAAAAGAATCAAGAAACTGGAACCATAGTTGTATAAGGGGAATGTAGGGCTATGTAGGCAATTGTGAGGCCTTGTACACCATTGTAAACACTTTGGGTTCTAGTCTAAATGAAATGTTAAGGTACTTGAAGGTTTGAGCAGAGACATGACACGATCTGACTTACATTTTAAAAGGATCACTGGCTGAGGGATTGAGAATATAATCTTGAAAAGCAAGGCAGAATTAGGGAGACCAGTTGGGAGGCTGTGATAATCCAGGAAGAGAAGGTAGCAGTCTAGACCAGAAGAGTTCCAGCGGGCATGATAAGAATTAGATATAATCATGAGCTGAAACTTCCAGTGACCTTAATTTATCATCCCCCTGCCCCAAAATTTGTTTATAATTATTGTTGACACTTCTTTTTAATATTCTAGATCAGAGGAGAAAGTTTGGCATATAGGGAAAAATATAAATTGAAGAAAATATTATGACATACTTCAACCAATGAATTAAATTATCATTTATCCCTGCATTTATACCCTCTCAAGAAACTTTCAAAGCCTATCAGAAATATAGGTTGTTCTATACAGAAACTATGCAATGTCTTGTAAATGAATTTAACATAAAACTCCTAGCAATAGAGGAAACATAAAAATTTGGACAGAGGAGATATGATATAATTTGTCCCATGGTGTATAATATGCAAATGTGAGCTGAGGATTTCATTCTATTTTACTTTATTTTCTTAAGTTTAAATATTTCTCTTTTCTTTGCAAAATATGTTTGCATGGTATTTTACGAGTAAAATGATAAGTATTCAGTAGTGCTGCTTCATTTTTTAAAACATATTTAGGTGGTCCAGTTCCAAGAGACATTTATCAGAGAATTAAAAAACTTGAAGATAAAATCCTTGAATTGGAAGGCATATCTCCTGAATATTTTCAATCTATGGTAAGTACAAATATCTTTCAAAAATAAGTAAAGTATTATTTTAGGATTTTTCATTGTATAACAGTTTACTCGTTGATCTACGTGTAAAACACTTTTTCATAATTCAAAATTAAATGAACACAATCTTAGGGAGGTATCTACTTTTTTCAAATTTTTGACTTGAATATTTCAAAACTTTAGAAATTTTTAAAAAGGTTACTTCTATTATGCATTCTCCAAACTCTTTTAGGCCATTTTCGTGGCATAAGAAATCAGCCTGGGTGATGGTCAATGATGTGACTCTGAATTTGCTGTCCTGTAAATGCTCCCTGTGGGTCCTTGCTCTGTCAGTTATTCTCTGTGTCTAATTCTTCTCTGAGATGAATTCCCTCAGCTTGTAGACAGTTACCATTTGTCCATACTAAACAAGCACAAACCTCAAGCTGCTACCCTTTTTCTTAACTATCAGACTTTTAAAAAGACTAGTCTGTCTGTGTGTAATCCTCAGTTCTGGCATTCATTCATTCATTCTTACCTCTCTTTTCTGAGGACTCTAAGAAAGCATATTGATTGAAAGGTATCTTTGGCACATCAGCATTTTTCCATCAATTCTGAGCTCATTGTTTTTCCTCAGTCTTCTGAGGTGATTATACCTCTGAAAATTTTTTGAAAAGCTGTTCTTTATTAGAACTAAAATAATTTAAAGTAAGGTTATACTGAAACTTAGGTAAAATAGCTTATATTACCATGGATCACATAAATCACTGGTGAAATATGTTTAAAATCATTATAGGTACAATAGCATGGATCATGTACCTCACTGGTGAAATATATTTAAAATTCATTTTAGGTACAATAGCAATCTTTTGAATATATTTGAGTGAATTACAGAAAGAGAAGTATCTACAGAAGTAGAAGGCAGATCACATAAAAAAAGGGGGACAGCAAGTCCTAAATGACAAAATTCAGGGAAAGAGGTTTAGAGATTTACTGCTCTCAATGTAAAATGAGATTTATAAAATTACTAAAAGCTAAAGAAAGCAAGGATTAAGGTACCAACCAAACACTTAGGCACAAATACTGCCTAGCACATATAAAAAACTTCAGTAAATATTAACATTTATTTAAATTTTAGAAACCACCTATGAAGTAGTTATACAAATACGCATCAGTCAGTTCCTGTGGCTTTCAGATGTCTAAAAATTTTTTAAAATATTTTTGTTATACTACATAATACAAAGGCCTTTCCACTTTTAAGATTATTCTTTGAATCTTTCTTCCTAGAAAACTGCTTTAAAGTTTTTATAGTTTTTTCCCTGCATAATATACCATAAGTTTTTCCCAATCAAGCCTCTTTTGTTCATTGTTCCCTAGGAAGGCTATTTTTCTAGTTCAGTTTCATATCTTGTATATAGTCTTTGTTACTAGAACTGATCTTACAAGAGAGTGTGGTGATACCAGATATCTCCAGTCAGACTCTAATCATAATTGATGACACTTAACTCAGAGATTCTGTGTGGAGTTATTAATTAAAATATGGACAGGTAAGCTCACTGCTGCTGTCAAAGGCCTGAAGTCTGAAGCTTGGTGACTACCTAATGACAGCAGGGAGCACTGAAATGTAGACTGAGGTTTGGCTAGATGGGCTTGGCATTCAGAAAAAGATGAGTGATGGCAAGCTGGGATGCAACCAGTGCTTTTCAAAAGTACTTCCAAATCTGTTAAAAATATATATCTTTGATTAGAAGAATCGTTTCTCAATTAGCGTTAGAAATATTCAAATAACAGCTACAAGGACGTATAGAACTAGAGAGGTTTAAACATTCAGAGTGACTCTGTCCTCCAGGCCTGTGAAGAGATTGGCATAAACCCTAAGGAAAGGATTTCATACTCACTCTTTTGTAATGCAATGAATGAGTCTTCTCTAGGAGCTGCACTCGGGTGAAATGCAGCCAGCTCAAGGGTTTTTGCACTGGGAGGAGTTGAGCACACTGAGTGCCCTACAGAGGGTAGAGCATGTGACTCTTCACCCTCACCATTCCCAGACTGAGACTACATGGGTGGTACTTGCAGAATTTTACATATTGCTCTCTCAAAAGTGTGTGTGTTACAGTTCTATAGCTTCTAAAATTAGAAATTAAAGGGAGGTTGAGCCCATTAAATTTCTTAAGGATTGAACCTTTAATAAAAATTGAACTTCTGAACTCCAAAGACTCTGACTGAAATGTGCTTATATAGATTCACATGTATATCACTTCTAAACATGGGTAAACCTCGCACAGCTGTGGAGATTGATAATCATGGGTAACATGGGAGCATAGCATATGAAAAGGTGAACATTTTTTTAAAATTGAGTTTATTGGTACATTTTAGGGATACAGTACAGTTACATTCATTATTAAGATCTTGTACCTTTACATGACAGGTCTCAGTTCTCATTTTTTCCCCTTGTCCCTGCCCTCCCTTCACCCACTCCTCCCCTCCCCATCTACAAACACTTTATCTCCATTTTTTTCATTTTCTCATATTTTTTTCTTTTCCCTTATTACCTTTCCCCTGCCCTTCCCACTTTCCCTACACCTTTAGCCCTTTTCTTCCTATTTCACACTGTCAATTATCTCATTAGGATCGTATGTGCTATTATAGTTTTTCACACCAGAGAAACTATTCAGTATTTACACGATGAAAACGTGAACGTTAACAGCTAAAATTATAAATAAAATAAAACCAGGTAATATGAAGTTCTTTTCATTTAATGAAATACATAAAATTCTAAAATAAGTTACAATGCATATAAAATAGGAAATACGAAAACAATATTTGTTGCATCTTTTAACGTAATTGTTTTGAAGATCTTTACCCTTCATGTTAAAACATGAAAAAATTTTAATGTGCTAATATTTTCAAATTTTAAGAGCATGGGTTAATAGACTATTTGAAAGATATGATTCATAAGAGATTTCCAAAGACTGACTTACTGATTTTAAATTATGATACTTGAAAACAGCAAGTAGAACATGCTTTACAAGTATATTTTCACAGCACTTTGTTCAGTTTATAGCACTTATCACTTACACTTATGTGTTTACATGTCTGTTCATACTATTTTAAACCTTTCAAAGCCAGGAATTGTGTGTTGTTCATCTTTGAGCACATGGAACATAGTATCATTGAGTAAATACATGAATGAATGTATAGCACATGGCTGATAGTTAATTACTAGACTTTTGAATGTACTGCCACAAAGCAGTGACCAGACATAATTTTTAGTCAGTAATGTAAGAAAGTCCTGATTCCAAAGTAGGGGAGGGTATGCTGGGAGAGGATTGTGCTAAAGCCCAGATCAACATAATGGGCACAGATCATGTACGTATGAAAGTTCATGATGAGTCTGAAGTATAAGTGAACAGTTGCATCCAGCTGAAAAATTAGATTGTGTACACATTTTTGTAGGCCTTGAAAGTTACAGTAGTCACTTTGGCCTTCCAGTATTGTCAGAGTTCAGTTAAGTTTTCGAGAAAGAAAGAGGAATCTGTGATTTAGGTTCCTATCTGGTAGTATTATGAAGTCTAAGTGGAATCAAGGAAACTAGTTTTGAAAGCATGTCATGTCATCCAAGTTAAAGAGAAATGAAGGTTTGAATCAAGACAGTAGCACTAGAAATGAGAACCAGGACCTGTCATGTAAAGGTACAAGATCCCAATGATGAATGTAACTACTGTATACCTAAAAAGTACCAATAAACTCAATGAGAGGAAAAAAAAAAAAGACAGTAGCACTAGGAGGGAAAAAACATTTAAGATACTGTATGTTTAGAACCAGTTACCCTTTACAACTGATTAAAAGAAAAGAAGGTCACTGGTTGAGAAGAGGCCTCTTTACCCTCGAGTTTCTTTAGAGCATGCATTCCCTGGACATGTGTATATAACATATTTTTATTAGGCTGTATAGCATTGTTGATGTGGCTGTAAATTACCTGTCATGGTAGAATTTTGGGAGGGAAGAGACAAGAATTATCTCTGTACAGTTTCTTTAGTATGCTGTGCTCCCAGATACTTTCTCTTGAGTATCAAAATTGTTAAAATTGCCACCTTTTGCACTGAGATATACTTACATCTAAATGTGAAAATATTCTGCTCAGGCCTAAAATAAGCCCCAAAGACTTGTTTTCCTATGTTTTTAGGTCATTGATCCATTTATATCCTTATTCTCCTCATTCGATTTTTCATTTTAATATCATGATACAGAAATAATCTGATTACTTAATGACATAGATAGTATCAGTATTGTACAGATTAAATAAACTTTTATGACCACAAGAGGAAGTTTATTCTCATCCAGAATGTAAAAAGCTACCCCTTGGGAAAGTAGGAGGCTGAGTAATGAAGAGATTAAACATTAAGCTCTTACTTTCCTCAGACCACACCACAGGTATCTAGCTTGTTTTGGTTAAGGAAGGAGCATATTTTTCCGAGCTCTGTTATTCCATATTTAATAATTCTGACACTTAATAATTTCCTGTTATTATGTAAGAGGCATAGCTAGGTGCTCTTCGGATCAGCTTTTGACACAAAGGAGAGGTGTGCGTATAGTCACTTAGAGAATCACTGGATGAAGAGATGCTTGCATAGACAGCCACAGTGCCCATTGTAGTCAGTGAAGTAAGGGGATTGGGGGTCTGCTCCCTTTGGCCTATATACCAAATTTTATCTTCTATTGTTGCTTCACTTGTCTAATGTCCTGGTATACAAAGGTTGTGAAAAAGGAAGCAAGTAGAAAAATCCCGAGAACACCTCTTTCTGCAATAACAAAGGCTCATGAGAGCTGGTAATTAGTGGGAAAGTATGTTCTGCTAGAGAAAAGCATGTTATTCACTGTTACCACATCTTACATACTTTAAATTGATAGTGGGTATCAGTTACACAAAACACTTGATAAGTATGCCAACTTTGTTTCTGTCAGAGTTCCCAAAGGCTATGTTTTTCAGTATGCTATAAAAGAAATGATGCTTATATTTTTAAAACATTTATTATTTACCTTTTTTTTTAACTTTTAAAACTAGAACTTTTCTGGAAAAAGAAGAAAAGTTCAGCCACCTCAAGTAAGTTACTTCATCTTCATTTTGGCTTCTGCCATAGATTGATTAGATTTATATCTTATTAATACAAGTTCCTACTGTGCTTGCCTTTTGGACATACCTTGGTAAGATTTAGGACTGAAGAAAAGGACAGTATAAACTAATATAGTTAAATTGGAGCTATAATTGCAGTTCAAGGACACTTAATGACTAAGACACTTAATGACTAGGTTATAAAAATATAAAAATCTTTATCCTGCTTATAAAAGCAGAGTATATCAGCTACAAAGTGCTTAAAAATAATAAGTGCTAAAGTCTCCTCCCATTCCCCCTTTGTGAATGTTACCAATTAGCAGAATCCAAAGAAAACAGTATTTGTTGGAGGGTGACTTCAGCCAACCTCTATTGAAAATATTACTATATTAATTGGTTGAACTTTATTTATTTATTTGTTTGTTTATTTATTTCTGGTACCGGGGATCAAACTCTGGCCCTTGTGCTTGCAAGGCAGGTAGTGATACCACTGAGCTAAATCCCCAGCTGGTTGAATTTTAAATAGTAAGGTTTTTCTACCTTAATGGTGGTAATGTAAATTTAAAGTTTGGGAAAACATTTTAAACATTTTTGTGGGGTTTTTTGTTGTTGTTATTTCTTTTTTGGTTGTATTTTCCCCCTCTTGCAGTGCTAACAATCAGATCCAGGGCCCTGCACATGCTTGGCTTATTTTTTAATATTTATTTATCGTACAATTCTGGGTATATATTTTGAGAGCAGCCATTTTTTTTTCCTGAAGTGGTTGGTCCCTCATAATTAAATTTCTAGGTATTTTATGCTTAAACTAATCCTAAAGTTTACTATTTTACTATTGATCATAAGATTATATGTTTTTTAAAGTTTTTCTAGCCTTTCAAAATACAAAAGATTCAGGAGAGTATTTCCTTAGGCAAGAGAAAGAAATATTTAAGCCTTGTTTTATACCTTCTGATTTATGCTATAGTCACTATATATATATATATTTATGTATATAGGTCAGTTTTTAAAATTATTATCATGAGAAAAAACATTTCATCATGCTGTTGGATATTTTAAATATTTATAGTTCCTTTAGCACTTTATCTGTATTAAGATACTTCAGTCTTATTCAGCAATTTGCCTTATTGTTTATAGCAGAACTATTCCCTGGCTGAACTTGATGAGAAAATTAGTGCCCTCAAACAAGCCCTGCTCAGAAAATCAAGAGAAGCAGAATCCATGGCAACTCACCACCGTCCATGAAAAACTCCTCTCCTCGTCATTTTACTTTTTTATGTACATGTGTGACTTACTCTGTAATTAATTAAATGGATATGTATTTATCGATGTTTTCTGAGAAGTCAAGGTTTATTTTCACCTGAGTCTAGCTTGCAGCAAGTACTCTTCAAGTATACCAGTGAGTTTTGAAATAAGACTGTATTGAAAATAGCATTATTGGAAACTATTCTGTTTTAAAGGAGACATTTTGGAATTAAAAAACTTAATTTAAATGTACTTTTTTTTGGTGGGCCACAAAAAGATTATTGTGATACCAATACATACAAGGACTTTATAAAGCTGACTAAGCAGTTTGTTTAAATTAGTACTTTGCACTTACTGGGCATTCAACAAAAATTTATTGACTGAAATGAATTTTTAATGTGTATATAAACTTGTTTTTCAGATGTCAGTGTTAATGTAAATAAATAATAAACCTAGCCTTATTCCTTTATTGAATGTGATCTTGAACAAATTACTTCATCTCATTCTGTGCTCTAATTTCCCAAAGGTAAAAGGGTAATGATAATAATAGAACCTGCTTCATTGGTTTTAAAGAATTGGTGAGATGGTTTTGAAACTGTCCCAAAAGAATTGCTCAGTAAATGTTAGCCATTGTTAGTGAATGAAACCTGGTCTGTCTTTGGACAGTAGTAAAGACGTTACAAATAATTATATTGTCATAGTTGGAAATTAAACATTTAAAAGATTCAATAAAGTTATGTCCATAGGTTCATGGAGCAGCCAGGTCAAGAATAGTTTGATTGTGAGAATCAGAAAAGTACCTAAAATTGCTTGTAATCTGGGAATTATTTTAAAAAAATTTTAAAAAAGTTATAGCCGGCCGTGGTGGCGCACGCCTGTAATCCCAGCACTCAGGAGGCTGAGGCAGGAGGATCGCTGTGAGTTTGAGACCAGCCTGGGCTACATAGTGAGTTCCAGCTCATTCTCAACTACATAGTGACACCTTGTCTCAAAAAACCAAATTAAAACAAACAAACAAAAGAATGAGAATCTGGAACTTAACTGAAGAAAGTATAGCGAAACATTGTAGAAGCTAGAACATCACCATTAGTGACCCGTTGTATATCTCTGATTGCCCCCTGGCTCTGATTGTCTGATTCTCTCTGTCACCTGTTCACCCTGTATGTTCTCCTTTCCCCTCTGTGCATTTCTCCTTCTTCCTTGTTCTTTTTCTGTTATTGGTAGTCATCTATGCTTACTCTGTATTTTTAAATTATTTCTCTCCATTTCCACTTCCCCACATAGGGTAATGTGTTACTCCCATTTTCCATCGCCCCCAATCTGCCTTTGATCAGCTTTGGTGCAGACCCCTAACCCAACTGTAGAATCTCATAACCACAATAATCATTGCTTCCCTCCATCTTTGTATCTCTTCCTTCAAATTCTTCAGAAATTAAATCTGAGTCTGGTGAGGCATCTCAACTAGTGGGTAGGATGCTGGGGTAGGATGTATTTATAGGAACATGCACTGTACACAAACCTTGGAGTACAACTGTGATAACATTGTCACCAGGTAAATGAATAGGAGTTTTAAAATCATTCCCAGGAAGAATATATAAGCGAGGTTGATTTGACTCTATTTTACCTCTGTAGAATAAACTCATCCTTCAGAATATTGCCTAATATGAACTGACATAGGTGCAGCTACAAATGCCAGCTCTCCAGTTTCCATGTGCCATTTGATCACCATCCTATCAGAATGACGTCTTCCAAGTTTACTGACACATTTTGCTACCAACGTTACCATCAAGACAGTAGGAAAGACAGCATTAAAAATTATCAATTAGAAAAGGAGGTTGATTTGCAGGTAACAAAGAAACCTAGAAAACAGGTTCATGTGCAGATCACTGGTCCAGACCACTAAATGCCATGAGTCAGTTACTTGTCTCCTATGGCAATAGCAAAAATTCCTCCGTCATGTCTGAGAGTCCTAGCATCTGCCCATTAGGTTTCCTTTTCCATTGTTTCAGGCCTGCTCGTCTAAGGAGCACAGTGGGAAGGGGTCCTCTCCATTAAGAATTGTCTAGTGCTCGCATCGTTTTACCACTTGAGTCTGGCGCCTGCAGAAGAGGCCAGGACTCGATACTATGTTGTGTGTTGGCACAGGTACTTGGTCAAGAGTAAGGTGATAACCTCGGTGATAACTACCCCAGAACTTTAGTGGGCTTTCAGTCATTGTCTTTCTCAAGTGCATGACTGATTGAAAGATAATGACAGGCATTTTTGTGGGATAAATTTGCTCCTTTAATTACCAGGCTTCCTAATGACTATTCCTTTAGGATTTTTGTTATTCAGCTCTTATCCCTTTTGTCTCTTCCTAATGGCCTTGTCCTCAAGAGAAAATAAGGACAAGTGATGAAGAGAGGCTAAATTGTAGGGATGAGAAGCACCTTTTCCCTAGACAGTCTGCAAACTCCTCATCTCCACAGGTTACATTCCAATGTTTCACAAGGGGTTGGGCATCAACATTTTATCCTGTGGAAAAGGGGCTTCCCAATGTATTGTGGCTATTGCTGAATACTCAGTCACTAGGTAACTGAGGTTTTTCACACACAAATATCTCAACCTGGACTTCATGCAGTCTCAGCAGAAAATCTCTTAATGAAATGTCTTTCCAGCTTCTGTGCAATTAAGGCCTCAAGGCTTGGGGCTCCATTTTTTTTTTTTTTTTTTTTTTTTTTTTTTTTTTTTTTTTTTTTTTTTTTTTTTTTTTTTTATTTTTTTTTTTTTTTTTTTTTTTTTTTTTGCTGTTGTATGTCTTTGGCTATAATGTACATTGTTTTTCTTATGATTTAAAAACTGGAAAAATTCATATTCTCAAGTGGGCCAACTGTCTACCCTATAACAATTAGTTTCCTCTGGCTTCACTGGTAAGGTCTTCAAGAACAGAAATGCCTCATGTGCCCATTCCTTTATGGAGTAAAGGGCACTTCCAATAAAGAACATAGGCTGGGAACCCTACCTCTGTGATTTAGATTGATACACACACAGTTGACCTTCACAAAATTTTCAATTCCCTAAAATTTTTTTCAATGACATTAACCAAAAATGTTTTATGATCCTGGGGATGGCATCCAGATCCATTGGAAATGATTTTATTTTAGGGGTTTCTATTTGAGCAGCTCTAATATTTTATAACTTTTTAGTCTTAGATATCTTTCAAAGAACAAAGAGAAAAAAAATTTTTTTCCAGTGAGATTGGATCTAAGGCCTTATGCCCACTAGGCAAGTGCTCTACCACTGAGCTACCTCCCCAGCCTGAAAATGTACTTTAAAAAAAAAAACCAAAACAAAACTCTTTCCATTTTCAGTGGGTTCCTTGGACTCTTAGCTAATTCTTATGTTATAAAATTTTAGTGATTTATATTTTTTGAAACACCTTGTAATTATCCCAGGAATTAATTTATCATTACTAAGAAAGTATTACCAGCTATGCAAAAAAAAAAAAAAAAAAAAAAAAAAAAAAAAAAGTGTCAATGTTTTGGACAAACTATCATTTAGAGTCTTTTTTCCCCTTTAGCTTTCAAGGAATATTGTTGAGAGTTAAGAATTTTTTGGCTTTTGCTTTTAATGGAAAGTATAGAAAAAAGACAAGAACTTCTATAATTATTAAATCTAAATGTGAATGCAGAGAGACAAAGTGCAGTACTCTAGATCCTAATAATGATGAAACCTGGGAATTGATCTTGTAAGCAAAACTCAGACCATGAGTCTTAAGTGCATATTCTAGCTAAGTTTTGTCATACTCAGAAATTGGTGCTGATAAATCTAAAAATCAAAATGTATTGCAAAAATTACCATCCTTCAACAAAACCTTCCCATGAGAGTTTTTTAAAGTATTACATTTTGGTGATATGAATATAAGAAGAACAAGAAGATATGATAAACTACAACCTTATAGAAATCACTATTTACAATATTCCCCATTGTGAGTAAACATACTTTCAAAACAAGAAAATATGAAATAAAAATTGTTTTCACTATTTTTAAATTCTTACTAAAATTTCTAATACTTTAAAAGTTGGATGCTTATATCTATAAATTATTCATAAAATGGCTTAAGATAGATTATTTAAGATTCATTAGAACTAGATGTAAATGGTGGTAACTATTCCGGTATATTGACAGTTAAAATATATTTTTCAAATCTGAAGACCTTTATAAAAATCCATATATCTAACATTAAATTTTAAGTAGGACCACTTTCAAAAACAATCCAACCTTGCAGGATAAAAATGCTTCAAATACTCTTACTTATTCTTAAAACTTGCAGCTTTTGGTAAGCACAGCACTGTCTGGAAAATCCAATTTATGAGAAGTACTACTTTTTTGTCTTTAAATGGTCTTTCTAGGATGGTCTTTATCTACACCACTTTGAATCACCAGAAAATAGAAGGATTCTCCATGTTATTTTAAAATTAAAAATTTGAATATTGATATGATTTTAGGCTAATAAATAGGGCTAATAGATGTTTGTCATTCTATAATTATGAAATTGTGAACCCATTTTTAAAATGTGAATTTTTTTAAATGTGGAGAAAAGTATAGACAATCATATATCAAACTACCAGGGCCTACTGCCAGATTTAACAGATGTTAACATTTGCCACATTTGGATCGCTTTTAGTGTTAAAGAACTAGGGCAAGTATTGAAAGATAAAATCTGCACGCACACACACACACACACACACACACCCAACTGAATCAAAATCTTAAAATTCACATGTGTCATTCTCATGGATTTTCAGTATTGTTTTTTTAACATTAATTATATCATATTTGAAGCTTGAAATTTTTCACAGAACAATTTTTTGTTTTTAACCATTTTAATGTATGCAAATCTATTTTACCTATTTTAATTGTCATATAATATTTCAAATTATCGATAAACCAGAGTTTATTCCAAAGTTCTTTCTATTTGTACCCATTGTGATAAACTCTGGAGTGGTTAGCTTTCCACTTATTCCAAGCACTTAGATTGTAACCTTGGTAAACAAACTACCCTAGAGATTTACTAAAATGTAATTTGAAAAGAGGAATTTGGATTAACAATTATCTATTAGAGATAAAACCAGACTTATTAAGTGGTACGTAAAAACATATAACCAAACATAAGATATATGTTCACTTTTTTAACTATTTCAATTCTGGGTCTGTTATGTCATCTCAGTTGATTTAAGTATTTAGGCCTAAAAATAATATTTTGAAAGTCACTATGTTGCTAAAAATACCTCTGGCCTTCTTGATTTTTTTTTTTTTTTTGCGTCAGGGATCGAACTCAGGTCCTTGTGCTTGGAAGGCAGGCACTGGAACCACTGAGCTAAATTCCTGGCATGGCCTTCTTGAAATGGACAATTAAATAGCAGTTATTCACTGCTTTTTTCCCTCTTGCTCTCAGAATCCTGATCTCATTTTTCTGCCTCAATAGAGAGATAAGAAGTAGATGAACTCGCATGCCAATTAACAAAATGTGATGAAAAAAAATATGACTGATACTTGAAAGTTCATGGTTTCTAACCTGTATAAGTCAAGATCTGGGAAAAAGGAATTAAAAGAGCATTTTGTTAGCCTTAGTCTCTTGCCTGAGGCAATAAGCCCTATGTACTAGTATGATTTTTAAAAGGAGATTATGAAATTCGTGTATTCATTCAACATATGATAAATAATACAGCTAACATGATTCTAGGGCCGACTATAGTTCTGTCCTTTGTCCACATGGTATAATTCTAAGATCCTTAATGATGCCTAAAATGTTAGGTAATACCAATCCCTATGTACTGTTTTTCCTGTACATACCTACCTATCATCATTTATAAATTAAAGAGATTAACAATAGTAAATTAGAACAATTAATAATATATTGTAATAAACCTGAATGTGTTCTCTCAAAATATCTCACTGTACTGTGGTCACTTTTCTTGTGTTGATGTACATTGATGATAGAAAATGAAGTGGGCGATAGGCCTTGTGGTATAAAGTTAAGCTACTATGTAAGGGTGACTGAAACATCACAATAGTCAGTTTGGAAAAGAAGAGGCAGGTAGCACATACAATGTAGGTAATACGCTGGACAAAGGAATGTTTCAAGTTCAGGAGCAGTTTGATATTTTATAACCCCACTCAGAATAGAGTATAACATAAAGCTTGGCATTGTTTATTTGTGGAATTTTCCATTTAATGTTTTTGGGATATGATTAACTATGAGTAACTGAAAGCATAGAAAGTGAAATCTCTGAGAAAGTGACGACTGTATACTAACACATAAAACATGAAACTTCTGCCCTTTTAAGCCTTAACTAGTGTATGTCTCCTTCTTGGTACTGAAAACAGCCCCAGTTGCTTCTTCTAAAAAGAACTAGAAGGATCTGGAAATGCTCAAGGACCATAGTTTACACGTTCAAGAGAACACATAAATAAAATTAACCCAAAAAGCTAAACATTATTAGGGTTTTATATCCGGAATGCACCTTTTGTATGCAAATTACAGAAAACTACTAAGTTGGCTGAAACAGTGAGAAGGCTTATTAATACACTTAAGGAAAATTCCAAGTTGATCAATTCACTAACTCAGTAGTATAGTCAAGATTTTTCCTATCTTTCTGCTCTGTCAACTTTAGGCTACTTTATGGTAGCAAGATGGTTGTCATATTTCTATGTGTCACATCCACATAAAGGACCATACAACAGCAGAAGAAGCAATGTGTCATCTCAGGTGTCTCTTTATCAGACTTCACTGGCCAGAACTGTACCACATGTAATTTTATAAACCAACCAATCACTAGCAAGGGGAATTAAAGTTCTATGATTGGATTAGATTAATTTTGCTCAGTCAAAATTTCAAGCTCCTACATGCTGAATATATAAATATGGAATCCTATTTATAACAAAATCCTATTTATAACAAAAAATAAATGCAAACAAATAAAGCAAGTAAAGGACAAGCATGGCCTAAAACTCAAAGCTGCATAGACATGGATAAGAATGGGACATTTAAAATTCTGTTAAATAATTTGAATATCTGATTTTGTTATTCATGTTTCTACCTGAATATACTAGTTTTCTGTAACACAGGAGAAAGATTAATATGGGGAGTCGCCCATTTTTTCATAAACCACGAATCTTGCTGAGAGGTTCTTGGTCTCACCAGAATAATTACAAAGCTGAAACTTCAAATGGTAAGTGTAACAGAAATTAGGTATCAATAGCTAGCCCTTATTCATTACAAAAATACCATTACTGAAAGAATAATATTTTCCCTCAAGAAATGGGCCCTTTACTCTTTTATATTTTGCCAGTGAATCTAATTTTATGTTTTATGTCAATGATTGGAGTAGAAGGAATTCTTGGATTAAATGAAACTACTGACAGAGGAAAATAATCCCTTGAATTTGTAAAGTACTTTACATTTTCAAAGTGCTTTCCCATATAGTCTCATTCTTACTCTGGGGAGAGATTTAAAGGTGTCTGGAATCCTCATTTTTTACATGCGAGAAATGAAATATGTCAAAAGTTAAAACATTTCCCCAAGGCTTCATATGTCCAGGTATTTAATGAATCAAAATTTTTTTAAAAACTTACTTTATTCCTAATCCAATTTAACACAGTTTCACAAAATTAAAAAATTCATCTTATAAACGCCTATTTTTAAAACTAAAAATAGAATCTCACTCTTGGATAAATTTGAATATGATGACTTCTTTTTGATTTTACCTTCTCCAAACTAGCCCCAACTTTTAGGTTCCTGAAATTGAGGGACCTTTTTATTTTAACCTTTTTGAGTTTAAAATATTCCTCTTTCTACTCCTTTTCCTATATTTTTCCTATGACTTTCTCCTGTTAGAAATTGCTAGTATATTCAAGTGAAAGCAAGAAAAAAAATCAATTGATCAATTTATTTAACATAGATTTTACTTTCCCCTTCTATTTACCCTCAAGTTGCACGATGTTTGTCCTTCACTTCATGTATTTGTATTTATTTTTCAGTTATAAATAGAAAACATTTAGCGTGTGGGAGCTTGAAATTCTAATTGAGTTAAATTAGTCTAAACCAATCATGGAAATTTAATTCCCCATCTAAACTCAGCAACCAAACCTTGGCCTGGACACTTGTGCAACTTTAAATTTCATTTGAAGAGTACTGAAAACGATTCTGAAAGAGCTAAAAGGAAAAAAGAACAAGATTAGCTAGAACTGGACCACTAAAGACCAACTGGAGAAAAATCTCACTGGAAGGGGCCTTATGTAGGGGGGAAAAAAGATGACTCCATTTTCCTGGATTTATGGATTTCTGAAGGAAAAAGAGCAAAGAAATGTTTAAATCTATTGCACTTTACCCCTATTTTTCAGAAGTGATTTACAGGTTTTTAAGCAAAGCAACAGGCTGAAAGAGATATTTTCTAGCCAAAATTAGAAGTGAGCCTCAAAAATTTCCTTATGAGAATTGTGACCAGCTATTTCCCTTTGGTAACAGAGATTTAAGTAGAGATTATAAAGAACACAAAATACACATGTTCTGCTCAGATAAAACTATCCATTAGCCTACCCCAAATCTTCCCTTAAATGTCTTGAGTCACATAATCTCAGCACTTCCAAAACTAAATTCCTGATCTTTTCCTCTGACCTGCTCTGGTCACTTTTCACATCTTAGTGATAGGCAAGACTGTTCCTTCGCAAAGTTCTTAGGTCAAAAAACCCTGGGACCTTCTTTAACTCCTATCTTTCATACCTCACATTCAATTTTGTTAGAAAATGCTGTTGTCTCTACTTTCAAACTATCTTTGAAATCTAGTCAGTTCTCATTGCTTTCACTCTAGTTTGAGCTGTGTCATACTAATCCTCTTGATAACTGAAAAACAAACAAAACAAAAAAACCTAGGGCGCCCTTCTTCTGCCCTTGCCATCTCACTGTTTTCAACACCAGCAGTCAGAGTGATTCTTTACAATTGGAAATCAGTTCACATCACTTCTTTGCTGAAAATCCTACAATGGATTCTTAATGTACTCAAGAAAAAAAGTCCTTCCAAAGGCTGATAGGGCCCTACATGACCTGCCTGTGCCCACGTCCCCTGCCTTTTCCAACAGTCTCCCTCCACTCTCAGCCCCAGCCACACTGGCTTCACCCCCAGCATCCTCCCACCTCCTCCACCTCCCATTCATATCTTGGCTCAAAGTGCACTTTCAATGGAGAGTTGCCAGACAAAATAGTGGGCACTAGGTATATGTGAATTTCAGATAAGCAACCAATAGAGTTTTAGTGTTGTTCATCTGAGAATCACATTTAACTGCATGTCCTTTATTTGGGATTTGCTTTTTCTTTTTCTTTCTTTTTTTTTTTTTTTTTTTTTT
>NW_022900929.1:58711028-58725386 GCF_012274545.1 Fukomys damarensis | reverse complement strand
TTTTTTTTTTTTTTTTTTTTTGATATATCCAACTTCTTTTATGGCTAAAAATCATTCATTACACAAAACATTTTTGCTACCTAAATGTTATTTTTGATTGTTAATTTAGTAGTACACTAGTTTTTATAAATCAACAAATATCAATTATACAGTTTAAAAAAAATAAAATTAGGGATTTGAATTACTGTTCCTAGTCATCCTAATCTGTTAACATCAGAATAAACTGATGGGATATTCTTGGGTGATAGAAATATAGGTGGGGTTTATTTATTAACTTGTCACAATTTAGCCATTAATATATATTTTAAAGTTAAAAGGTATTATAAAGACATAATCTGACTCCCTTATTCCCAGTTTTATATAAAAATTGCATTTCAGAGAGAGGTTAAATGAACAAATACAAAATCCAAAGCTAATAAAGATTTTGCCTTTTCATGTAAGATGTTTCTAATCATGCTATTTTCATGTATGATGACCACAAATTGGATTTATTATTGCAAGACACTGTAAAACACAATCATTTTAATAAAGATGAAATTGTTAAAATTTACACGTTTCCCTCCACTTAAAAATTTTTCAGTGTAACTGATACTGATTCAGGGCACATTAATTGTTTTCCAGAAAAGTTTGCTGAAAATAAATGTGGGATTCTTCTTGATTCGAGTGGACCATTTGTTTCCTGCCACCAAATTGTGAATCTGAAATTCTACCATGAGGTATGTAAGGGACCACTACTAACAGCTACTTTGAGAATTACTTTGCTAATATCAGTAAAACCACATCGATCTTAACTTTATTTCAAATACTAGATTAACATATATATTATTAAATTTGCTTTTTCTAAATCTAGCAAACCAACAATGAACTCTACTCAGACCCAGGTACTCCTGTCTTCCCTCTTCACTCCCAGGTTCCAGATTCCTCTCACCTGCTTTATTTACTCTTTCCTCCTAATATTCAGCTTCTTCTAATACTACATACAAGGTTTGCTGTCTATCTCTTTCCTCTAGAAAGTTATCTCCCTGGAAGCAGTTCTAGCAAAAAGCAGGATGTAATGAAGAACTTTATTTTTCAGCATATTTCTTATCTACTGTTTTGAAGAGTTGGACTGCTTTTATAAAAATACTTGGAGAAATGTAGACACTTCTACCTCTCTACTGTTCCTATTTTTGCATACCAAATGCATATGCCCATAAATTAATTGATTTCACTCAATGTTCAGCATATGCTATAAACTGCAGATGTGTGTCTTTCAAAAAGTACACCATACACATAGCTGACACAATAGAGAATTCCAATGAGGGAGACAAAACTACATTTCAAAAATTTAAGCATGTTAATTGAATTTTTCAATTTTTTATGAACAGCCAAATACAGATATATATTAGATTTAATAATAATAGAATTTTTCCTGCAGCAGTAAAAAGGCCACCTGTTTGAATTCTATAGTTCAATAAAACTACAGAAAATATAACCATCTTGTTATTCACATGGTTTAGCTGCCATGTGCGAAGCACTGTGGCACCGCTGTAGAGGAAAGAGTATGAGACAAACCCTTGCGAGAAAGGAAGGATCTAGGTCCAAAGGGCTTTGCAAATCAGGTTAAGGGATTAGTGTGAGGACAAGCGGGTGGCCCCATCAGATTTGCAATTACAAAAATCACTGGCTTCTGACTACAATCTGGAGAATAGATAAATTGCTGTGACTTGGTACTTGTATGAATAAGAAGTTATTACTACAAACATGCTTTTACCCTAAACCTCTGAGACTCAAAAGCAAAAATTTCAGAAAGTGGGCCCTTTCAATAAACCACAGTGGATCTGTTTTTAAATACTCTTTTAATGTCTCTTTAAACATAACTATCTGTACAGTAAATATTTGCAATTTTATTCAGGTTTGTGACTTTTTACTAATGGATAAGCAGGAGAAAATGGATAAAGAGGAATTTAAAAGCCAGCTGGAACTGATAATTTAGAGTATTCACAACAAATTATGGAATATTTCTTTTACATTACCTCATTTAATGCTTGCAATAAGAGGTTATTGTATTGTTATCCCGTGCACATGAGTGACTTGAGATTCCAAAAGGTGAGGCATTCACCTTTTCTGTAAAAGACTAGGTTGGTTGGCCTGACTGCTCTTTCTGAAGTCCTTATTCTTGCCTCTACAATAAATGGTAAATTCATTTGTAGTAGGGCTAAGTTAAGCAGCATATGGGCAGGGAAAATGCTGAGGAGACCTTGCATAAAAACAGAATAAAGTGACCAGTTAGACAAAAGGGAGAATTAATTGGCAAATAAAATTATGATGAATTACCCTCTTGAGAAGAGCAAAAAGACAATTGGCTTCTCAAATGCAGAGATACAGAGGTTGTCAACTCAATTTTTCAGCACAGCTCAACTACAACATAGTTTCTATTAAACCACAGAAACCAAAAGATGGATTTTTTGCTAAGCTACTAATATTAATGATGTAATGTGACAGGAAAAAAAAAGCCCATATATTAACTTATTTAACACAACCCTTCTCACACACCTTGGTATTTGGCTTAGTTGGTAGGATTCCATCAATCTGTAAATCCTCTGAAAGCCAGCTCATTCGTAGATCTGGTTGCCTGGAAGAGTAATACTTCTTGCTACAGGGAACAGTATGTTTCCACTCCCCCAAAGAAACTTTCCCTCAGATTTGCATCCCAAACTACAGAATATAGGATCTTTGGAAAGAGATCCAGTTACTCTGACTTTGTGTCCTTCCTAAGATATAGGGTAATGGAACAGCCAGGCAGTCAATGGTCACCCACAGATGGACATCTGCTGATCACAGAAACATCTTTCTAAAACCATCCTCCCTCCCTCCTGGTAGGGATCTTGTATTAATATGCATGACTGAATCATTATCCCACTCAACATATGTATGGTTGAATAATTCATTCCACTCAACTGGCCAATCAGCTATCCCAAACTCCAAGGAACATTGAGCTTTGACAGGGAGGATCTGGGGTTAAGGCTGACCTGGGGTAACCTACCTGGCCAAGAAGGCCAGCTAGATGGGAAGTAGGCAAATCCATTTAGATAAACAAGATGAGGCTACATTTCTATCATACTTATGTTGTGTACATGGTGTTCAATCAGTGTTTCTTGTATAATTGTTGAAGTGTCATGAGAAGTAGAAATCAGGGGTCAGTGCCCAAACTGATTTTGTTGAACAAATTTGATATTGCCAAAAACCTGCTTTATTGAGTAAAGTGGCAGTAGAGTGAAGGGTGCATATATTTTTTCCACAGGACATGATGTGTGTCATGTGAGCTTTTTAATCTTCTAAGTATGAAAGGATTTGTGTGTGCACACATGCATGCACATGCATTTCTACTTAACACTTACAAGGAAACAAACAACAAAAAAAGGTGGAACAGAAGGACTGGGAGAGAGGCATGACCAAAATTTAGTAATTCTCATAGCCCCTGTTTGGCTTCTTTTAGGCTTGTATACAGCAACATCAGGCAAGCAGTTCAACTGTAAGTCAATATGTCTTTGTTCGGGGGTGGGGGCTACATGAGAAATGAACTTTTGTGAGTAGACTTAATGTCTAACTGGCATTAGGTACCTGGAAGTGAAAATTCCGGAATTCAAGAATGAAAATTCCAAAGTTCTTTAAAAGTTCCAATTCAATAAACCAGATTCCAGTACACCAAATGAAAAGAGATGAAGGAAAAGAAACAGTCCTCCTACCAGAGCATTTTGCAGATAATGAAAGCAATGACTTTGACTTGCAGGAGGGTGATTTCAGCATATCCGACGCAGGGCTTGGCTAGAGCTCTCTCATTGTCTCTTTCATGCAGTTATGCTATTAGCGTTCAGAATATCTTACATGGAGGAAAACACTTTTCTTCGAGCTATTCCATTTTTCAATTACCAAAGAGCTTTGAGTTTAAAGGTTCACAAAAAAACCCATCATGCTCCTATCACGGACATACCCCTTGTCTAATGGGAAGTGACGAGATCACCCTTTTAGACACTCAGTGCACATTACTTAAACACCCAGCTGCCCTATTCACACTTGGAACGCACTGTGCAATAAACCTATTTGATCTTTTTTATTGTCAGGAATGTATGCAGGATTTTCTTCTTTGCTATAGGAACAGATTTCTCCTTTGCAGTGTAGGAAGTGATTCACCTCTAGGAGGCTAATTTCTTATAGTTGAGTGCAGGATCTTAATAAATAAACCAAAAAGTGAAGTGCTATTTTGAACAGCCCTCACACCAGCAGGAAGAATCAGTGAATGAGGAACCATGGAAGACTGTTCACTACATACCCATTTACTCCAAAATATTATTTGGATCAGCATTGGATATTTTTTAATAAATTATAAGTGATTCTTCTTTCTGTATTAATTAAGAACTTACACTACTCCTCAAGTGTTTTAACTCCCCCAGTGCCAAACTTAAGTCCTCTGGATTAATCCTAATGCATGAAGGGCTTTGAAAACACAACAATAGTAAGCAACAACACTTAAGAAATCAAGATCTGTGCAGGTGCTGGTAGAATGCACACACACACACACACACACACACACACACACACACACACACAATGACAGATAGCGAATGGCAATTAGAAAGATTTCCCAAACTGTTAAAACAAAATAAAAATTTGAGGCTTACAATATGTTAAATTTACATCGCATCTCCACTTTAGAAGAAAGTATCAGAGGGAGAAGGATGGGAAGCTCTTAACAGAGGGCCTAGCACAGAGTGAGTAGTCAATAAAAGCATGGAACAAAGAAAAACAATGACAAAACATAGGGATGGAAAGAAAATCATTTTTGGTGGTGTTTTTATATAGTAAATTTGCAGGACAGGAAGGAAGAGACTCAAGAGTCTTTTGTCGGGGATGGGGGTATCTGATGAGATATCCTAGGTGTGGTTATCAAGGTGCACAGCCTATTCCAGTTTAACCAGTCAAGTAATCGGCTCGTTCTTCCTATGCCAAAGCAATACTCTCTTGCTAAAACCTGCTTCTTCATACATGGGCTTTTGTTGGTTTGAGAAACTGGTAGACATTCCGAGATGATAGTTACTGGGATTTTGAGTCCAGATTCTCTAAATCGGAGTCCAAATTCTGTAATTTGGCAAGGGAGAGAACAGCTAACCCACTGTGATGCTGAAGTGTCTCAACAGAAACTGGGATTGGAAACCTATCCATCAGGGATTCCTAGCAATGATTTCCCAGTCTCACAATCAGAACAGTAATCTCATTAAGTCTTATTTTCAGAGTACACTCTGAAAAAGCTACAGATTTTACACTTCGCTCACCTTTATCCCAACATGTAAATTTTCTTCACTGATGACTCTTTGAAGGCAGTAGTACAGAATTCGATAAGACTTTTTGAAAATGTCCGATGGAAAATTTAAAAGAGTTTCCTTTGGTTTCTTCAAGGTAAATTCTTGCCTATAGTTTCAGTACTGATTTCTTAAGATTAAGTCTATATTCATTACACTCCTATGATTGTGTTCACTTTCACCTAAACATAGCTGAGCAATTGAAATTTGCATTTGGAGTTATAGAGTGAAAAGCAAATACAAGCTAATTTCATGAAATAATCTCCCTAGGAAAGAACAAACCATATCAAAACAATCCCCTTTGTAGACTTTCAATAAAACTATTCTGTATCACTTACAGAATACTCATCAGAAGCAGGATTGAAAGGCATTGTTTCAAAACTATTATGTGCAAATCATCTAATTTTTCAAGGTTGATGAGTGTAATTTACCCATCTTTGGTTACTGAAGGGGTTATATATGATGAACAAAACTTGAGAGTTCATCCATTTCATTTCTGTTATTGAGTTGCCCACATTTGTTTGTGCTTTATGTCCATGTAATTGATTTGTATAATTCTGTCCAAAGCAGATGGGCAACTGCTCATGACCACTTTCAAACCATTTAGATTATTATTGTACTGATGTTTATTCAAGGCCAAATGGAGAGAACATAAAAGGTGTGATGTTCAACTTAGCATAACAATATCATGAAAAATCGATTTGGTCTCAGCAGCAAAATAGATTCACACTACCAATCTGTTTCATAAGTGCAGGTGAATTGCTTCTGTCCATGTGGCTGGACTGGCTGTCCAAATTAAATATGGCATATTTTCTAGTTCCACAATATAACACAACCTCTCCAAGAGTATAAAAAGTAATCATCTCCAATGCTACTTGATGTTAAAATTCATAATGAAGACATACCACTCCTCATACTTTTGAACAAGGTGATAAAAAATGATAAATATATACATTTGACAATCCAGAGAGCCATATTCTACTTAAGTAGTTTTACTGACAACATTCACACTGTCTCTGACTTTCATCAATCAACAGATTTTTAAAATTATTTTAGTAATATATTCTGTTGAACTTCACACCTCTGTAGTCTTTCTTTGAATTATAATTAGCATCAATGAAGGGAAAGGGGAAGTGGAAAGGTTGGGGAAAAGAAAGAAGAGAAAAAAAGAAAGGAAAAGAAGAGAAAAGGAAAAAACAGAAACAAAGTCTTTGTAAGTAGGGAGGGAAGAGTAGAGAGGTTAAAGGGAAGGCAAGAAAATGGGGAAAAAAAGAAGAACCAAGATACATCATGTAAAGGTACACATTCCCAATGATGAATGTCATCATATTGTATACTTAAAATGTACCAATAAACTTAATAAATAAAAGTAATATCATGTATGATTCTCTAATAAATCAAGGATTCCTTCTCTAATTTCTAGGATAACCACTTTAAAGCCAACTGTGCTAGTAATTAGATAAAACAAAAATAAGGTATATATTCAAAATATAATTAGCATCACTGAAATCCTATGGTATCTATACAGAACCTTTCAGTTTTCATTTCTGGGAATTTATTAAAATAATTTAAATTATATTCTAGTTTACATTTGACACTTAGATAGATCCAAACAAGTTTAGGGGCCATTGTTTATTAGATAAATGGAAGTACACAGCTTTCTGTATGGCATCACAAGCTAATCAAAACTCCCTAAAATCCAGATCAGTCACGATGCTTTGGAAAGGCTAGAAAGTTATTTAAATTTTTCCCCAAGTACCAGCGAACAATTTAGCACAGCATGCAGACCAAAGATGTCACCAAGACACTTAAGATGCACATACAAGTTGAGCATGAAGGCAGAAATGCCTAAGTAATTGGGAAGAAAAGCAAATGACCTCTAATCATTTACTAAAGGTCATGTTGGCTGAGATTTGTTTGAAGCGTCCCAGTACCATTTTCTTTCTTTGAGCATGAGGGGAGACTGTACTTCTCAGACCCCTTTATAGTCTAAGATCTTTGAAACTGATTTCTAGCCAATAAAATATGGGTAGAAATGTTAAAAGGCATGATCTATGGCATTTCCTGGCCTGACAATGACTTTCCTGATCTCCTCTTACCCGATTTTATTTGAGGCCTACCCAAATTTATATGGGAAAACAGGTTTATTTTAAAAATCAAAGTTTTGATGATTAGTCCAAAACACTCTAAGCCAGAAAGCTTTGGAATCATTGAAAGATGAAAGCTGTCCAGAACAGTCTAATAAAGGCTATAAACATCACAGTAAACTATATTTTAAAACCTAAAGTCTATATCTAATACACCCATTATGGAGTATGAAGGATTTATATACCATGATAAACAATTTAGGATTTAAAAAACCCCACTATATATAATGCAATCTTTTTTGATTGTGGAGATGATTTCCAGTGCCACAGGTTCCCCATGCTGAACACTGGTGTTCTTTGAGTAGCACTGTTGCACACGGCAAGAGTAATACAGCTGAGTCTACAGGAACTTGTGACATTCCCGAGTTGTATTCTTAAATAAAGCACTTAAATGCAAGGTATTTTTAATACTGCTCTCTTTCTATGATATCACCCAGACAAAAACTACTTCAGCTATTTTAACTTTCCTATTTATTTACTGAAAATGAATGGAAATTTATTATATATACATTACTTCAATTTATTCATATCATAAAATCTATACTTACGCCCTTCTCACAAACACCCATTACTAGACTCCTTCCCCAAGTGAAGGATAATTTAGCTTTACAGAAATGTAAATGATGCCATGCCTTATACATATTAGTATTTTTAAAGCTTCCATATAAAAGGCTACAGGTTTTACAATGATGATAGTACACATAACAAGTTATTTTAAGGTATGCTTGAAGTTCTACATTTAAACATGAAAGTTATTTTCTTTATTTCCTTCTTTTATTCATTTGTCTATTTATAAACTCAAACCCCTTGTAACATTTCCCTCTTATATTTAGTGCAGCTTGATCTTTTGGTTAGAAAAGTATGCTGCCACGTTTTTCAATTTTCTGAATCGTTCCTTAAGCAACTTTACCTTATAAAATGCTAGCACTACAGTGAAATGGTTACACTACAATAAGAAAAAAAAATATATATATATATTCACACACAAACATTTTTAACCCTTTTCTCTAAAGTGAATAATTATTGGTGAAAGAATAGTTTCTGCCCAAAGAAGGCTTTTGAATGGTGTAGTCCCTAATGCCACACTGTAACCTCAGAGTGTGAATGAGCTTGTCACGAGAGCATATAATCCTCTAGTCAAAAAAGAAGAAAATGTGTTAAGACATAATTAAATACTTACTTTTGGGAAAAATATAGGAAAAGAAACTTCATCTTTTGTCAAACACACTTTTGTTAACCTAGACTTTGCCAGATTTGCAGCATGTCAAAACTGGTCTGTTCCTTAGCCATTTAAGTAGCAAGAATGCCTACTCATTGTTCATGACTAGTTTCCGCTTGCATGTGACAAAACAGCTAGTTGGAGAGTCAGCCTCGGTCAGTGTCTATTTAGGGCAAAATGTCAAAAAAGAATGTCCTGCATTTGGGGCTCAACAATAATGAACATGGCTAAATCTGAAAATTAACAAAAGAAAGTGAACAGCTTTTTAAATTCTGAAGAACATTAGATTCTGGTGTCCTTTTTGTTCTGATTGTTGTGGCTTAACACTCTGAAAAGACCACCTGTTGGGCAGCCATTTTGTGATTGTATTAAATGCAGTGATTGCATAAAAGAACACTTTCCAAAATAACCTGGCATTATTATTCACTTATTTTATAGTAAATCTGCATTCAAAACCTGCGCTAAAACATGAGGCTTTTCTTCCAAGTGAAATTTAAAGCTATAAGTTTAATGTAAATGCATACTCAACTGCAAATGCATGATTTTATGGTCAAATACATTATACCTAAAAAGGAGTTCAAGTAAACCTTTGATATGTCAATTAGAGAGTATGGTGAATAAAGTGAAACAGTTAAAAGTGGTGCATGGCAGACAGAGAATCCCAGAGGAAATGACATAAAACTGATAGCACATAATTATTATGCTGACACTGAGAGACATAATGTAGTTAGAGAAAATTACTGTTGTCTGTTAAAAGAATGTGATCTCAGCAATCCTGAAAGCTGCTTTTACTGATACAATACCTCTACATTCATGAAAAAAATAAAAATTATGTCCATAATTTATGGGCTTTGTAACTCATTTATACTAAATATCTCCTCTAGAACACAATGAAAATGAAAATATTATTGTTCAAGTTCAACCAGTGAAAAAGTTTATGTGCAGGGGACAAGTATGAAAATAAAGGTAGAGAAATACTAAAATTAAAAAAGAAACTTCCTAAAACAAAGATCATTAAGTGCAAAAAAGATCATTTGCTGTAACCATCTTGCTAATAAATTTTGAAGAACATAGATTTTTTACATTCTGTATAACAAAGTTATCTGGGATACACGAACAAATGCTTTGGATCTTTGGCTCTTTTTCATTTTTTGGCTCTGTTAAAAGAGTGTGAAAATCTGTACTATATTCCATGATTTTCAGAAATACACAACCTGTATAGTTAATGCCTTTTCTGAATTTGGAAAACACAATAACTTTCAAAATATTTTTAAGATAGTCTCTGGTTTCCAAGGTTTCTTAGACATTTCTCATTGCAGTTTAATCCTGATTATAGCCTGTTTCTCAAAATGATTTGCTTCATTTATTTTAAATTTAATCTACTTAATAACCTTATGTAAATTGAGTGGAATAAATAATTATATTGTTACCAAAATAGCACTTTGTCACTCAGATATAACCAAAAAGTTTTCCCCTAAGTCTTAAATTTTCATTCACTCAAGACTTTACATTTATGCATTTTTAAAAAGTTTAGATTTATTCCTATGTTGTATTAATGAACTTTTCTTGAAAGAGAAAAAAAAAGTGCTTACCTTAAGCTTTATTTCCAAAGTGATAGAGAAATTTCCAAGTTGTCACATTTGTGAAAGATTCTACTGTTGATTCATGCAAAGTATCTTGCCATGTTCATCAGTTCTCCAATAAGTTCCTTAATATACAGAGTCTTATAGTGTAAATTCTAAATGTTCCGTCAAAGAGTGAGTTCCTAAAATTCCTTTCTGAGTAGATATAAAGGAAGACTTCTTTTCTGGTAAATAAGCACACTTGAATTTTATTTCTCTAACTTGATGTTATTAATGAAATGCTTTACATCTCCATACCCAGAAGCAAGCATAATCCCTGGTTTTTCAAGAACAATATTGTTCCCTAACACAAAGAAATGTAGCATTAAAATATAAATATGTAGAACAATAGAGCAAAAAAGAAAACATTCAAGAATAAGGAGGCCATTATAAATGAGATAACTCTCCTCCATAAACTGGGAATTTTCATGGTGAAAAAATTATAAATGCACTCAAACATCATTATCATGTTTGGAAGTTCAAGATACAGAAATTACCTGGCAACTTTAAATTCTAGTTCATCTCTCACATATTTTGGCTCTGTATGGATTTATTTCCATGCCATAAATACCACTCAACAGAATATATATCACATTCTTCTTCCAAAAGAAGAAATACATGGAAAAAATGACAAAGGACATCATTCCATGCTCAAACTATGAACAAACAGTATTAGAGTCCCTCAGAAGTCATTGATTTGGGGGGTACTGGGGACTGAAATTGGGAGCTTGGAAGGCAGGTGGCAGAACCACTGAGCTAAATCCCAGCCCAGAAATCAGTGATTTTTTTTAAAGGCAATACAATATAAACCTATTAGTGATGTTATTCTATACTTACACTGAAATATACAGTAATTTACTCTCCTAATGAGAATAGCATTTTACAAATACACTTAAAATTCAGGCAAAATCATATGATAGATAATACATTAATGAGTTCCCTGTTTGCTAAAAAGACTGATATCATTGATTTAGTTGGACAAAACCATGGATAGAAATTTAACTTTACATGGAAATGTAGGTTAGAATTTTTTAAAAAGTACACAGAAATATATCTTTACGAGATCACAATATACTTGGAACTGCAAGAGCTAATGAGTAAAGAGGTAAAGGAGGAGAGGTGAAGGAAATAAGAGAAATGGAGCAGAGGAAAGTAAGAATTGAATGGAAGGTGTTATTGATTATAGCTAGCGGTCAGAAACAAAACTAGAAAAATAGGAAAGGCTTCAATATTGGAAGGAAAATTTTCCAAAAAAATATATACCATATAATAAAAAGGAAAAGGAAAGAAGAAATGATAAAAAGACTTTCAGGCTTTCCACTGAGCATATCTGTGGGGGCGGGGGGTGGATTAAGCAAGCAAGAAAGAAAAGAAACAGAGAAATTGAAAATTTCCCAAAAGGAGTCTCATCTGGACGGCTTCATCATACCTTCCTTTGCATATCAAGAATTTAATTTTGCATTCTCTTTGTCTATCTTGAGGCATACTTTGAGTTTATGCCACAGATTTCTTTTTCTTTGAAAACTCTCCCCATAGTTTAAAAGAAAGGAATCAGATCTTTGCTTAGACTCTTTTGTCCCAAGTTCAAGAAAGATGAGAATGTGTTATATAGCTACACTTGGGTACTTGCTCATTTTCTCTGCTACACCTATAACAGCACCATTTTCCTTGTCTTTCAGACACTTTACTCATTAAACTACAGTAATATCAACAGACCCTATATTATGAATTTGTTATTAATCATTAAAACTGTTCCTATGTGTTCATGGGATAGAGCAGAATAAGATATAATAACTTAAATTGCATTTAAATCCCGGGGTTGTGGTTCTCAATTGAGGAAATGTTTAAGATCTGTCCAGGCTGTTAGTGGGATTGGAACCTCCACCAGGAGGGGCAGTTTATTTCTGGATACCAACGCTATCCTAAGCCTTTGCTTGAATAAACTCAAATTTAAATTCTGCCTCTGGAACAAGTCCTTCCCTGACTCTTATACGGGTTTTGGCCCAAGGCAGCCTAAGCTTACCAAATTCTGATCAATATTTATAGCTTGGGGTTGATTCTGACCTGAGCAAACCCATAACACGGGAGGATACCTGGCCATTGATTTTCCCACAATAGATCATATGGGAAAATGACAAGGACCTGGGCAGCCACATGGGGTCACCAATTGATACTCTAACCTGCTCATAATACCTGGGTGAGGAACTAGTCTTCGCTATAAAATCTAAGGTATCATTTATTTCTCACTTCACAAGGACACATAAGTATATAGGCACATTCTTCTCTACTCAATTATTGAAACTCCATGGAAGGAAGACACCACTGTTCAGCTGATGACACCAGGCCCTCCATATGCAATCTGGCTTATGCCCATCCCCCTAACTAACTGAAGGCCGCAGCCCTTGTCCTGAGCTTCTCTCTGGCGCCCCTGGTAACCCCATCTATCAATGCTGCAATGTTACCGTGAGGTTGTTTGTAGTTTGTATTATCTTTCAGGAACCTTTCTGAAATGAACTGTTGATGCTGCAGTTTTTGCACATCCCTCAACTTGTGAAGAATTCACAGCCGGAACTTGCAAGCCGGAATCTAATCAGGTTTGCTAAAGCACACCATCTAAAAGCTGACTTCTGCATTCTTACTGATTAAACCTTCCATCTAACAAAAGCTTTTTGCATTTCAGAATTCATTTTCCTCCTTTCACTATTTTTTTCTTAATTGCTACACCAGAAAACTATATTTAGGAGCAAACTCTTACAAAACCTTTGCTTCAGATTTATGTGAGCACACACAGTAAATGTGTGTGTGTGCATGGGATATTTGAATACGAACTGTAAAACACATGTTTATTTGATACACAGAAAGTTCTAGGTAGACGTAGCTTCCTTTTGAATTTACTCCTTTCTCTGGACCAGTTATGTAACAAACAGCCTACTACGTACTTAGAGATATTTTATACAGCAATAGACTTCAGAAATTATTGTTTTCATTTATTATTGTATTCATTTCATTTAGAAGCTGTTATTGTTTTCTTTATAATCAATTTCAAGGGAAAAAAATGACTCATCAGTTTCTGAGAAGAAATTTGTTGGGGTCCTACTAGCATTTGCTAACACTTCCTGGCTTAACTTTTTTCCTTCCAGAGTACCAATACAGGGTGCTTACACTTTCACTGAAATTTTACCTATTTTGTTTTTCTGCTATGAAGTATTCTTTTAGGTTTTTAAAAAAAAATATTAGAAAGTTGTAGTCATCTAACATATTTGTCTGCAAGAGATGTAAAAAACCCCCACATAATGACAAATTAACTAGAAGAGTCATAGCTCTGTCCTGCAATCACCCACTTCGGAAATGCAGCCATTTCTTGCCTAAAAAGCAACAGCTATGTGAAAGCTACCAGCACCAGCACACCTGGCTAGGGCAGGAAGAAAACGTAAGACTTTGTCCATTTGAATTTGCAGGAGAGGAAAAGATGGAATGGGATAACCCCATGTGAGAACTTGGTTCAAACATTCAGAGTTAAACCTTGCTAAATAAAAGATAGACAAGGCCATTATTAGCAAAGAAAAGTATGTCCTTGGGGCAGAGAGAAAGGCTGTTTCCTACAGCATTATTGAGTGTGGCAGCCAAGGCTAATTTCATTCTTTTCTTGTGTCAACCTAAGTTGAAGCTACCAAGGACTTACACAAAACCTGGTGGGCTGCGGCAATCTCGGGGAAGCAGTTACAGTCACTCAGTCCCTACAAAGAGGAGCTTTGTGGCTGCTTGGAGGAAGGGCTGGCGTAGGCAGAGGAAATGATAGCTGACATGTTGGCTACGCAAAAGCCAGGTAGTTACTGTTGGAGATGGTCTTTTTCTGTGAGGTATTCTCTATTAATTATCCATGTGGACAGGAATTGTTTCTCTTGAGCAGTTACTGATACAGACATTCAAACAGTTAATGAAACTCCATCTGTATAGGGGCTTCCAAGTGGGAGTGCAGGCTGAATTCATTAGTTTCAAATGTGAGGCTTTTTTTTTTTTTTTTTTTTTAA
>NW_022900929.1:58704848-58710831 GCF_012274545.1 Fukomys damarensis | reverse complement strand
TTTAAGCAAGGAGAAAACCACAGTCCAAACAAACGGCACTTGTAAAGTTCTGAAAAGACATTGCTATTAGAAATGGGAGGGGAAAAAGAGAATAAGTGCTTTTTGAGGAAACCCTACTTTCTTTAAAATGAAAAATAATGGTAAAGGTTTCTATATGTAATTAAAATCTCATTTTGAAGTCACCACTGACCCTGGCTTCCAAAGGACTCAATTAACAGGAAACTGCAAAGAAAAGGGTATTTTCTTCGAGATACTTTATAATATACTCCTAAGTAGACAATATATTAGATAGTAGCTTTCACCTACAAAGGATAAGCAATTATGGTTCACTGCGGGGAAGGGGACAGGGGTATGGGGTTAGAGAAACAGGTTTATAATATGGAAATTAGATTTTCTTCCTAGTGTGCATATTTATCATTAGATGGATACTGATCCAGGCTGTACAAAACCTAACTTGAGTAATAAATTTATCTTATTTCTTCAAAAATAAACTATAAATCCTTTTCTCTACCCTTACTTACAATATTTCACCTGAGAAAGAGGCCGCCCAGCTAAGTTCTCCTTTTCCAGAAAGGCTCTCTGTTCTCACAGTTAAAGAGGAAAATGCACAGCCCTGGGGCCACCTCATTCACTGGGACCTCATGGTTTAAAGTTACAGTACTGAACCGAGGCCACTATGGGTGGTGGAAAGGACAGGAGAGACAACGTGCCACCCTACGTACGATACTGAAGTTGAAAACCAAGCCAGTCGCCAGTAAGGGATGTGATTAAGCACTGCCTCTTTGAGTTCTCCGAAAAATTGAATCTTATAAATTCTGTACCTGAAATAACCTGCCACATACTAAGGGCACTGACACATTGAGTGGCTCAGCCTACCGTGAAGACAGTGACCACCAGGCACACTTGGGAAAAGGCCACTGCGGTGGTGCCTGCTGTTACAGCTAATGAGCAAACGCAAGGACACCTGGGATGGGAAAATATTAATTATACTAAAGACCAGCAAACTACCTGTTAGTCTATACCTGTGAGGATCTAAAACTAAGCAGCTCCTGAATTTCTCTACTTCCCTTTGATCACAGAAGCAGACCCTGGGAATTTTCCGAATCCTCCTTTTCTTACAGGCTTTTCCCCCCCTTCCCCTTCCTGGTCCTTAATGGAGATCTTGAACTGCAGAGCCGCCGTGTCAGAACTCAGATGGTTAACATTCACTTCTTGCTGTTTTATTGCATATTACTGTGCGCGCCTGAGCAGCGGGAGCAGATTCGGGCAATTACAATCAAGTCAGGGCACACGCCGCGGCGGAGCGACACGAGCATGATGAGGATACTGATGAGGCACTTATCGAAAACCCCACATCATCCACACTCATCAGCCACAACATGTCACCCCAAATGAGGCATCAGCTGCCTTCAAAAGGCTCATTGCACAGTGTTTACCGCTTCCCTCGGACCCACTTTTGATTTTACGGTCAGAACTGGGTTCAAACAGCAGCTGTCTGGCAGGGGCAGATCAGCGGCTCCTCGCCGCTTCCCGGGAGTCCTGGGGCTTTGTCTGGGGAGCACTGGGGAGCAGGGGCTGGCAGGGCGAAGGGACGTGGGAAGGCAGAGAAGGGTCCAGTTCCGTTTCTCTCAAAGAGGAATCCCTTTCCCAGAAGGGGCCCTTGATTAATTTCAAGCACTAGCACACAGTGGTGGCATAATGGGGTTGGGGGCGGGGAAGCAAAATAAGGATCCTTTCAGAGATCTCCTTAAAATAGTAACGGGGTGGGTGGGACCTCTCACGCAGACACAAGTCCTTAGAAAGGTCAATCCCTCTGGAAAAGACAGATCCAACCAGGAGAGCTGTTCAAGTGGTAAAAAAATTTAATTCTTTCATCATCAACTCATTCTTGGGTGGTTGTGAGGAGCATTCATTAGCCACGTTTAGGATGACTTTACTCCAGAAACCCTGTTTCTCTGCTGTAGGAGGAAGAAGATGGATTCCTAGTAATAATACTTAAAACTACTTGTTCGTTTTGTTTAATGCAACTTGTGGCTGAACTCATCTGTTGGGGGGAATCTAATTGTTTACACTGCAAAAAGAATGAAAAGGATTTTCCATCTAGTGAATTTTTCAAACTGCAGACGTGTCTTTTTGCGCCAGGCATGTTGCTGGCACTTTTTTCTTTTTGCACATATTTATTGTGGTTGTCATTTATTTTAATCAGTGTCATTTATTTTAAGGCTAAATGTTCCAGATTATGTAAAAACATCCTATGGTAAAATGTTTTTGCTAGATGTAGACCAACTGATCCCATACCAGTAAAAGCAATACAGACTTGGCCTTTTTCTCCCTTTGGAAGCTTCTTCAGACCCTTCTCTTCAATCCCTAATTAGTGTTGTCTCAACCGCACTCTCCATGGCAGTGAGAATGAACAGCAGCACATATGGAGCTTGGAACCAAGCAGGGTTAGTGCCACATGCAGAGTGTTGTTCAGCAAGGGCAGGGGAAGAGTAGCAGGTAGGTTCAGAGAGACAGTATAGCCAGGAGTAGGCCAGCAGGAAGAACCATCTTAGAAACAACCCACTCGCTGGTCTGAAATCCTCCTTTAGGTACTAGGCATCATGAACTCTATTTTCAGTTTAATCACAACCATTGCCGTGTGTGTGTGTGTATGCATGTATGTATGTATGTATGTAGCTTGGCATTAAGCTTTTAATATCTAAAAAAAGGAGAAACAGACTAAATAAACCCCTTGTTTTGAAGAAGGTTGATGATTTTTGAAAAAATAATTTACTTTTATGGTAATTCACTCTACCCACTCTTTAGAAGTTAACCAGAAATTTCAGAAAAGGGCTCCTTGAAGGACACAGCTTTTATCTCAGGGGCTGTGTTCACTTTCTTTCCTCCTAGGCCCCTTTCTCTAAGACTCCTGTCAGGTTTCTGATACTTTGTTTTAGTCTTTTCTACCCAAACTCTTCTATAGTTTCTGGGATCTTTCCCAAATTTAAACCCATGGGTTTGTACTACACACTTGGGTTCCAGGGAAACTCCCTGACATGCTCTCAGTGGTGGCTGCAAGCCTCAGAGTGGGCTCTCGGTTCTGTTAACCACGGAGCAGTCAAGGCAAAAGGCACAAACACAGCTTTTGTCATGTCAGACTCTTGGGGTCCTAAGGCTTGATGCCTTAAGACCCTGTTCTATGAGATGATGGTCAGTGAATACTCAAAGGAAGAGGAAACATGAATGCAGAAAAGAAAATGAGCCACCACCATAGGAGAGGGGAGAATTTTGGAAGGTTAGATTAGAAGTTTACTCAAAAGTCTCAAATTCACCTTGGTCCTTCCAAGTTTTGCCCATGACTCATTTTCACTAAGTGATATCTCATTAACCTTTAATTTAGCATTTCCTTTTTAGAGTCCATTCAGTAGTGACATCTATCTATGATATACAGAGAAAAGTAATATTTAGAGTTCATCAGATTATGGAGAGGATTTATGGAGTAATCAGATACATTTACTGGGCTTTAGCAATCTTAAAAAATATCAATAATGAGCCTGGTGTGGTGGCGCACACCTGTAATCCCAGCCCTCAGAAGGCTGAGGCAGGAGGATCGCTGTGAGTTCGAGACCAGCCTGGGCTACAGGTCAATCTCAACTACATAGTGAGACCCTGTCTCAAAAACCCCCAAAAAAAAAATCAATAATGTTTGCCTAATAGTAGGTGCTAAGGTCCACAAACATTACCCATAATTCTTTAGGAAATGTTAGTATCATTATGTTGCATATGTTAAATTTTTTATATATTGGATAACTTTCAATATTTTGCTACTGGGGACAGGGGGAACTCTGCAAATTAAGCACTGCATGATAAATTCTAGGCAATTTTCCAAGCCATGTGAAAAGGAATTATTCCTGGAATATCAGAGGAACTCACTGGTCAGATGGCTATTGAGTAACCTAGTTCTCAACATCTGGTTTACGAATCTAGAGTAAATCACTTTTGCAGACCCTCGCCTAAAGCTCCAAAAGAAGATCCATCCAGGTGAGAAAGTTTGCATGTCTGTACACATGTCTGGAGTGAGTGTGTGTGTGTGTGTGTGTGTGTGTGTGTGTGTGTGTGTGAGAGAGAGAGATGTCTTTTTTGGGGTCATCATCTAACGCTATTTGTGATGCACATTCTAAATTAGGCAAAAGGGATGCATCTTTCAAATGCAGATCATGTTTGCATTAGAAGAGCAATGAGAACACTTGTCAGTTTCAGAACATTTATGTGCTAGAAGTACTGTTAGCAGAAGAGCAGTTTAGATAAATTCAAGACTTTTTTTGCTGATCACAAACATTAAGCCTCACACCTGAAGCCCTCAACCCCCTGCTGTGCTCTAATCCTAGCACCATTCACCCTCAGAGACTCAGAGTGCTGTGCCTCAGCTCTCAAACCTTTGATTGCCCTTAGTTTGAATGCCACCACCTGCAAAAATGCCTTTTTATTCCCTTTGAGCCTCTTGAGAAGGAAGTAAAAATGATAATTCATGACAAACATTAATTAATTGTTTACAAGATGATCTTTTCTTTTTCCAACTTCTTGTTCAGCAGACACGTTGAACTGCAAGATCCCACTCGCGACGCCAGAATTTGTCAAGAGGCCCGCATTGTTGTTTCTCACTGAGGCATAGGACCCACTACAGCCCATTGTTTCTTTAGCTCAAGTGGGCCTGTCTGGTTAGCATTGGAAGAATGGGGTGACATGCGTGAGTTCCCAAGTATAAAAGAACTACCGGTTCTAGGAAGGTCTGGGAGTTTAGCACTGATGCAAAGTAAATAAACATTTTTCACCACCTCTTGCTCCATGTGATTTTTTAAAGGTCAAGAGCTGCCATTACAGTATTTTAAAAGCTTCAAATTACATTTAAAGAACGTATCACTAAACTCACAGAAACCTTATCAGAATTTGGGGACCTACTGTGACTATTTGGTCCTTGAGTTTGTCATCACTGGAAGGTGGGTTGTAAAAGGAATGCAGATGCCCTGTTGTTTCTGATATCCTGCAATTTGCTCAAGTGAATGTTGCTCAAGTTCTTCCAAATTTTCCTTCAAAATATGGAAAATGTTGAGGTACTTCAATTTCAAAATTTCATGGAGTCCATATCATAGGTCAAACATTTAGAGCAGACAAGAATAAGGCTTTGAGGGCCTTTCACGACAAATGTGTTCAAAATACGGAATGGGTCATGTTCCTGTGAAACCTACAAAATGTGTGTGTGTGTGTGTGTGTGTGTGTGTGAAAGAGAGAGAGAGAGAGAGAGAGAGAGAGAGCACAAAGTAAAAGGCAGAGGGAGATTTCTTTTTTAAATTAAAGAATAAAAAGCTTACTCGAAGGAAATGTAGAGTAACAGTGGAAAGACTTCCTCGGCAACTGAGGTTTTCAGATTTCAAATTAGGAGCCCTTAGATCACAGCAGCTGAGCTAAAAATCAATTCTATATTTTCTGAGTTAATACTAAGGATTGCACTTAACAGACACGGAGACTAATAAGGTATGCAGAAGGAATAAAGCAGCACACACACACACACACACACACACTCACACGCACACACAAATTCAGGCCTTAGTTTTGGCCATGATCCAGCACAATGATGTTTCAACCAGATTTGAAAAAAAATCAATAACATCTGTGGTATAATGGTTAATTAAAGCAGCTCTTCAGCAGAGCTCAGAAGGAGAGGCTCGGCCTGAAATTCAGACAGCTGAAGCTTGATTATCAGGAAAGAATGCTTTTTTAGCTACGAGTGGATAGGCCAAAAGCTGCAATGTGCCGAAATGGGGAGAAAAATTGCTTTTATTTTAACTTTCTTTAAGTAATCAATACATGCTTTTCACCTGCATTAGGACACTGCTCAGATCCAAAGCCTGTTACTCCACTTCAGCATAAATTCTAGCTACTGTCTTTTGAACCTTAGGTTTAAAAAGAAGCCCCCATGTCCTGCAAAGCAAAAGGAAAAGAA
>NW_022900929.1:58686402-58703892 GCF_012274545.1 Fukomys damarensis | reverse complement strand
ATGCAGGTTTGGGGGCATGTTCTTGAGATCAGTTAAAGCTTGTGCTCTAGGATGATTTGAAGGGTTTAATTCATAAGCAATACACAAAGCTTTCCTGACCTTGGGGTATACAGAGATCACAGCCAAAGTAGTAAAACTGCACAAGAAAACTACTAAAACATCTCAAGGAAACTGTGAAGAGCAAGGTCAAATTTCCCACCCCTTTTTGTCTTCCTATTGCAAGTAGTGCGCTAGGATGTTTTCTTTACCTTTTAAAGCACAAAGGTCAAAGAATCATCAATGCCTTCTGGCTATAGATGGCAAAGTCATCAGGTGACTTCTCTGAAGAAAAATAATCGGTAACACCCCATCTGACTTTTTTTGGCACTTTGTTCTGGTTTCTACTTCTGGTATTTTTCTTTGATAGCAGAATCTGTGTCTTCACATCATCATTGTCCAATGTCAAAAAGCAAACCTGTATTGCCCTCTCTGAGTTCAACCAGTTCTCACAAGAATGGTGTACTCAGCTCATCAATTGGTCCTCCAGTTTTTTGTTTTTTGTTTTTTGTTTTGTTTTGTTTTGTTTTTATTCAATAAGTTTTCTTCAGAGCCAAGCATGTGCTGGTCACTGTGCTGGGTGCTTCCTGCCTGCCCTGGGGAGTTCATAGCCTGTTTCAGGACCGTGTGCTTGTGAACAAACAATTGCAAATACAGTTTGAAAATAGTTTCAACAGTAATCTACGGGATGGCTGTGAATTTTGAAGCTCCCTCTAGTCAACGGCGTTGAGAAAGAGCAAGGTGAGGATTAGAGCTTCGAGGGAGAATGACACTGGAGTAGAATTTTGCAGGACAAGGAAGAGTTCCCAGGAAGACACGGAGGAGCAAGGCAGAAAAGGCATTCAGAATTTCTATAAACTTGTGTGAACTATAAAATCAATCAGAAGTATGTATTCAGAAATGATATCAATGGCTTTTAAAATCTTCAGAATTTATATTTATGTTGTTTGTTTGTTTTTGTTTTTGTTTTACGGACTATCAGGATCAGAAATTCCAACACACCTTCCTTTATAGCTATGATAATCAAGCAGTTTATTTTTTCATCTGACCACACTCACTGGAGGGTGAAACTGATTGGGATCTTCTCTAAATTTAATGGAGGCAGCAACTCTGGCTTTTTTCAGGGGTCCAATTTTCATTCTGTGACTTTTCTTTTTAATCTTTTTCTGGGCCCCTTTTGATGCCTTTTTCCACAATTTCAAAATGTGAAGTAAATTTAGAGGCAGCAATAAGCTGGTCTGCTACTATGTTGTACACTGTATAACACTTTAGAAGGGCTGATAATGATGTCTAACACTTTTCATTGTTGACTTTTAGGTAAAATCTTGCCCTACATTTATCGTGTGGTCTTGGGCAAATAAAATTAGGCCTTAGTTTCTCCATCTGAAAAATAGGCATAATACAATAACTACCTCATAAGGATGTTATGTGGCTTCACTGTGTTGATTTTTGTGAAGTGTTTACAACAGTGTCTGGCACAAAAGAATTGCTAAGTCAGTGATCACTAAATAAAACATAGGTCCTAGCACTTATTTAGCATATGATTATCCAACTTAGCTTATTTTTGTCATAATTTTGATTGTTCATTGTATTGCTTCAAATATAACCCACTGGCTGTGTTTTCCCCTGCTTTGATATAGATCAATCTCAACTATCACTATGAATATAATTTTTGTGTTTTAATGTATTAACAACTTATACTTAGAGCCAATTATTTTTAATTCATTATCCATATTATACAATACATTTTAAATTATGTCGCCCGGGGCTGGGGATTCAGCTCAGTGGTGCCACCACCTGCCTCGTAAGTACAAGGTCCTGAGTTCAATCTCCAGTACCAAAAAAATTAAAAAAAATTAAAATATTTTTAAAATAAATTATGTTGCCAGGTTTTCTTTCTTAGAGAAGACTGACATTTGCTTTTAAATTCCTCTGATTTTTAAATTTTAAGGACTGGCTCCTCTCTTCTTATATTTGTTTTCCTCACTTGCCCTTTATGCTTTTCTTTGGTACATTGGTATTTTTTCAAATTTTCCAGCTGTGCATTTACTAAGCACCCATCTTTAGTTTTTTGGGGGGAGGGGATAAGGCAAGTGGAAGTAATTAAATAAAATTTAAACTGCATATATTTTAAGCAGTTACCAGTCTTGGCACCAGGCTATCTGCTGGGAATACAGAGATGTGATGTGTATTGGTTAGTATTTGTTTTGGCTGCTATTAACAAAAATTTAACTCTAGGACTTAAACTCACTCAGTTTTATTCACTTGTGTAAAATAAGACCAAAGGTAGGTACAAGAAATGGGAGTTTGAAAAAGTCATCAGGGACCATAGAGTCCTTCTCTTCTGGTTTGATTTTTACTATGAAGGTCATTTCATAGTCCAAGATTGTTGCTGAAACATCAGCTGCTACATCATATCTCAGGTGGTAGGGTGAAAGATGGAAGTAAAAACAAAAATATATATGTATCTCTTTCCCTTAAGGAGTCTTCCCAAAATTGTCACTTAACAATCCTGCTCATATCTTATTTGCCAGAACTCAGCTGTATTCCTAGCTGCAAAAAAGGCTGGAGATATAAACTTTTACTGATTTATTCATTCATTCATCTATAAAGTCAGGATTTGTGTGCTAAAAAAGGAGGAGGGATGAATGAATATTAGTGTTCAACTAGCAATCCTGCTACAAAATGACATGATTTAGAGTTCAGTGGTAATGACAGGCAAATAACTAAGATACAGTGAAATAAGTGCTAGTCAGTTTTATGTAAAGTTATTGGTATCCTCTTTTTATTTCCATTTATTGATATTATTCAGTCTTCCAAAAAGATCTTCTCACCTCTTCTTGACTTAGGCTTCCTTTTTCCCTCGTGTAGTCTCTGCCATCTCCCAGCTGAAGGCACCAAAGAATATGGCTTGATCCGATTCCCCAATGGGCAATCTCCATTGATTTTCAAGGACTAATGTAAGTGTGTGCAGCACCTACAAGTCACAAAGCCACTTGAGAATAGGGAATAGGCTTTGGTTATCTTGAAAAATAGACTGTGCTTTGCTTGGGAAGTGCTCTATGGCTGCTGGCAGGATGACTTCCTGTTCTTGAAAGTGTTCTTAAAGGACCATTTAGCCCTTGAAGACCTGTCACTGAAGAATGTCCACCTTAGGTCATTTCTACAAACATAGAATGAGTTTCCCAATTCTGGTCCCATACTTTCACCAAGTAGCATATAACTCTATAAACATACCCTTTAACCTCTCCAGACTTCATTCTCCTACTGTTTATGGACAAAAATAAAACTGATACTAATATTAATTTAATGTTTCTTTAAAGATCTCAAAATCAGGAATTAATTGTAGAAATTTCTTTTCCATTTAAGGAAAAAATTACATAAATATACAATACAGATTTTTTTTTGCAGTAATTATAATACCCTAGTGAAACGAAATAAACTAACAGATGTGAAAAATGTTTGGAAAAGTTATTACAGGATATTTAATATATGGTTTTATTTACATAAATTTATGTAAACATATATGGTTACATACTATTTATGTTAATAATTTTTTCACTAGAATTTCCAAACAAAATAAAAGGCAGTAGTTTCCGTTCCTGAAGTTGGGAAAAAGTTACTCACATGAAACTTCTACAGAATATTTCACTGCAGAATATAATGATAAGAATGATAAAGGATCTATATTGACCAGAGAAGTAGGTTGTAAAGGTTAAGGAAGATTTTAGTTGAAAAGTCTAGTTGAAGTTTGAGAGTTTCAGAATGTAAAATTTGTTTGTAAAATTCATTGTCAAAATAAAATATTTATAACAGAAAAAAGTAAAATTTATGTCATATCAAAAAGTCACAGAATAATTTCCTATTTATATTCACATGTATACTTTCTTGTCTCACAAGGAATGAGTTTGAAAACTCAAATAACTCCATTTCAAAAGTCTTCTACATAGTACACTCTGATATATCCACTCCTAACGCGCCTAAGGACAGAGCAAAGAAAATTCACACTGATAAGATGAACAACTTGTTCCCAGCATCTTAGAAGATTTCTTTTTAAATTAACTGTAAGACAGGAAGCTGTAATGAAAAAAATAATAATCAGCCTTTGAAATATCTTAAAAAAGAGAACAGCCTCTTCTCACCCTTGGCCAACATTTCTGGTTGGCTTATACAATAGCTATTCCTTCCCTTAAGTCCCAGAAGGACTTGTTTTCCAGACATACCAGAGTAGCTCCTTGCTCCTTTGTCCTGCCTAGACAAGGTGATGGTCCACTTGAGTAATACTCTGTGCAGAACCGAGTTGTCTTTCATATGTGAAGCTATTAGAAAGTCTTAGATGAAAGTATATCACCGTGCTGCTTTAAATAAATCCAAAATTGCATGAGCATACTATGCCTAGAGTCATCTTTATCAATGAGAAACCCAGTATGAATTCCACCAGTGACTTCTATTACAGAATAAAGATATTTTTAGAGGCAAAAAATTTCTAAAGTCAAAATATCTGTTGAAGAACCCAGTCAATATGATACCTAGCCTAAAAGCAGAAAATATGAATGCAGTTCACAGGTTTGAACCTCCCCTTAAATCAAAACTTCATGGGAGAGATTTATGCAGACTTCCAAAGTGTTGTATCCACTTTGCTGAGCTGTCCCCTAGCTGGGTATAGGGGATCCCTCTCTACCAGAAGACTGTATTTTAAGCTCCTCCTTACAAAGTGACTTATTTGGTAAGCATGGTAGGGTAGATACAGTGAATAAGATCCATAATATATTTAGTAATCACAAAACTGTTAATTTTAATTTCTTTTAAAAGTAGGGAAAATAATATACTAATGAGTCCGTGCTATCTGTATTTATATTGATGCCACTGTAGCCATAACATTTTTAATTTTTGTGATTTTTTGTTTGTTTTTTCTGGTACCGGGGATTGAACTTGGGTCCTTGCACTTATAAAGCAGGCATCGGAACCACTGAGCTAAATCCCTGGCCCTTTTGTGATTTTTTTTAAGTGGAGGAAGATACCCACAAAGGTGAAAATGTCTAAGGCCCATGAAAGCCATAGTATGGTTGTGGCCTAGCAAGATAAACAAACCCTAATCAGCCAGGCAAAAATGCAGCTAGTCAAATTTAGCCTGATTCCCAAACTCAGCAGTTCTCTTCCTCCACTTCATGAGGGCCCTGGATTTATAGCGGGAGTTTCAGTCCTACTCTTACTCCAAACACCACTTCCTCTTTCAGTTCCACACAGGGCTGGACCCTGGATAATACAGCTCTGATGAAGAGAAATTTAAGGATACTAACAATTCAGTGTTCAACTACCCTTTGAAATACTTTCGTACTACAATTTAATTCCAAATTCTTTCTATAGAAGACATTGTTATATAGGACTGGTATTGAGGGCAAAGATTAGGTCTTGGGGCATGTTGGCTTTTTCATAAAACGTACATGATAAATATTAGATGGCTGGCTTGCTTATTACATGGATGGGTGACTGGGTGGGTAAATGGGTGGATGGATGAACAGATACTAAAAATCAGAAGCCATCTCCAGTTGCCTAAACCATTAAAGACCTAAGATAGTGTCAGCAAAAGTTTTCTGAGCTACATAGTAAATATTTGAGGTTTTCTGGGCTATATGGTCTCAGTTACAACTAATCAGTATGGATGTTGTAGTATGAAGAAACCACAGACAACATATAAATGAATGAATGTTGCTGTATTCCTACTGAAACTTGAATTTCATGTGATTTTCATACGTTACAGAGTCTTATGTTTTATTGGGGGGGCACTTAAAAATGAAAGAAACATTTGTAGCTAACAAGCTATATGAGAAAAGTTGGTGAATCAGAATTGGCTACAGGCTATAGTTTACTGACCTCTGACTTACCCTCTAGAAAGGGGCTCAAAATCGGCTTGCTCCAAATGAAAAGGCTACTTTTTCTACTAAGGAAACAGAATCATTGGAGATGCCTTTTCATCACTTTAACAGACTTTCATAAGTCAACCAAGGCTCCTCACAACTTGGACCACTGAATCAAGCTCCAAAGTTTCTTCATACTACGGTCAAAACTTCCTCCATCCATAATTCTGAGAGTCTGTCTCTTTTCTCAAAGCTTTTAGCCTTTATCATTCCAAGAATCCTGATCTACTCAGGCCAAATAGATTTGACATTTTACTCTCAGTTTAAATTAAACCCATATAAAATGAAACACATTCCCTTTTTTTCTATGTGAGCTCCCCATATTTTCTAAGCTATCCAGGTTTAAAACTTCAAGCATCTTAGAATTTCCCTTATCTACCACTTAGATTTGATTTTCCCTTCAACTACAATTTGGCTATCCCATCACAGGACTCAGAACACAGTCCAGAGTTCTACGTTCAACTCTTGCCATGAATAGGCCAAATGACCTCTGAGGTGATACCGCATTAAGATACACTCCAAAGATACTTTATGAATTTGGCAAAGGACTAAAGTGTGGTGAGCTAATAGTCTTCAGGAAACATGACATGCACTTAAATGACCTTAAAGAAATAAAAGAATCTAAACTTGTGGTTGCTGAATGACATACATACCTAGGATGGTCAGCCTGATTTCTTTTCTTTCTCTTCTTCAATGTCTTTTGTTACTCCAATTAGATCTTGTTATTATCTATGATGTTTTAAGGAGAACGCTGCTTTTAAAAATGTAGCCATGTCTTTTAACACCAGTAATTCACTAACCACTGAGGTTTAAGAATTTCTCTGTTTCAATGAAAAGCAACATACGATTCTCTTGATATGTGGCCTATCTAAAATGAAAGAGAATGGTCTGACAGCAAAAGAAGGTAATTTAACAAGAATTCCTGCGCTCTGTACTTGAGCCACAAACAGTCTTCATAAGGGCCTTGTGCACTTTTAAACTTTAATAACTCAGGTTGTGCGTGTTAGAGAAACAATCTAAACGGCACTCAAAAGTAAATGTATTAAAGTTTAGGACAACTACATTACACAATTGCACACAATATATACTCATTTCAGATCCTGTGACAAATGAAATATGGCCAGCAGAATTGAAGTTTATGACAGCTCTAAGCAGAAAATTGAATTTGCCTTTAAATTCCATTTACAGTTTACTGTCATGTCTACCGCGTATGGTTTTGGAGTTAAGTTTAAAAATGGCACAGAGACTTTATAAAGATCCTATACTTGAATTCAGCGATAAGTGTAGTTAGAGAGAACATCATACCATCTCTTAGCAAAGATAAAGATAATATACCTGCTTAGTTTGCTTTTAAAACAGCCTCAGAAATAGAAAGTATAGTGAGTCTCCATGGTTAATACAACTCAGTAAACAAGAATAAAACTGGATATCTGAAATACAATTCTAGTTCTGGGCTTTGCCAATAGCTTGCTCAATGATTCAGGAAAATACAGTAGTTTTCTCCTATACTTCAGTTTTTTACGTTGTGCTAAAATAGGGTTACCTGGGCTACACGTTTTTCTGTTGTTTTGTTTTGCTTTGTTTTTTTGAGACAGGGTCTTACTATGTAGTTGAGACTGACCTGGAACTCACTATGTAGTCCAGGCTGGTCTCGAACTCACAGCAATCCTCCTGCCTCAGTATCCCACGTCACCACACCTGGCTTACACATGGTTTTTATGAGAGAAGACAGAGAAAAAGAGGAAATGTAGGATCTTCTGAATTTTCCCAGTTAAAGATCTGTTCCACTGTGTCTCAACCTGAGAACAAAACACATAAAACAAATGGAGTGTTACTATTCTCTGCTTGTTTCAAAATAGGAGGTTGCAAAATCAAAGCCCTGGAGTCTACCAAAAAAAAAAAAATCTGGGTGTATACATTTGAGAGGAAAGACAAGAAGGAGGTTGCTCTTGAAGTCATGCTGAATACAAACAGCCAAGAACTGGGACAGGATTGCACAATTCACAAGGTGCTTTAGTTAGTTTTTCATGTACTTTGCAAAGTGATTCATTTCCTGTATTTGGTCAAGATAGGAAAAAGCTAGGCACATACAAATTTGATGTGGCTTTTCATTAGAACACTTTATCAGATAAGATAAAGATAGCATGATAGAGATGGAGAACATTTTAATGCTTAAGATCAAGGCCAGCTGGAGAAAATCATATAATCCAAAGGTGTCCATATTCCCAACCTACCTTTTTCAGGAAGTCTTTTCTCTTCCTCATTACTTTCCTGAAGTGCCAAGTGTTCTACTCAACCACAACTTTCTTCATAAGGGACTCTGATAAATATCCTCACACTGAGTTGAGCATTACTGTTAACTCTCCTGGTGGTACTGCATTTTAGCAGAATGAAGTGCAAGAAGTAAACCTCTAATTGTATCATTTCAGACAACATGAGTTAGGGAAGTACGTAGGGGAGATGAATGCAAAGGAGTAGGGAAGTGTCTGAATTTCCTGAAATTCTAGAGTGGGGAGCCCTTTTCCTAGGAATCGCTACACCAGTAGCCAGGCTTTATTTGAAGTCTGCTTTCAGTTGCCTGTTAGGTTTTAGAGATTGTCTAGAAATGCAAATTTTGGGGCAATGAATGGGCTTCAATATTTGGAAAAATGGGATGATCTTACACCTATGGAATTTTTTGGTTTGTTTTTGTTTTTCTTGGAATTACTTAGATAAGACTACAGCAACCTGAGTAGTTCCAGAAATAGCTAAAAATTAAATTACTGTTGACTGTAAGATAGGCAGTAGCTTTGGCCTCTTAATTCCAAGGCTGAAACAAGAGAGGCCCTTGCCTTAGGAAAGACAGGAATTTTTGCCACTCAATAAAACTTAAACATTGAAATGTTCTTTATCATAGTAGTCTTTGCAAAGTGATTTGTTACCTGTATTTTTACAACTATGAAGGCAAGATTTTTTATAAGTCATCTATCTTGGTCCTACTTTTGAAAGATTTTGCTGAAGGTTCTCAAGCTTTGGTATAGAATCTCATTTCAAAGTAAAGACTTTTTCCTATTAGATTATGTTGTTGCCTCCATCATATTTTGTTTTCTCATTATGAGCTTTCCAAAAATGTGATGTGATATGTTGTACTGATATTTGATTTGTGGTATGTTAAATCTATTGTTTGGTCCATTTTAGATGCAGTTGCCCTCTAGCCCCTTTATGCACAAGACAAGTAGGCAGAATATCTTGGACAAAAGTCCCAGTCAAAATGGAGCATCAGTCAAAAATACCAAAGCCAGTTCTTTTTGCAAGTTCGCTACTGATGTTTTAGAAAACACCAAATATATTATCTTCAATGCATAAAGTCTTATCCACTGTTTTCAGAATACCAAACACAATATTTACAGCATTCAGGACTTTTTATAACTTTGAATAACTCAAGGTCCCAATTAGCTTTTTGGCTTAATATATATATATATATACCAACTGGCAAATTTAAGGGATTCTTTGGATTTGATCAGGAATATTCGGAGAAATACACTAGAAAATTATTTTCTTATGTATGTTTCACCAAAAGCACCAGTGTCAGCCATTCTAGCCCAGGTTCTCTTACCCAGTTTATCTAAACTTTAGTTTCATTCTCTCCAATAAATACATGAAATTAAAACAACAACAGAGATAATAGTACTAATGTGTACCATTGAAGATAAACTCTAACTGACAGGAAAAAACCCTATGTGCAAATGCACATACTTACCAAAACATAGCTGTGGATAGGAGAATCTCCCACAGAGCAAGGAAAGGCACCCATCAAAGTGCCTTCTACTGATGCTCCTTCCAGATGAAAGGTTGAGAAGGAAACCAAAGCCAGAAAAACACACTTGAACTAACTTTATGCATACAATTAAGGAACTACTTACAAATACCAGGCTCCTTGGTTTTCAGACTAAATGCAATACCACGTGTGGGTGAAGAAAGCATTCAGTTCCCAGGTGATTCTGGACAATCTCACTACCTCCAATTTTGCAGCATCTGAGAATGCTCCTGACCCTCTCCCATGTCTCAAAGTTGTCAGAGAATTGGATGAGATAATGAACGTTGAAGTGCTGTACTACTAAAATACTTTAAAAATATGAGGAAGAATATTACATATGTATTGGAAATTCAGACACTTCCCTACTCCTTTGCATTCATCTCCCCTACATACTTCCCTAACTCAGGTTGTCTGAAATGATACAATTAGAGGTTTACTTCTTGCACTTCATTCTGCTAAAATGCAGTACCACCAGGAGAGTTAACAGTAATGCTCAACTTATGAAGAAGGTTGTGGTTGAGTAGAAAGAACACTTGGTGCTTCAGGAAAGTAATGAGGAAGAGAAAAGACTTCCTGAAAAAGGTAGGTTGGGAATATGGACACTTTTGGATTATATGATTTTCTCCAGCTGGCCTTGATCTTAAGCCTTAAAATGTTCTCCAACCCTATCATGCTCTTATACTATATTCAATCTGTTAACAAATTACTTTGGCTTTACTTTCAAGATTTATTCAGATCTCTGTCACTTTTCACCACATCCTTTGCCATTTTCCTTGTCTAAGTCACCATTATCTCTTGCCATAACCATGGCAATAGCCTCCTAACTTATCTGCGTATCTCTGTCTTGTATTCTCACTTCAAAATTCTATTGTTAATAAAGCAGCAAACCTGTCCTTTGAAATTTAAGGAGGAATAAAGACCTTCTAATATGAGCATAAACTAAAGAAATTCATAACCACTAAGTCAGTATTATAGAAGATAAAGAAATCCTACAGAGAAAAGAGGAAAAATAGATGAGTTATTGAGAAGTAGAAAAGAATAAGACATTAGAAAAAAAGAAAATGACAGGAATTAGTACATAGTGTATTAGTACTTTTAAAATTATAACTGTGAGTATAAATGATCTCAATTCTCTGAATAAAAGACAAAGACTGGCAGACTGAGTAAAAACCAAGACTCAACTATTTGCTGCTCTCAGGAAACTCACCTCACCAGCAATCACACAGACTGAGAGTGAAAAGATGGAAGACATATTTCACGCAAATGAAACCTGCAGGAGTAGCTATTCACATATCTGACAAAGCAAACTACAAGACAAAATCAGTCAGATGAGACAAAGAAGGCCACTATATATTGGTAAAAGGAATAATCAACCAAGAAGTTATAACAGTTATAAGTGTATATGCATTTATTTTATAAAACAAACACTACTCAATAAAAATGGTGTTATGAAAATTTCTCTCAAAAGCCTCATATATTTGGAAAGTTCTTTGATGATGGGGACACCATAGCTGACTTTTTATTAGGAGGTGGGGAATGGTTGGAGATGAGTCACTGGGATTGTGACTTGGAAAGATATACCCTTGTCCCTGGCTCCTCTTCTCCGATTTCCTCACCACCATGACATGAGAAGCTTTCTTCCACCAGACCTTTCCATGCCTTTCATGCCTTGGAACCAGAAAACTATGGGAAAATATTCTAAAAATCTGAGTCAAAATAATCCTCTCCTCCTTTAAGTTGTGGTGTTGGGTGTTTTGTCCCGTGACAAGGAAAGTGACTAAGAAACTGGCACCAGAAATGGGGTTATGGCTATGACTGCCTCCTGACCATATAGTTTAGAAGCCTTTGTAATTGGCTCATGGGAGGAATTCTGAATGATTGAGAAATGCCTAGTAGAAAAGCCCAAAAATGGTATAAGCCAAACTTGTTGGAAGATTCTAGTCAGCGTCCTAAAGATCAGAATGCTGAAAGAAAATCAGACAGTTAATACCTAGGGATCAATCTAACCAAGGAGGTCAAAGACATCTACAATGAAAATTTCAGAACACTGGAGAAAAAATTGAGGAAGACACCAGAAGATAAAAAAGTTCCCATGTTCATGGATTGGTGGATTAATATTGTCAAAATGGTAAAATTACCAAAAACAATCTACAGATTCAATGCAATCTCCATCAGAACACCAATGACAATTTTCATGGACCTAGAAAAATAGCCTATAATTTATATAGAGGCACAAGAGATCCAGAATAGCCAAAGCAATCCTAAGCAAAATGAGCAAGGCTGGAGGCATCACAATTCCTGATTTCAAATTATACTACAAAGCCATAATAACAAAAACAACATGGTACTGGCACAAAAATAGTCATGTAGAACAATGGAACAGAACAGAAGACACAGCAACCAACTGACACAGGTACAACTATCTGATTCTGGACAAGAGAGCCAAAAATATACACTGGAGAAAAGACAGCCTCTTTAACAAAGGGTTCTGGGAAAAATGGATGTGGCTGAAAAAGGAATCCTTCTACACTTCTTGTGGAAATATAAATTAGTATAACCTCTGTGGGAATCTTATGAATGTTCCTAAAAAATCTAAAAATAGAGCTACCATTTGATCCCGCAGTTGGTATATACTCATTCCTTGTTATAAACCTAAAGCAATTAAAAGCAGTATGCTATACTAAAATCAGTATACTATGCCTGCATACCCATGTTTATTGTGGCACAATTCACAATAGCTGAGATAAGGAGCCAGCCTAGTTACCTACCAAAAGACAAATGGATATGGAAAATTATAATACACACACACACACACACACACACACACACTGCCACAAGGAAGAATGAAATTCTGTCATTTGGAAAAGAAAAAAAAAAAAAGGATGGCCCCAGAGACTATCATGTTGAGTGAAATAAAACAAACTCAGAAAGACAAATATTGGATTATATATTCTCCATAAAATGTGGAATCTAAAAAACATGACATGTAAGTAAAAAAAAAGACTATTTTTAGACAAAAAGAAGAGAATAGGAAGAAGGGGAGCGGATGCAGGGCAGGTAACTGGGAGAAGATGATATAAACAAACGTGAAATTGATGTGGAGGGCAGGGCAAGGGGATGGTGGGAGATAAAACAATCAAAATATATTGTGAGCATATATGAATTTCCAAAAATGAAACCAAATAATTTGTATAACCAAGAAGTGGAAACAAACAGGCAGAGTTTTAAAAATCATATCAAGACACCCTTTTAATCCTAACTTATCAATAGTTTTCCATCTATCTCAGAGTAAAAATCAGGTTCTTTGAATGACCTAAAAAGTCTATGTGGTCTGGAATCCATTGTATCACTAAACACATTTCCCAACTTTCTTCTCCCACACTCTGCTTCAGCCACACCTGCTCCCTTGCTGATACTAAGACATACCAGGCATGCTTCAGCTTTGTGGCTTTTGAATTTGCTATTTCCTCTGCCTGGAACTCTTGCCCAAGATATCCTCATGACTTTCAGGTCTTATAACCTTATCAGTGAGTCTTTCTAAGGCCATCCTTTAAGAAAGTAACTTTCTCTTCTCTTTTCCAGGCATTCTTTATTCTTCTTCTCTCTTTTTAAAATTGTTCTTGTCACTGTCTAATATACTGTAACTTAATTTAGACACTTATTGGAGAGCCTGGTCGAACTATGTAGGGCTCCAATTATTGAAAGACACTTGCTCATATATCTCATGCATTATCTAAATGGACTGAAAACAGTCTGCCTTGGCATATAAATGAAACTATTCACCTATTATTATAATTAATAAAATATGAATTCATGTAAAAGCATCACTGAATTTTTATAATCATTGTCTTATAAATCAGAAAAAGATAATACTATTTTATATATTTAGATGCATCTATACTATATTGATTACTTTAAGTTTATTGGTAGTAATTTCCTACTTTTTGAATAACACCTTGAAGTACTTGTGGGTCTTTTAAAAATTTAATTTAATTTAATTTAATTTAATTTAATTTTTTGTGGGCAGTTGGAGCACTGGGGATCAAATCCAGAACTTCACCCATGCCAAGGAATATTCTACCACATCACCAACCCAAAAACACTTTAAGTAATGAATATTTATTTTAGAAAACACCGAAAATCAAAGAAAATATGAGATATAAAAGTCAGTCTCCCTATTCATGTGAGACCACTCAGCATTTTATAATTCTTGATGTTCTTTTGTCTATTCAAAGGATTTATTTTTTACATAATTATTACTACCCTAATTCCTACATATTTCACTTAAAATATTATGGATGAAAGTTACATTTTTAAGTACTTGTAAGTAGCCATATTGATTTTAAGAGATTGGGAAACCCAGCTAACCATTTTTTTTAGGAAATATGAATTAAGCAATTGTTTTCCTACAGGATGTCTCTCTAGGACAGCTGCTTCAGTCAAAGACACTAATAATTACATTGAAACTTGTACTGTATGGTCTTATAAAATGGAATCTGGTTTTATATTAATAATAAAAATTACAATTGCAATTACAACTTCATGCATCTGGGAGTTAGGGCTGAACTTTTCACTTTCCTTACTCATCCCCATCAAAGTGTGGCTTTCCTAAGTTGGGGCCTGCCTCTCTGAGGTGAGTTAAGAGGAAGAGGCTCTTGCTATCCTAAGTGGAATTACTACTTTAATTTAATTACAAGTTGTCTTCAGTGAGCTGGTTATTGTTACAGTGATTTTTGTCTGTGTCATTTCCTGTGAAAGTTTGAGATCAATTTGGTTATTCCTTAGACTATTAATGGTCTTCTTTTGATTCTAATTAAGTTACTAGTATCTAAGGAAAATAGCCATTAAGAACTAAGAAATGTAATTGCTCCACCAACTGGTCAGCTATAATATTTTATTGCAGCGATAAAAATGAAAACAATATTGCTTATCTATAGGAATTTTTATCTTTAAATGTAAACATAAAAATGGAAACCAACTTTAAAAACCCATTTTTGGAAACTTACGCCTGTGAAATCAATTGTTTTTTTTGCCTCATGTTGATGCAAGTTGTTGAGGGTTTTTTTTTTTCTTCAACTAAATTCTTATGTGTTTATTAAATCCATGTTCTTATTCCTTGGAAAGCTAGTAGCTGAGATGGATTTAACGTAAGACCTTTCCAAAGGGTATTTGATATTAAAAGAGAACTCAATTAAACCCAAACCATACCAAGTAAATGAACTTTAATCCAAAAGCACCACAAAACTCCATGTATATGTACTCTCCAAAGATGTTGTTCATGCCTAATGTCTTTGGCTCCCAATTTAAAAGAAAGAATATTTCTGGTAATTGTCTTTATTTATTTCTTTTTTCTCAAACCATTTGAGTTATTAACCCCTCTTCTATGGAAAGGAAACAGTCTATGATGTATCTGCTTCTCTGAAATCTTCCCCAAACTGACTGTTCCCAAGACTGTCTTCCTTGCAATTGATGAGCTGCTCAGAGATGGCTGAATGGGAGGCAGGAATTTGGGAGTCTAACTTCTTCTTTGCCATTGGCCTCCTATATAATTTTGAGAGCACATTTTTCACTTTTCTGGGCCTGAATTTCCTTATCCATAACTTGAGATTCTATTCAAGATCACCTTTCTTCTAGCACTCAACAATTCATGACTTTAAATTGTTCATGAGCTGCAATTACATTTATGACAAAGCACTCAATTCTCCATGAAACATGAATACTTTGGAGTTGTGTTTTTAGTCTTGATTTTTAAAGAATTTACCTCAAATATCATAGTAATAGGAGAAACCAGTTTGTTGGGGTAAGTGGGATACAGGCAGTCTCATTTACATACACCATCCTTCTTTTCTTGACTCCTATGACATTAATGGCAGAACACAGTGTCACTCTGTTGGAAGTCTTCTAAGTGCCTATCTCTAAATGTTCAAGGCCTAGCAACTAAAGGGACTTTAGAAAGTTCCCTATCTACACACTTCTAGAAAGTGTGAGGATTAAACCATCCTGCAAAGATTTGGGTTAGAGTGATAATTTCTTAATTCAGGACATTAGTTTTGAACACTTATTGAATGTTGGTCTTGTACAAGGAACCATATCCTCAAAGAAGGAGAGGAATGAATGAGGAAGAAGAGAGTTTCCTGGGACAGAATAACGAGGATAGGGTAAGTTATTTTGGTGTTCATTCACTAAAACTTTTCTGAGTGTGGTAGCTTTAAATCCCAATCCTTCAAACAAAAAATATTGAGGATTAGAATGCCTTTTATAAGTTATTAGATGTAAAATAGTATAGTGCTAAATTGGATGTGGTGATGCTATTTTAAAGTATCTAGGACAGCATAATATCTATCTTGAAAATAGAAGGTGCTAAGTTGTCACTTAAATGAAAGGTACTATGTAAATCGCTGTGTCTGGAGTCAGATTGGAGGCAGTCAGTAAAGAAAAAGAATAAACCTGGATACACCAAGAGTCAGAATAAATATAAGAACCAGAACCTAAGCAAATAGACCCTGAAACATTTTGTTTCATAACAGTAGAGTGTCTTAAATAGCAGGAGAAAATTCATGAAGGTTTTCCTATTCTTTTGGCTCCTGTTTTCCTATTCTTTTGTTACCCAACTTCTTACCCACAGACCATGAGTTATGCCTACTCCCACCCACAGTATCTGACACTCTTATATTTTCAAGGTACTGGCTATGACTCATCACACACCTCATTTTGTTTCCAAGTCTCCCTACACAATACAGTAGGAACTGTGCTTTTGCTTCTAGGCGTGACTATATTTTCCCCAGTTTTGTCCTTCAAAGTAGTCACTGCAGTAGATTTTACATGTATTCCAATAATATTAAAGATATACAGTAAAACCTCGGAGTGCAAGTAAGTTGTTCTGCGAGTGTCCCACAAAACAAGCAAACATTTCCAATACATATTAACTTGATAAAAAGTGACATCTTGCAATACGAGTAGTATGTGGCACAAAACATCACATGATGGCAACTGAAGCCAGTTCTGTCTCTGTCTCTCTCCCGACTGGCCTCTCCCCTCTCTGCTTTCCCCTCCTCTCTCCCCTCTTCTCTCTCCTCTCTCCTCTTCTCTGTCTCTGTCTCTGCCTCTGTCTCCCTCTCTCTCTCTGTCTCCCTTCCTATCCCCCGTGGAATTGTACATAATCATCTCCCAACAGCAAGTGGTTATAGAGATCTCATCTGCAGATGAGGAGGAGGAGAAAAAGGAAAAGGAATCCCTTACTTCAAATGAGATTAAGGAGATGTGGAAAATGTGGTAAACTGCAAAATTTCATAGAAAAGTACCACCTGAATAAGGTTATAGCTGTGCAAGCAATAAATCTATTTAACAATGCAGTGTCATGTTCCTGCAAAATCATCAAAAGGAGGCAAAAGCAAGTATCATTGAATAGAGTCCTTGTTAAAGCTGTAAAAAAAGAAAAAAGATTCCACTGATGCAACAGATAGCAGTAATTCCACTAGTGATAGTGAGAGTCATCCTGCAGAATAATCCTCCTCTCTCTTGCCTACCTTACACCAGCCACAAAAGTTTTTCCAAGGTAAAAGCAGGTTAATTTGTTTATTTTTCTTTATATTTTCTTTATTATTTTGTATTATATTATAGTATTGCAATCATTTGATATGAATGTTTTGGAGTTGTGGAATGAATCGTCCTAGTTCCCATTATTTCTTTTTTTTTTTTTTTTTTTTTTTTTTTTTTTTTTTTTTTTGTGCTCTTTTAGGA
>NW_022900929.1:58679053-58680744 GCF_012274545.1 Fukomys damarensis | reverse complement strand
CTGGGTCTGTTGTCGCGCAGGCCGGGAGCTCACGCGCAGGCCGGGAGCTCCCGCGCAGGCCGCCGGTGATCGCAGACAGGCAGGTAGGCAGGCAGCTGAAAAAAACCCCCTCTGGGGTCCTTGGGTCCTTCCTGGGTCTCGTTCCCATTATTTCTTGAGAGGAAATTCTCTTTGACATACAAGGGGTTTGGATTACAAGTTTGCTTCTAGAACAAATTACTCTTGCAAACCAAGGATTTACTGTGTTTTAAATTCTTCTTTTGGAATTTTGAGAACAAATTTATATAATATCAGGGTGAGTTTACATCTAAATTCTTTTCCAAAGCCAGTCCCACTCAATGAGGCTGGTCTCTATTTATTATTTTAAAAATCAAATCTATATTCTTTGACAATATTAAATAGAAAGTGCTGTATGCTTTAAATACCATTCCAAGAATGGGCATCCAAAATTGTGCTTGGAAATGTAACACCTAGGTCTGCCAGAGACATCACTTTGACTTGTTTGGATGGATTTATTTCGGAAGTTTAAGCAAACCACAATATTCAATTTTGTGGCACAGTATCTCATTTCTCCCAGGAGGGCCACAGATCACAGCATAACCTCCAAGTTTTCTTCTCAACTAAGAGTTCCTTACATTGAAATTTGATCACCAACTAAACTAACAGTTTATTTCTAATCAAGTTGGTTCCCTTCCAGTGAGTTTAAGAATTTGACCTTTGAGCTTTTGCACTGTGAACTAAACATTCATCTGGCATTTATTCTGCTAGGTACTCTGAAAGATGAAATGAAACTAGACATTCTCCTCCTCTCTTTTTGATGCTCAGTGACCTTATCCTTCACTACCTTTGGCAATTTTTACATTGTAGAAGTGAAAAAATCACAGAAGTATAGTATTTGAAACAGATTAATTAATTTATGATTACTATGGCAGGGATTATCGGACAATGTTGGTGGTGTGGAAGAAGTTTAATGTTGCTTCCCTCTACCTCAAAACTAGTGTTCTCTACTAAGGTGTGGTCAATGGAAGAAAAGCATCATTTCCATAGCAAATTATCTTATGCAGAAATCATACAAAATCGGGTGACACAGCAGTAAAAGCTACCATGAACTCTATGATAATTTGGGTTTTATTCCATAGCCAGAATAACTGGGATATTCCAAAATGACAAACAGAGCTAGTAATTAGTGCAAAATTAGTCCAATGATGATTTTCTTCTATATTTCATTATTAAAAAATTTTAAACAAAGCAAAGTTTAAAGGATGTTATAATAGACATCCATTTACCCACAATCTACATTTAACCATTCACATAATTTCTATACATTCCTTATTATCTATCAATTTATTACCCATCCTAATAGCTTTTTACCTTTCAAAGCATTTCAGATAAACTGCAGCCATTAATATACTTCCTTTTAACCACTCAAGGATGCACATCATTAACTATAGTTTATTTATATTTTATTTACTTTTTTGAAGTAATATTTATGTGCAGTGAAATGCACAAGTGTGCTGAGGTCTGATGAATACAAACAGTTTTTCAACCCAAACCCTTATCCAGTTACAGAACATTATTTTGGGCCCAGGGAGTAGCTCAGCAATGCCACAGCAACCTGACAAGCACAACGTCTGGAGTTTAATACCTGTTATCAAAACCAAAAAAAAAAAAAAAAAAAAAAAAAGAGGAAA
>NW_022900929.1:58573900-58678821 GCF_012274545.1 Fukomys damarensis | reverse complement strand
AAAAAAAAAAAAAAAAAAAAAAGAGAGGGAATGTCCATCATTTTAGTTTATCTCTATCCTTAACCTCCATAGATTAGTGATCAACAGTAACTTCAGAAAATTAATATAATTTCATAATTTCATATATTTATCTCCTATTACTAATAAACTATTTGAAATATGATGTGCCATGTTTAGAATTCATTAATTAAGAGATTAAAGTTTGGTTTATTTGTTATTTGATATATGTTAAGGAAGAGAAAGGTCAGCTTAGTAGTTAAGGACATATTCTTTCCAAAATTGTCAAATAAAATACATTGAAAATCAACACACAAAAATCAATATCATTCTTGTATGCCAATAAGAACCCTACTGAGAAAGAAATTAGGAAAACAATTCTATTCATGATAGCCCTAAAAAAAGCCCTGGGACCAGGGATTTAGCTCAGTGGCTCTGCTGCCTGCTTCGCAAGCTCAAGGACCCAAGATCAATTCCCAGTGCCAAAAACAAAAACAAAAAACAAAAAACCTAGGAATCAACCTAAACAAGGACATGAAACACCTCAGTAATGAAAACTAACTATAGAACTCCCCAAAAAGAAACTGCAGAGAACTTTACAAAATGGAAAGACAGCCTTTGTTCCTGGATAGGAAGAAATAATATGTTAATATTAATTAATATTAAAATGTTCATATTATCAAAAGGATTAATGCAATCCATACAAAATGTCAATGATTTTCTTCACAGAACTAGAAATATCAATTCTAAAATTCATATGAAACCAGAAGAGACCCAGAATAGTCAAAGCAATCCTGAGAAAAAGAACAAAGTGGGAGGCATCACAATACTGAATTTCAACTTATACTACAAAGCTATAGCAACAAAAACAATATAGTACTAGCACAGAAACAAACATGCAAACCAACAGAATAGAACAGAAGACACAGAAACAATCCCATGCGCCTACAGCCCTCTCATTTTTGACAGAGGGACCAAAATAATAGAAAACTGGTTATTCACATTAAGAAGATTGAAACTAGGTCCATATCTCTCACCTTGTACTAAAATCAAATCAAAATGGATCAAAGAACTATATATAAAAACAGAAACTTTGAAACTTCTGGAAGATAACATAGGAGAGATCCTTGAAACCACAGGCACAGGCAAAGACTTCTTTAATAGGACTCCAGTAGCAACAGCAAATAATATGAAGAATCAACAAATGTGACTACTGTACATCAAATTAAAAAGCCTCTGCACAGCAGGGAGAACAACTAACAGAGTGAAGAGACTGCCTACAGAATAAGAGATAATCTTTTCCAGCTTCATTTGACAGAAGATTAATATCTAGAATTATATAAAGAACCCCAAAATTTCAACAGTCCAATCAATAAATGGATGGATGAATTGAACAAACTAAAAAAGGAAGTAATACAAATGGACAGTAAGTACATTCAAAATGTTCACCATTTTTAGTCATGAGGGAAATGCAAATCAAAACAATTCTGCAATTCTATTTTGCTCCAGTCAGAATGGCTATCATCAAGAACACAAAAAGCAGCAAATTCTGGTGAGGATAGTAGGAAAAGGGAACACTTCTACATTATTGGTGGGAATGTAAACTAGTCATTGACCCTGGAAATCAGTATGGAGATTCTTCTAAGTGCCAAAAAATAGATATTCCATTTAACCTCTCCAATATATTCTTGAAAAAAATTAAAGGTAGCATCCTGATGAATGCATACTTATGTTCCTAGCAGCCCAATTCACAAATGCTAAACTCTGTATACAGCCCAGATGATCATCAACAAATGAATGGATAAAGAAAATGTCATATATAAATCAGTATGGAGATTCTTCTAAGTGCCAAAAAATAGATATTCCATTTAACCTCTCCAATATATTCTTGAAAAAAATTAAAGGTAGCATCCTGATGAATGCATACTTATGTTCCTAGCAGCCCAATTCACAAATGCTAAACTCTGTATACAGCCCAGATGATCATCAACAAATGAATGGATAAAGAAAATGTCATATATATATATATATATATATATATATATATATATGCACACAACAGAATATTATTCAGTCATAAGGAAAAAGGAGCATCATTTGCAGGTAAACAGATTAAATTTCAGATCATAACTAAGTGAAATAAGTCAGAAAAGTTAAACAGCACATGGTTTCTCTTATATAAGAAACCTAAATCATAAATAAATACATGAGTAAAACAGGAGAAATGATAGGAAAAAAGACAGACATTTTGGAGGTGGGGAAGGGAATTAAGGAACAGGGAGAGGGGAGTGAATGGATAAAAAATACTTAAATTTTTTACATATATGCATCAGTTTCTCAGAATGAACACAACTATTATGTATTACAAGCATATATTTGTAAGAGTGTGCATATGAAAAATAAATGCCTCCATATTTTACTTATACTTCTGGTTGTAAAAACAATTTAACATGGCTGCTTTTAAAATAACAAATTTTGTGCCTGGAGTTAGCTCCGTGGTGCTGCACCTGCCTCACAAGCACAATCCCTGATATCAAGATAATAATAAATAACAAATTTCACTGTCTGTATTTAAGGTACTGCATACAGCATGACGTTGTGAGATACATATAGATAGTAAAATGGGTTCTATAGTGAAGCACATTAATGTATCATCATCTCTCCTATTAGCCTGTTTGTGTATGTGTCAATCTACTTACTTGGCAAAAATCTTGACTACAATACACTAATCCCAATTATGGTCCTCCGAAGGTATATTAGATCTTTGGACTTTCATATCTGCTACGTTGTATCTTTTCACCTACATCTGTTCCTTTGTAGGCTTTGACATACGTTTCCACATTTCCTCTCTCTATCACACCCCCCTGGTGCCGCCACACTTTTATCCTCTATCTCTGTACGTCTGGCTTTACACAGATGGTACAGGTCATTTGGGAGACCCTATACTGTGGCTTTCCCTATGGACTGGTGGCCATGAGGGGAAAGCGAGAAAGACCAAACCTCTCTGCACACTCTTCCCCCAGAGGGCTCCTCCATCTTTGTCACCACAGGCCTTCTGCTTTCTTCCCTCAGGGCAGAACACATAAGCCAAGGAAGACTGTCTTTCAGGTGGGTATACGAGGGTCCCGGGACAGGGAGGTGATAGTGATGACAAAGCTGCTCTACTGAAATGCAATGAGGAAAGAGACATGAATGTGTGCAAGTAGGTGCACCAGCATGGACTGGGACAGTGAAATTCGAAGAAAGTAAAGTAAGGAGAAGGGAGCACAAAGAAAAAAAAGAATACTGATAAATAGTTCAGAGAGATTGCCTAGTTCTCTTTACAAAGTTGTTTTGCTGTAGTCCCCTAAGGGCTGAGGACACCTTGGCTCTGAACCCTAAGACATCCCTGCATAACCTTTGTGTTTGTCCCCTTCATGCAGGACAAATTCACCAAAGCCCAGGAACTCTGACCCAACTGCTGCTCTCAGAAGGGTGAGCTGACTATTCTGGCAGAGTAAGATAGGTAAATAAAGAAGCTAAAACTGTCTAGCATTGCTTAGCACTGTAACACTGGTTTGCCTTTATGGTCGCAGTAGACATTGCTTAGACTGAGCAAAATGTAGAATTCAGTTACACTTCATTTTTATATCTTAGCTTTATGCTAGTTTTAATGTGTGTAATCAGTTTCTAATGGAGCTTTGAATTGTTTTGTAACCATTCTAATAGACAATACCCCATATAATGTGTTAGTGTCTGTATATATAATATTATTGTTGTTCAAGGAACTTCTAATTTAATTGATTAAAAGGTTTATTAATGTACTTATTCTAATACTACTTTGTACAGCTGAGAGAGACTCGGGCATAATGATACTTCTCAAAATCACCAGACTGCTAAGTTGGATGAATTCAGAAAGATACTCTTTGATTTTGATCACTCCTGAATAGTCTGCTTATTGTTCATGTAGTTTCTGCCTATTGAAAATACAATGGTTCTTCCCCGACTTCAGACAACACTTCTGGGAATGAACTCTTTCTTTCATTTAATATTTGCCTACAGGAAGCTTACTCTCACCCTCATCCTCAGAATTAAGATAAAGATAATTATGAAAGCCTGCCAAGGGGAAATGTGGGTTGAATTGAGTTCAAAGGCAGAGAATTATATTAATTAATGAGAGAAAAGGAAAAAAGAAAGGAAATGGAGAAAAAGGAACAGTTAAGCCTCAAGAAGAACAGATTTGCTCACTGGAGAAAATGTTTCATTGAGGAATAATGAGAAGTAAGGGTGGAAAAATAAAGAAAAAGGGATATCTTGATAAATCTGGAATATGCTTCTGAAGTCAGGGAGAATCATGCGACACACTAAAGAAAGATAAATGTGATATTTGCTTGGTTGTTATTGAAGCAAGCTAGAAAACCAGCCCTTGGGTAAAGTCAGTATCAGAGCCGATGTCTAGAGAGCAGGAATGGGGATGCACATGCAATGGAAAAGAGACTCCATTTCCGGTTGTTGGATGTGAATGGCACAGGCCAGACCTGAAAACCGCCTGTGAACACCAGTTTCTGTCACATCCAAACTTCAACTTTGCAGGTATAACTTTGAGGTTTCCTCTCTTCTTATCAGATTGTCCCCAAAGTCATCAAGAAAAGGATCTGATTTAACTTAGGTCAGACCTTAACCAATCTGTTTTAATCTTGTATGAGCAGTGAATTGAGGGGTTTTCTACTGTCAGCTTATTCAAATCTCTTTTGAATTTCTCTATGTTTTTATCAAGATTTGTAAACCATCATCTTAATAAAATATTTTAAGTCTTTTCATATTTTAATTACTGAAACTTAATGAAGTGGCCATTCAAAATATGACTATATAAATGATTACTTGAAATAAACCAAGGTGACTGAGAATGTTTTGAGTTGCCTAAAGCCTGGTTTATGCTATAGCCAATACAAGAATTTTAATTGTGGCTATGTTACCTAATCCCTTACATATGGAATGCTTACCTCTTAGAGCAGCAGTTCTTAACAATTTGTTCCCAGACAAGCAGCATCATATTTATCTTCTGGGAACTTGTTAGACTTGCACATCCTCAGGCCCACACCTAACTTATTGAATCAGAAGTGCGTGAGGACCAGCAGTCTGTGTTTTCATTGCTATCCAGGGGAATTTGATGCTTGTTAAAGTGGCCATTGGCATAGGGTTGTAATATGTCAAGGTGATAATACATACAAAGTGATTGGTGCAAGCCCGGCTCAAATAAATACTCCATAATTGCCAGGGCCAGTGACAGAGGTGGCGGTAGTGGTAACCACCTTCACAAAGTTGAATAGAAGATTCCATGATACTAGGCCACCAAATGGAACATGCTGTTTTCAGGAAAGTGAAAACTTACCCAAGGACTTCACAAATAACGAATGTTTGTTTCCTGAAATTGCTGAAGATGCAATTCGCATTTGAGATGCAATCATACCAACTTGTCAATGGTTTAACTTTTTCTAAAATTGCTCAAATATGAGGATATAATTCTCATTTGAGACACACTCATGTTAACTTCTCAGTGGTTTTGTGTAGATCCTTCAACCACGTGTATACCAGAAAACAAAATAAAAATAAATCAGCTACCATAACTTTTATTCACCAATAAATGTTGCAGGCTACCATTCTATCCCCAACTTCTAACATTTATTGTCAATGTGAAATACATATTATTGCTAGGACTTTGAAAAACCATGATTTGTCTGTTCATATGATGATGTATAAAAGCTTACATTCTCTTTTTTTCCAATAAAATTTCCACTGGACCCTTATGGCCAGTATTCCTACAGTATAGGAGGAAGGTGACCCATTAAGTATCCCAGAAGTAAGATTTCATGTGATTTCTAGATAAGAGACCAATACAGCAAAATATAGGCAAAGTAATAAAATATACCATCCATGGCTTTTCTGTCAATTTATTAAAAAAATAGTTTTGAGGTTCTGCAGCTTCTAGGCCATCCAAACAGCCCATCATAACAAATAAGGGAGACAGATATTAACCAGACTGTCATATAACTAAGTTTTAAAAATTATGGCTGTGATAAATATCACGACAAAAGAGATGTATGGTGTTATATGAGCTTAAAGGACAGGACCAGGTCCAATTCTTGTGCTGAGAAAAGCTTCCTTGAGGAAGTAAGTTGAATTTGTTATTTATGAAAGGCAGAATTTTCAGAGGTTCCATGATTTTGGCTTCTTGGTTTTGTGCCTTTATAATCTCACCTTCAGGCTGAGCATAACACAGGACTTGCTTCTAACCAATGGAATATACATAGTAAAGGTGAAGAGAACTCACTCCGATGGTCAGATTACAATATAAACTAGACCAAGAGGTTAGCCATGGGAATGTAGAGAAGCAAATGAATTTGAGAAAAATCTATAAGGTAAAATGGACAGGACTATGTGATGGCTTAAAGATGACAGTGTGGGAGAGGATATACTGAAGATATAATCTCCTTTGTTTCTGTCTTCATTATTCTTAGGGCTAGAACGTTGAGGGTGGTCAGACTGGAGGCAAGTGGTCAAAGATCATGAGGTTTATTTACCAGTTGGGTGTGAGGTGTCTCTAAGACATCCACGCATGTCCAGTAGTTGTAAGTAGAAGTTCAGAGTTCAGAGAAAGGCTCTGGGCAGAAGATGAATATTTTGAAACTTTTTTAGAAACAGAAACATGGAATTTGTCATCCAAGCAGAGAGATAAAAGGAGAAGAAATGAAGAAAAGAACCTGTGGGTGTGCTCCAATTAATGGCTGATACAGGAGAGAGAGCTCTGAGAAGGAGTTAGGGGATCCCGGAACTTCCAAAAAAGAGGACAGCGGGAGGGAATAGTGACACTTGTGTGCTTAGCTCTCCAAGTGTCTCTCTTGGGTGGTGCAGGAATCTTGCCACAAGCATTGTGGGCGGGGACACTGTCCTTCCTTGATTAACCTGGAAGCACTCGAAGTTATTCCTTATACTTTTTGCTCTAAACCACCCAACTTTAATAGTGTACAGAGCACATAGTAGGCACTGGCCAAATATTTCTTGAATTGAATCATTTCCTTGATGTTTAAGAAAGGGTGGAATGAATACATGTGGAGATCCAACTCATTCAAGCATATAAACAAATGAGCAGAGCACAGGATACTGTTTCATTAGGTAGAAGGTAAATACACAGCTGTGTGAATAAACTAGTTCAAAAGCCATTTCAGTAGTTTCTGTTGCTGAAATATGTTTAATCAAATGTTTGATCTCTCAGAGATTTGGAGAACTGATAACAAAACAGGATTTTTTTTGGCTCTACCTTGCAATCAGAAGTTAATTATTGTTCATACCCTTGGTGTTCCTTCTCTCAAGTCACTGAAAAAGGTGAACGCCCAGTGAAAAGGATATTGGGGAAATGTACAAAATTGCGTAATGAATCTATTGCATTCACAATCAGATTTTGACCAAAACCCACTAGTTGTGTACTGGGCTATAGTACACCCTTGGTGTCATTCATCAGGTGCTAGCAGATAATACAGCTCCGACAAACCAGTCAAATCCAGACCTCTCAGAAAATGATGCTAGGGAACAATACCCCACCTCCCAAAGACACTGTGACTGACACCCTTTAGCACTATAAACATCAAGGAACATACTTGTATTTGTTTCTTAAAGGCATTGTAGCAAATAACCACAAACTATATGGTTTAACCCAGCACAAGCCTCTCACGGTTCTAGAGGGCTGAAGTCCAAACTCAGGGTATGAGCAGGGCCATGACCCTCTGAAATTTCTAGGGAAAAACCTGACTCCCTTCTATCGACCTGCCCAGCCTCTTGTGACTGACAGCGTTCTTTGACTTGTGGTAGCACATAAGTTCATCCCCCTTACCTCCGCTCCCCCACTTCCTCTGTCTTCATATGATGTTCTCCTCTGTATTTCTATCTTCTATTTTTCTGTCTTTTATGAGCACACTTGTCACTGATTTGGGAATAATAATCCAGGAGGAGCTCTTCTCAGGATTCATATCTTAATTTGCAAAGATCACACTCTGAGGTTCTGGGTGGACATATCCTTAGGGTACTACATCCTAAACCATTAAAACCCTCTAACAACACATGAGGAGAGAGAGGAAGGGAGGGAGGGAAATGGAGGGAGGGAGAGGGGGAGAGAGGGGAGAGAGAGAGAGAGAGAGAGAGAGAGAGAGAGAGAGAGAGAGAGAGAGAGAGAGAAATCAGAATTTCCAGAATGTATTTTAAATTTGTCTAGAGTGGTGAAGGACTTGACCCAACTTCCTGAAAACTCGCCTGAAAAGATGATTTTCTGATGTTAGATAAGCAGCTGCATTAGGCAGTTCCTCCTGGATGGGATACGACACCTTCTTCCTCAAAGTGGAAGACATCTTCAGGGGCTCAGCAGAGAGAGAGAGAGAAATCAGAATTTCCAGAATGTATTTTAAATTTGTCTAGAGTGGTGAAGGACTTGACCCAACTTCCTGAAAACTCGCCTGAAAAGATGATTTTCTGATGTTAGATAAGCAGCTGCATTAGGCAGTTCCTCCTGGATGGGATACGACACCTTCTTCCTCAAAGTGGAAGACATCTTCAGGGGCTCAGGTTCTCACCGTTAGCTACACCCTTCGAGGGGCTCTTAGAAACAGACACATGCTAAGTAAGCAAAAGCATATTCCTGGGAAAGGTGAAGCATTAGTTAGCTAATAGATCAGTAGGTATTAATTCATTTGATTGATTTATCTCCTCAAATCACCTAATTTGGTGCTAAATTAATTATAAAGTATGTTTGGAAGAATCTAGTTTATGCTATCATCAATCATTTTTTAAAAGTGATATAAAATCCAGTCAACACTCACACATTTTTCACACTGTACGACCCATTTACTTCCTCCTAATCCAAGGTGGTGTCTTCCTAATAATTAGTTCTTATCAGAGAAAAAGTCATTTGGTGACTTGAAGAGGTGGAGAGTGCTTGTAATGCCCAGGAAGTGTGTGACGCCCCAAAAGCCAAATAACCAACCAACCTGCACTACCAGCTTGCACTAGGACACATAGTTGTGTTCCTCTTTAAACCCAAATAAAGGCACTATGATTTATTATGCACTGTTTTCAAAATAAACTGTGGGTGGGAAGTATTGGCTGAACTTGTTTTTCAGTGTTCATAATTTTTACAACAATATCACAGAACTTTTGAAAGCAACATAGTTTGGAGATTTCAAATAATGTGAAGAGTATATACATCACTGTTGAAAACAACCACGTATCAAAATATTTCCAAAAAAGGGAAAGGAGAAAGAATGAAATTTTCTCAAGGCAATAAGAATAATGTTGCTTGTAAACTAAATATCATTAGGCATCCTGGCTGACTGGTTGTATCAATGAGCATTTAGCATGGGGCCGGGATGCAGTAAGTTACTCTGGGCTAAGATAGCTCATGTTAGATTGTATGAGAGCAGAATACAGAACCTTAAATTTGGATCAAAGGCATAATCTCTCTGATTTCCTGTCCATTGGACTTGGTCAAGCATGGAATCAAGGCCCTTAAGTTCTCAGAGTTCGGTGAAAGAATGATGTAATTTGAGTGACAAAGGCATATTAAGTATGGTCTGTTCGGTGACTTATAGGATTTCCCAAAGCTGCAGCATGCATCATGTTGCTCCTTGACATAGAAATGCTAGTGTATTTTACCCAGCAAATAAAATTCTTCTCTTGATAAAATCAATTTCTGTTATATTATCAACCCACAAATGTCTAAAAACACCAAGAAAAAAATATCACCTCCAAATTCCAGCACCCCAAAATAACCACTGCGCTACATTATATCTTGGCATATGTTGTTCTAGTTTTGTTTTGTTTTTTTTTTTGAGATATGGTATAAATTTTGAAGCAACAAACAAGTAACGAAATTTGGGGCTCACTCTACATAAATTCACTTATTCTATAAAAGGTAACGGACATCACTGCATGCCATTCATCACGACCAACACTATGGTGACAAGGGTGAGTAAATCCATGTCATCTCTAATCTAGTGAGAAAAGGAGATGTGCAGATGGAGGGTGATGTGAGAGCATCAGAAATCAAAGGTGCTGAAATTTCCAAGCCCTTCCCTTGGGTCCACTTTTCTCAGCTCGGCCATCACTACTGCTCTGTTAGGGCAGATGCAGACAATAGCCTCAGGGAAATGGCTTTAATATTTATAACTATCCTCATACATTTTGTCATGTCTATTTTCTCACACCAGAAAATGATGCTGCTTTCTGTATGTTAATATGCTTATTTAATGACTGTTATATAAAGTCACCCATGTGCTCCTGAGCACAAGGACAGTCCTCTGTTTCATTCTCAGAGACTCTTAGCGTGAACAGAAAAATGATGACAAGCATAACCTCAGGTCAGAGCAAAAACTCTGATAGGCCAAGAGGCAAAACAAGCCAGGAAAGGAGGCGGAAAGACTTCAATTCCAGGGGAGAGCAAAACAACAGCCATACTGAAAAATATGATAATACCCTTTACACTTACCAAGCACTTGCTCTATGCTGGGCATGGTGCTATATGCTTTGAAAACCCAATCTCATTTAAGTCTTGTGGCATAATTAGGAGATTGGTATTAGAATTCTCATTATATGGAAAAAAATTTTGAGGCTAGAGAACTTAATTCTCCTGAGATTATCCAGCTAAAATGCGACAAACTGTGCCATACACCCCCAGCTCAGTGGTCTTAACACCAGGAGACTCACCAACCACAAGGTGAGTTCTAGTGAAGAGAGGGAGCACAAAGTAAAGGAAGTCACACAAGATTTTGAGTTGCGCATATAAATGGCTTCACATTCTGGTTCTGTCTCTTTTGGGCCAGGCCTCATAACTTTTTTTGCTGATTGACTTTTCCTATTTCTGTGTAGGGAGCTGTATCTTACTTGTTTGTCACTAGTCCTCAACACCTTCAGGTAGCACTCAGCCTAGAGAATGGGTCCTCCAATAATGTATGTGCGTATGCACACACCCACAGACACACACACACACACACACACACACACACACACACAATGCCAGCTTAATTTACATAAGATTAGGCTGGGTAAGAATACTTATTTTTGTGGTGCTAAAATACTTCTTAAATGGCCAACCTCACCATCATACAAAGAAAGCAAGGGTGGGAGAAAGTGAACTGCACCAATGGACTTTTCCCTTAATCTGAACTTTCAGTGCATCTCTCCCCTTCAGACATATTTCAGAATGTGTGAGGCCACCTGGGGAAATGAAAGAGGGAGAACCAGACAGACACAAACTCAGTGTGGGAACCTCACACAGAACTGTCATACTGCGATGAATTTCCTAGAATATAAAGGCTCTTGCCTTCATGCATGTGCACGGAGCCTCTTGCTCCCTAAAGAATTTTCAAGCTTAAGGCAATGCCAGGCTCAGTGTTTGCATGCCCTGTATTGTTCTCCGGAGGCAAAGTGAAAAGTCCTTTTTGATTCCTGCTTCATCCATAGGAAAAAAAAATACATACTAGAGAAGTCCTTAGTGGTAGCAGCACTGTCACTGAGCATAATAGAAATATTTTAAAGATAAATTTATTCCAATTGCTGTGGCTCTTTATCTGGCAACTCAGAAAAGGGTGTTAAAACTGATAAGCAGATTTTCTTTGCAGTCAAGTAAAATATCAGTCTGTATAGAAAGAACGGTCACACTTATATTGTCTAAAATATTATCTGGCTTTTGTAAAGTGTAGGTCTACTTAAGATATCACTGTTTATCTCCTACTAAGCTGATTTAGCTGTTTTCTCACCTTTTCACAATAATCTCATAGAACAACCTCTTTTTCTCCTTGTATTTGACATGGAGTCTGCGCCAACCCCTCTGGCTTTCTTCAGGGAGGAGGCCCACTACACATGAGCCCCTCCCCACTCCCAGTCATCAGCTGCTTCACCCTTAAATCAAGGAGGTCTTTGGTACAAACACTCTGACCAAATTCAAGCCTTCCTCTTACAGGTGATTTCCAAATAAGCTACTGTACCTCACTTTCCAAGACTGAGATTTCTTCTTTATGCCCAGGACAGCATGCCTTTTTCCCTTTCCTTCGCCCCTAGCTTCCTGTGATGGCAGAGAGGACAAGGATGACTCTTCTCTGCAGCTGGCTCCAGATGTGCATTCGCCAACATGAGGGGGACAGCTCTGCTCACAGGCAGATCTGTACCCAGAGCTGCTGAAAACCACCTCCCTGCACACCACTTCCCAGGGCCAATTCCACCTGAAGGAGCCGAGGGCCAGACAAAGGTGGTTTCTCTTAAAGAACCAACACGACTTTTGTGATTAGTCAAGAAGGGCCCTATAATCCACAAGGTTTCTCTCTGCCCTGCTAGAAAGCTCCAAACCAGAAATTGTATTATTTTTGACAGAATTTTTTGATATGAACTTTTCTTTGACTGTCACTTCCTGTTTGTTGTCTTGTGAGCCTGTTTTATTAGAAGTCCATTTCTTTTGTGACTTCCTTCAAACTTATTTTTTAATTTAAAAAATTTTCATTAATTTTCTTGGTACAATTAAATATACATAATGATCACATTCATAATAGGGAATTTGTACTTGTCATGGTTATATGTGTGTAGATATGTGTGTGTGTGTGTGTGTGTGTGTGTGTAATTTTTTTTTTTTTTTTGCTGGGGATTGAACTCGGGTCCTTGTGTTTGCAAGGCAGGCAGTGGAAACACTCAGCTAAATCCCCAACCCTGTACATGTTATGTCTTGATTCCTCTTTTCTCACAATCCCCTGTCCTCCCTACAACCCCTCTCCCTTCCTATTTTTTTTTTTTACTGGGGATTGAACTCGGGTCCTTGTGTTTGCAAGGCAGGCAGTGGAACCACTCAGCTAAATCCCCAACCCTGTACATGTTATGTCTTGATTCCTCTTTTCTCACAATCCCCTGTCCTCCCTACAACCCCTCTCCCTTCCTTATTTACAAAAGCTTTGCTTCCATTTTTTCCTTCTTTTCTCATTTTTTTCTTTTATCTTCCTTCTTTTCCCCATGCTCCTTTACCAGTTCCATTTTCCTTTTTAACAATTTCTTATTCCACGTTATCTATTATACATTGCTTCAAACATTTTAAAATAAGTAAATGAGCTATGAATAAATAATTTAAAAGTGGCTCTCATTCTAACCATGCTTATGTGAGCAAAAGGAAAATCAACTCAGGAAAAACAACTTAGAGTCATTTTCCTACTGAGGGATCCCCAACAAGAAGCTCTTGGCCTTGCACTAAGATCAAAACAGAGAGTAATTCATTCTTTCACATATAAAAGTCACCATCAGTAAACGTTTACTTATGGACTAAAATCAAACTCATTTTGCTCTCTGAAAATGACACTGTTTGCTGACCTGTCCTCGTGTTTTTATGTCGTAAAGTTAAAAAGCATCCCATTTAATAGATAGCTAAACTGAGACACAGAAAGTCAAAATAAAAACCAAGTCACAGGAAGTAAAAAAAATAACTAGAATAATAAACTAGGTATACCAATTTATAGAACAAATAACAAGTGAAAACAACTAAGGTGATAGAATTAGCTCAAAATCTGCAGGTTGGAGCCTTGTGACCCCACTCCAACTATTTTAAACTGGACAAAAAAACTACTTTTAACTGGACAATTTAAAAGGTTAAGTCTCATTTCTCCTCACCTACAGTTTCTCTGTAGGAACAATGATATTTCATATCTTTCACTTTTATTGAGGGGACATTATCAACTGCTATTTATGATTTAATAAAATAATCCTAATTAGAATTTTTCTGTTTAGGGGAGGGAAAGAAAAATCTGCCTTGGAAAAGCCCATTACTCAAAATCAGATCATGTGATTCACTAAACACATCCACCAAATTAATAAAGCGCAACATAGCACAGAGTGAGAAAAATGTAATCAGAGAGATTCAGGTAGAGGTCAATGTATATAAAACTTGTTTATGACTCAACTTCCTATGTGTCTGCAATCAAGAAATAATGTCTATTATAAATGCCATTTAAGAGACACATACATATACACTGGGCTAAAATTCTCAGGAAGGGGGCAGAAATTCTGAGGGAGGTCAATCAAGGCAGTTATAGAGGCAGGAGATGAGGATAATGCCCCTCTACTCCACAGAACTACATCGCTTTCAGCCTAACTTTCTCCAGACATTAGAATCGGCTCAGCTAAGGTCACAGAAATCAGTATGACCCAAAAACACTCTGACGGAAGTGAACCATGTATATTCCTGGTGTGAACCTGGGTTTAAGATCATGTTGGTTATGACTCCAGCAGCCGTCTCACTTTATTTGTACCTATATATTTGAAAAAGGGAGGGAGGGATACATATCCAAGTTTACTTTTTTAAAACTAAATAACATTGCCTTGTGGCACTCCTATTGTATCTATTACACATTTCACTTCAAAACCTCATCTCCCCTAAACCCTCTTCAATGCGCTTGAAGTAGTGCTGCCAAAGAAAAGGAATTTTCTATTTAACTAGAGCACTGACATTCTGTTACACAATTTGATCTTGTCTATTTACCTGCTCTCAAAAACACAAGATACTAAACACGAAATGCTGAATGTGTGGACTCCGCGCTGCCATAGGTGTCTGAATGCATCTGTAGCTCCCCTCTCACTCATCAGTGTAATTGTTGCCATGTTATTCCATTTTTTGATTAGTCTAGTCCCTCAAGCTCAATGCTTTTTTCTGGCCCAACGTTCTTCTGCTGGTTGTCATGGTGACTGAATTGTTAGAGAGGAGAAAGGCTCTGTTGTCTGTCATTGTTCTGTTGTGGTTTAGGTAATGCGGGAGGCAACACAAGTGAAGTGGATGGACCTTTTTTGCTCTGCATCATTTCATAGTATTGAAAAATCTCTCATAAAAAAGGAGCAAATAGGCCCAACCAAAGAAATAACCAAGCTCTTTCTAAAGGAAAGTGCACATTATTATAAAGAGGCAAAATGGCACTAATGATGAACTGAGTAGTCTATGAAAAATGCTGCTGAATATTACATTTATTACTAGAACAATTGCTGCAACTTAAACATCACATACAATACCTACCATTTTGCAATTTGGAGTAAATATAGTTTTTAACTATACAATTGCGGCATCAACTCTGATTCTGTAGGCTGTGTTACTTTAACCTTATGTTCTGTTTAACCTAAAGATATCATGTTAGTTGTTGAGATTGAAGCAGAATTAAGAGTTGGGCGAATTTTCTCTTGGTGGTAAGATAGTGTTAGGGTCAATTTCCACTTTGGGAACGTAAAAATAATTTTCTTCAAGATTGAAACTGACTACAAAGAAAGACTTTTCATTTCTTATTTCAAATGGTAAAAAAAAGGTTTCTGAAGCTAACTAAAAATAATTCTCCCTCTATTTTTCAATTTTCTTGATATTCTGGCTAGAAAGTGGAAGACTATAGCATAGATATATGATAAAGCCGAGCATCATAGAAAAGGAACAAATTAATAATTGTTCCTATGCAAATTGCTTTAAGTTATCTTCCATCATCACCTTGGTAGATGTATATTTTTGTTAGTACTGGTATAATTTTTCCTGCAAACTCTTTCTTTTTTAAAAAAATTTTAGCATAATTTAACTTTTATGGAGCTGTTTTATTTAATTATCTAAATTATACAAAGATTTAGCTTGATGACATCTGATAAAATATGATTTGATAATTTAAAAGGAATAAAGGTTTACTGTGAAAAACTTTCCCTTGCATGCCTGAAACCCATCTGCTTTAGTTCTCCCCACTGCTGTCCCAGTGCTGAGGGCTGTGACACTGAGCTACATCCCCAGCCCTTTTTACTTTTTTTTATTTTGAAACAAGAACTCACTTAGGTTGCCAGGCTGGACTTGAACTTGTAATCCCCCTGCCTCAGCCTCCCAGAGTGCTGGCATTCCAGGCATGTGCCACCACACCCAGCTGGTTTCAGTTCTCACTCTCTCCCGTACATATCACTACTGCTGTCAGGGTTTCGTTTTGTTTTGCTTTTCAGAATTTCCTACGCAGATATTAAAAAGTGTTAATAGAGGTTCTTAGCTCTTCTACTGTATGCACAAATACCAGAATATTATTCACACCGTTCTGCACTTTACATTGTATTAGATGCCTTTTCATAACAGGACATAGAGATTTTTCCCTTTTCTTTTTTATACGACAGCATAGTACTCCATTGTATAGATACACTGTAATTCACTTAATTCATATTGATGGACATTTGCACTCTTCTTGATATTCCGTTTTTATAAAATATAACCACATGTATTTATCATTTCTTCTATACACAAAAGTGAAAGATAAAATCCCAGTGGTGAAATTTCTAAGTTAGAGAATATATTTGCACTTTAATTTGAACAAAAAATGTTAAAACATCCCCCATAGAAGTTGATCCAATTTACACTGCCATCAACAGTGTAAAAAAGGACCTGTTTTTCCAAACTTTGCTGACAAATGTTAAGCTATTGAAATTCTGCCAATCTAATTAGCAAAATTAAAATGATGCTATTATATAGTTTTCTTTACATTTCTGTTACTAGTGTTGTCAAATACCCTTTCCTGTGTTATAGAATGAATTTTATTTCATGTTAATTCTCTGTTTAGGTATTGTGTCCATATTTCTTTGGGGTATTAATATTTTTCTTTCTATATTTGGGATATTTACCCCTTTATCATGTTATGAGTTGAGAATACTTTTCTCAACTTGTCTTTGTCCTTTGACTTTACAAAGCTGCGGTTTTGTCCATGCAGAAGTTCTGATTTTTAGATCATAACAATTTTGGGGGGAGGGTACCTGGGATGGAATTCAAGACCCTGCTCTTGCGAGGCAGATGGTGGAACCATTGAGCTAAATTCCTAGCCCATCATACCAATTTTTTTATGGCTTCTGGTTTTTGTCTCCCTTCCTTACTCCAAGACTAGAAAGAATTCTCCCACGCATTTTTATAGTCCTAGTGTTGTTTCTTTTTTGTTTGTTTCTTTTAAAATGTTAATATCACTATTGGGAGTTTATCCTTGAACAGGTATGAGGCACAGATCCACTTTTAGATTTTTCCAGACAGCTAACCAGTCATTCCTTAACCAATTGTAAAATAGTATCTCTTTTACCACCATTGATTTTTGAGTCACTTTTTATCAGATACTACAGTCTACGATGTTTATGGATAATTTCTGGACTTTCTATTCTGTGCCTTGACTATTTCTACAGGGAGTAATAGTACAGTTAACATAGTACAAACACAATAAACAGGAAACTGCAAGAACTATACTTAGTTTATAAATGTTCTTGGTTATATTTGTATTTTCACACCACAAGTGTCGTGTCATATTTAGCTACTGTTAAGTGTGTGTATAAATAAATATATATATATGAAATCACCATCACCATCATCATCATCATCCAAACCTGATTTCCGAGGAAGCATACTTATTATGTGGAATTAGACACTGGTTGTCATTCAGGCATTCATAAAATATGCTTAAGATATCACCAATTTCTCCACTGAAACTGTAAAGTACTATACATGGCAGAAGGGCTGTGTTCTTGTCTCTGGACAGGCCTTTAAGGATCCAGCGCTGTGGGGTGTTCACAAGTCTCAGAGTGCATTCAGTCAGCCTCTCGTTGTGGTTTACAGCAGCAGAAATCTGTGAAACACGCTGCTCTGGTTTTCTGAGGGTGCTCCACGAAGACTTTAAAGCCTAGCCATTAAAGAGCATTTGAAAGGGCACTTACTATTTAGTACCCAGTAAACATATATTTTGATTTTCTTTCATACTGTTTAATGGCATAATATTCAGCAAGGATCTGTGGAAACCAGCTAGCAATCACAACAGACACACTCCAAAGAGGAGTACCAGCACTTTCCCGATTGTGCTTCCTTCCTCCCCACGGCACAAGGGCTTCGGCCAATTTCATCATCACGCCAAATATTCACAAGCTTGTTGTCTGTTATTGGTTTAATGTAGTACATTCATACAGATTGAAGTTGATTTTCAGTAAAGGCCTATAAATAATACTCTTTTGCTGCGATCTTGAGGCTTTTGAGATCATTTTTCTTGCTTCCACCCCTCCTTCTTATCAAGTATTTCAACACTGGGGAGAAGATTAATGTCCTCACAACAAAGGATGATTTTTGGAGCAGAATCTACCCAATAATCAGAAGTGGCAAGCAGAAGAGGGCAGGTGGTGACCTCTTTCTGTGACACGAACAAGAAGAAGCTGGAGAAGAGTTCCTTTTTGCTTAGAAAGTGCCCAAACCACTCATTGCAGGAAGCGTTTGGCTACGGATCACTTCTCTGAGGCCCATTATAAAAGGTGAGCAAAACTGAAAGCTCTCCCCTTCTCTCCCCAATTAGTTCAGATTGCAGTCGACCTTCAGAGATATCCATTGCAGGGGTGTTTTTCTGATGATGATGCTGTGAACATAATTTTCTTTTTTGAAGAGCTTTCTTGCTATTCTCTCCCCATGGCAACTTTTGAAAATTTGTTAAAACGCACACGCGCACACAAACCTCTCAGGCTATCTGCAAGCTCTCTAGGTGAGTGGGAACAAATGGCAGCCTATCAAAGAAGGGCATCCAGGACAATTGCACGGTTGTGATCATTTGGGGATTTCATACAGTCTCTCCTGCAGCCCCCCTCCACCACCGGGAGATTCTTTTTTTTTTAAGTACACAATAAGACTAAGGCAAGTCGAGACCGAGTGGGTATGTAGATGTTTGTTTAATTAAGCAAAAAGGTAATGTGGTCCAACTGCTTTAAAACTGAGAAGAAATTTCATATTATTCCAATCTCTGCACAGAAAAGGTAGAAAGAGAGGAAAGGCATCTATGTCTTTAGGGCATCTAAATTGTTATATGAGTGAATTCAATGGCTGAGTCTAGAAACCGATGGGTGAGTGAGCTCGTGGAAATAAAAAGGGAATTTGTGGACTGGATTATGCCAAGGATCTGAGGGACTCCTAAGTGATTCTTGATGTTTGAGATGCCCTGGCATTGGTGCCAGTGCTTAAGTCCTGGTAAGACTCATCATATCGATAGCATCTTCCTTGAAAGTGATGTGTATCTATTTGACACACATCTCACAGTTTCTGATAAGAACTAGTCTCACTTCAAACACCCTAACTTTCCATTGATGTTCCTTTTCTGGGGACCCTTATTTTTAAATGTTAAATTAGGTACACAAAAGCAAAAGCTCTAGGGCACTTTCCTGTAGTATAATTTCTGGAAGAGAAAAAAATGGCTGCTTCTGCCTCAACACAACAATATCACGCCAAGAATAATGTTGAGGCTAGGAATTAATGACGATGCTAGGAAACAGAAGTAGCACCTTTGGACCAGAATTTAAATCCTATGGACAGTTTCTCTTGATGCTTTTTTTTTTATTATTTTTTATTTTTTTGGTACCAGGGATCAAACTTGGGTCCTTGCACTTGCAAGGCAGGCACCGGAACCACTGAGCTAAATCCCTGGCCCTCTCTTGATGATTTTATGGAACATGAATGAGGAGAAAATTTAAAAATAAACCCTGCATCCTACTTAAAAAGATATGAAGGATCTGGATGTGTGTAAATGTTTGGATTAAATATGGCCAAGGACTGTGCTATATTTAAATGTCATGGCACTTTGAAAATGATGGAATCAGGCTTTATAATCATGCAAGCAGGTACCTAATGGAACTAAATTTGAAATATAGGGGCAGAGTAGAAAAAAGCAGACAAGTGGTGCTGAACATCTGAGAGGGCATCAAAGAATGAAACTTACTGAGTTTAATGACTGACTTTATTGGAAACCTTTCTGTTCTGACAATGAGGATATGAATTATCTTGTTATTGTAAGCAGATAGATCATCTTATTAATGCACACAAGCACTTCATTTTTATTTAACTGTAAATTAAATTGAACAATTTCAGGAACATCCTCCCATCTTGTAAAAAACAGGCTGATACCCAGAAATGTTTTCTGTGTAGCTATATATATATATTTTTTTTTTTCTTTCTAGAAACACACTTTCATCTCTGCCACACTATAATTCTCTGGTTTTCATTTGGATATAGCTGTTGTGTCTTGAAAGTTTCTCTGTAAATTCCTCCAAATCCAGAGAAGCTGAGGGAGATTCTAAGGGGCTCTGCTCCTCTTAATGACCACATGGAACAGTGTCTTTAGAATTCTGATTTGGAGACTGCCAGCCGCTTGATACCCCTGCACAAGTGACTTCATCCCCATGCAACTCTCCCCTTAACCCAAAATTAGGCAGTGAAGTAATATTTGTTTAGAAACGCTTACCAAGCAACTGCTTAATGCCATAAACGCAATCCTGGTAAAGCCTGCTCATACACACAAAAATATTTCACAGGAAGGTCAATATCTGAAACTACTGAAAGAAGTGGAGCTGCTTCAAACTCACCGACAAAGCTGCTGTCTCACCCCCATTCCACCTTTTTTTTCTTTTTGGTTTTGTTTCCTTTCAGCATATTTTAGGAACTAATCAGCGTTATAAAAGGTACCTCTGTTAATCTACTGTTTGTCTTGGTCTTCACTGCAGCTCCTTAAAAGATAGAGTGCAAACAAAGGAAGAATTAAGGTCATTCCATTTAAATCCTTCAGTGAGAAAGACAAGGGCTAAGTTATTGCTGAGGACTACAGAGAGCAGAGCTGAAGGAATCCAGGGTGGAAAAAAAAAACTCATTGTTTATTATTTGCCAGCCCCACAGCAGCCCCCATTCCCATATTTGTGGAAGGATCACCCTCCCATCTTCAGAGATTAACGGAAAGCCCAGACAATTCCCTGGCCCACATCCACCCTGCTCCAAAGAGCATTCTCCAGAAAGGTGGGCCCGGGAGTGCACACACTTGGGGATGAAGAGTGTAGCACGTTCACACCCCACAGTCTGATGTGATGCATCCTCTGGCTGTCAGAAGTGCACAAGAGAACAGGACTACAAACGTTGCACAGAAGCAAAACCACCTGCTAAGAAGTGGTCAGACACATGAAAATCAGCATACATCAGATATAAGCAAAAATAAAAACAATCCATGCAAAAGCGTCACAGTAGCATGTAATAATGACCCCTTTCTTCTATAAACCTTATCTCAATCTAACTCCCCATATTTCATTTGAGACAGCAGTCAGTTGCCAGAGCTGTTCATTAAGATCACTAAAATATATTAAAAATGAAAATGTGGGGCAATGGCTTAATCCACTTACATGGGTGATGCACTGTAGAGTTCTGTTTCTAAAGAAGTAAGGTCAAGAAGTAGAGATTACCATCTTTGGTCTCTCAATAAGACATTTTCCATTTGTAGTACTCAGCTGGTTTGGTGTACTATAAGGGCTCAATAAATATTTGTTGCATGAAGAGAAGTTTTGGAGTTTTGACTGCTTTAATAACAATAGTAATAATTAATAATAGTAATATTAATAATTGTTTATGTTTATTGAGAACTCACAATGTGCGGTTTGGTGGGCAAAGCACTTATGTTATCTATCTCACCTAATCTCAACTTTAATACCACAAAGTTATCATCCCCATTTTACAGATGAGGAAAAACAAAGTTTACTGAAGTGAAGTCACTCACCCAAGGTCACATGAGTAGTCAAAGCTATCTGGTCCTATTCCAGACCCTATGTTATTAATGCTATATTGTTACCCCCACAAGGTACAATTTCTTAGCTTAAGTTTAGATGAAATGTCATTTTATTATATGGACCAATTATCCTCAGAGAGAATAGAGGTATTATCTTTAGCCAAGACAAGGAATAAGAAAAGACTACCTTCAGAGTGGCTCCACGCCCCCATAAATCCCAGAAGAATTTACCTACTCATAAAATACAATGACAACTCAGTAGTCTTGTGTTGAAAAGTACATGACCAGATCTCCTTGAGGGATAGCTTACCTCTGCACTTACCCATTCCCCTCTCCATACCCAATGTCTAATTTTCCCAGGCGGGATGATATCTGTTTGCAGCATCCTTGGCATACGGTGGGGTCTGCCTGGCTTTCTGCAGTGTTTGATTATGATTGGCCTAGTTAATTCATTTCATTGTATGTTCACCTCTCCTTGGAAACTGCACAAGATTAAATTACACTTCTAAAGCTTTAACAAATCACCATGTCATTTAAATCAGAATAAAGACAAACATTAAGATAGTTTTTTGAGGAAATTCTAACAACATTTCTAGCCCAGTGGGAGTGTTTGTCCAAAGATTCTTCCGTTCTGTTGGCCTTAGGGTTACCCAGCTATATGCATATTGACGTCTCAGTGATAAATGTGGGATCCTAACCAAAGACTAAACTGTGAAAAACTATACATAAAACTGCTGTTTCCTCTTAAATAATCCTAAAACCCCATTTTAGCGAATAGCCCAATTTATTCACTCTACAAACTTTATTAACTTATGAAGTAAGCCAGTGTTGATTGGATTATACACATTTACTTAATAACTTCCCTTCTTTGGAAAAACATTATGATACCCAAAGAAAAAAGAGGAAGAACAACTAGCATTAACAATTTATAGCTAAATAACACATTTTTAAGTCAGTAAACTGAAAGTTCCTAGAATAAAAGCAGTACTCACTATTTAAGTATATTTTACTGAGCTATGGTATAATTTCTAGCATGACTGTTTACCCTGTCTTTTCTGTACCATAGGTTTTATACTACTGTACTTCCGAATAAAGAAAACAGATAAACAAAGTAATTTCCATTTGTTGAATTTTTTGCAGTCCTATATAACCCTACTAGAAAAACAGAATTATAAGGGCTGCTTAACTTTAAAATTACAGTGTATTGTGATTTAGAAATTCTCAATCCTCATTTCATTTGCCAAAAGTTTTATAATATTTTAATATAATCAGTATCAAATATTTGAAGATTAGAAACTGAGCCCACAATCAAAACAGGAATGTTCCATTATACGTTTTCATTTCCAAAGACGACTCTGCAGGTTCTGCTGTGAGCTTATGGTGATGACAACTGAGGTTCTCCAACCCACAGTTAGCCAAGTCACTTTTAATTTTTCAGTGAAATTTATCAGTCTCATCATTATGCAAGCTGGCAGGCTCTCCTGCTAGACAAGCAGGTAAACTGAATATAAAGAACTGTATTGTTTCGGCAATATAATAGTTTTGTTTAATGGAAAAAAAATTTTTTTGTTGTGTTTTTGAGACAGGGTCTCACTATGTAGTTGAGTCTGACCTGGAGCTCATTAGGTAGCCCAGGTTGGCCCTGAACTCACAGCGATCCTCCTGCCTCAGCCTCCTAAGTGCTGGGATTACGGGCATGCGCCACCACGCCTGGCAATGGAAAATTTTATTTCTGAATTAAGCAGGTTTTTCTACCCTCTTTCCCCATCCAAAAAGACAAGAACAAAATACTGCAAATTGAACTTTTGTTTGAACATCGGTATCAATGTTATTTATACAACATGCTTAGAAAATGTCTAATTTTTAAAATATATTTCATTAGAGCCTATCAATTTTACAAAATAGTGAATTTCAATGCATATAATATTATCCTCTTTTATACCCATTCCCCCATATTTCCTTCCTCTACTCTAATAATAGTCTACTTTCATGTCATCTCTTTTATATGCCCCACATTAGGGAAAACATGATAAGAAAATGCCTAAGTTTTTAAAGAAATAGTCCTCAAGGTGAGACAAGCACATATAGACTATAGACTTTTAAACCGTCTAGTTGGTAGAAGAGGTGAGTAGCCTATGAAACATGTTGAATCAGTACTTTAGGGTATCAACATTTATTTTTTTTAAATAAAGCCTACAAAGTACATTATAATAATCAAATCAACAGTGTTTGCATTATTAAAAGATTCCCAGAGTACAGGATGATTACTTACCAATTAATCATCACACAGCTGTATTTTGTTTGATTTATGAATGACAATCAACTAGCCATATGTAAATTACTTGTAAACCATTTTATAAGTATCCCTCCAGAGAACTCTAAATCAAGATGGCAGACCAACACATGGGTCTACTTCTGGTATCAACCCTTGAAAAGACAAGATATTTGAAAAGACTAAGCTCATGAACATATTAAAAATTAAAACAAATCTTATCAGAAGGCAAGAAATTCTAAAGAAGCTTAAAAGGTAGAAAATCAAAGGGGATAATAGTGACAGAAAACAAAACAAAAGGGAAAGAGACACAGCCTGAGCCAGGAGCAGGAAAGAAACACAGGTTAAAAGCCATTCCACTCTTAAGAGAGTAGTCTCAGAGGGGCTTGTGGATAGGAAGTAAGTGGAATAATTCACCAAAGAATTTTCATGGAATAGCAAAGGCTGCCAGGCATCTCCTTTCCCCTGGTTTATCTAGAGCTGCTGGTGTTTTTTTTGTTTTGTTTTGTTTTGTTTTTTTTAACCCTTGGCTAACTCTTAGAAAAATTCTATCAGGAAATACCCTGCCTGTGAGTTTCCTGTACAAATAGAAAGCCCTGGAAGTAGAGGAAGAAAGAATTTAAGTAACTTTTAGAGCACACAGCGAATACGGAGGTATAACAGTAAGCATTTCGGTAGAGGAGGCTAATACACCAAGAAGCTTCCATATTAGCATCCTTATTAGATCTGTGGAGAGTTATAGGGAAAACAGGTAAGCATTACCCCAGAGAGGACGTGAATAGTATTAGCTGCTATATTACTGAAACTAGTCTTTCTATACTCATTTATATAAAATGAACAACCAAGAATGACCAAAGTTTGTGATCCTAAAATAAAACTAAGAAAAATGACAAAAATCTTCTCAGAGCACTGATGATATTCAAAGAAAATAAGAAAACTGAAAAATCAATTTTGATTAACATTTTCAAAAGGACTTAAGAGTCTGTTGCATCTATCAGATAAAAATTAGGATACTATCTAGTGTAACAAGGCCAAAAAAGATAAAAACATCATACTATATTGATGTTGCTATGTTTATAGCAACACAATTCATGATAGCCAAACTCTGAACGAAGCCTAGATGACCAACAAATAAATGGATAAAGAAAATGTGTGTACAGTGGGCCCTTGACTTACAAACTCAATTTGTTCATGAGGGCTGATTGTAAGTCAATTTGGCCAATTGAAGGCTCAGACTCCTCTATGCAGCCTTCAACATCTCTCTCTTGTATACAGACAGATCTCAGTGTCCTTAGGGAGACCTTGACCTAGGATTTCTCAGTTAACCTCACACGGGAAAGGATACTGTAATTTTCCTTCCAGAACTCTTTAGGGGTTGAATCTGTATCTGAGGCCCACCTGAAAGCACAAGCAACCAGCATTCAGGTCGTAACTTAAGATTTTGTTTGTAAGTTAAAATCCCAGTTGTAACCCAAATTGTTTGTATGCCAGGTTAGTCATAACTTGAGGGTCCACTGTTTATATACACAACGCAATATTATGCAGCCATAAAGAAGAACGAAATCTTGTCATTTGCAGGAAAATGGATGGATATTGAAGGCCATAATGTTAAGCAAAATAAATCAGACAAAGAAAGTTAAATATCACATGGTTTATCTGATATGATAAACCCAAAGTACAAATGAATTAAAGAGTAAAATAAAGATGGTAAGAAAGAAGAGAGGAAGGAGACCAAGAGAAGAGGGAGTGGAGAGGAGAGGGAGGGGTTAAAGGAATAATAATGATCAAGAAATTATATGTATATATATATATATGTATTCCTCAAAACAGAGGTCACAATTATGTATTGTAAGCATACACTTAAAAACCTAGGTAGCTTTCATATGCCGTTTTTTAAAAAGCACAAAACATTTATCATTTATAGCTCTTCAATCTCTGTGAATCACATATTTCTTGGTGCTACACAATCAAAATAAAACAAATTTGACTGCCTCAATCATCCATAATTTAAAGTTTGTATTCAAAATACCTTTATTGTTCTCACTGTAAATATTATAAATTAGAGCTTTCAGTACACTGATTTTAAAAGATACATATAGAATATTCATATCGTAACTCAACACAGAATTTAATTTATAGAAACAGTTCTTTTACCAAAATATTTTAAAGCCTTAGATTAGATTTATAGGGTTCCTTGTGTATTAGTATCTGTAACTAGTGTAATTTCAGGGATACTATTGTTGCTGTCTTGTGATTATTAATATTTCTTTACCAAAAAAATCATTGTATTTGAAAAGAAAATAGTGGAAAATCTATGACAAAATAAGGAATTAAAATCCATATTAAACTGAAAATAAACGAGATCAAAAGAAAAGTCACTTTACAGAAAAGAAAAACAAAGAAATGAGATACTTCCATTTGAAAGGAAGAGTCATTATGCACAGACATATAATTGTCTACGAAGAAAATGTAAAGAACTCAGCTGAAACGCTACCAAAATGAATTACAGTGGTTAGCAAAGCAGCTGATGTAAGATCAAGAAACACAAATCAATAGTCTTACTGCATAAGCCAGGTGGAAAGACTGGTTGACCTAATGCCCATTCTTACTTCCCTTTCCTTTGTTGCCACCTGGAGGTGGCTATGCGCCACATTTCCGGCTGGTGAGAAGTGGGCCAAGTGTCCTGAGCAACCTCTGCATTTCTGATATAGACGTCACACTGGTTCCTTCCCCTTCTCCGTCTTGTGAGAATGCTGCGATGGGTATCACAGGCCACAGCAGGCAAAAATGTGTCCATTGCCATCATCAAGCTACTACACAACACTGGCAGCTGCTTACATTGAACATTTTGTTATGTAACATGACCTCCTGTTTCTTTAAGCCATAGTTTGGTTTTCATTTGCTTGTGGACACTTTCCCAACATCGCTATCCCAACAGATAAATACGGAAAACATGAGTGCAATGGAAAAAGGATTTAATGAACAAACGAAGCAAGAACTATAAAAGAAATAAATACAAGAAGCATGCAAGAACTTGATCAGCTGATTTAAAAATAACCTGAAGAAGAAAATGGACAGGACAAACCACGCCCATTCTCTTTGGAGAAGAAGAAAATGAAGACACTAACTCTTTCTTTCAGGTAACAAATATATAATGGAGTGCTATTATTTAAAACAGTATATTCATAGTGCAGGAAAAGGTAAATATACTTAGAGAAAAAACATACTTAGAAATATACTTAAAAAACTGAAAACAAGCCAGGTGTGGTGGCACACGCCTTTAATCCCAGCACTTTGGGAGGCTGAGACAGGAGGATTGCTGTGAGTTTGAGACCAGTGAGTTCCAGGTCAGTCTCAACTACGTAGTGAGACCCTGTCTCAAAAAAACAAACAAACAAACAAAATCTGAAAACAGACACTTGTTTATATCAGATTTGGTAGATAATAGAAGTGGCATTTCAAATCATCAGGAGAAGAGAGTAGTATTTAATACATTATAGTTAGAAAGGCAAGTCATAATTTAATAAGAATAAAGCTTATATACTATATTATTTCAAACAAAAATATATTTCAGATGGAATAAGTAGCTATGCTCTCTAATAAGTAAAATCTTTAAATCATTAGAAAAACATAGCAAAAATATTTCTTAAATTTTATGAAAGATTTAGCTATATGGTTGTCATAAAGACACCATGAACAAAATAAAAGATAATCTATAACCTGGAAGAAAAAGTTTCCAACATGTATAGCAGAAAAAAATCAGTATCAATAAGTGTAGAGTTGTTACAAATCAGCAAAATAGACTCAACTACCAAGACTACAAACAAGCAAGACAAAAATGAAGAAATATGAATAGCTAGAAAATTATAGATGAAAAGGTGTTCAACCTCATTAATAATGAGGAAACTGCAAATTAAAGAGTGTTTGCCAGCAGACTATTAAAAATTGTGAAGTATGTTAATATGTGGTCATCAAAGGATTAAAAAAAATTGAGTCCTCTCATATACAATTGTAGAAGTGAACAGATGTAACCTTTTGAGAAGAGGCAATAAAATACACAAATGATCCTTGACTTGTGATGGAGCTACATACCAATAATTCCATTGTAAACAGAAAATACAAGTCAAATGCATTTAATACACCTACCCTACTGAACACTATAGCTTAGGCACACAGAACACTATAGAGTATTGCTTATTTACCCCTATGACAGCAGAGCTGAAAGCTACCCTTTGTTATGAAAGTATACCACACAGCCCAGGAAAAGATCAAGATTAAAAATTTAGAGAACAGTTTTTACTGCATGTGTATAATTTTTTCATCATTGTAAGTTAAAATTTTTGAAGTCAAATAATTTTAAGTCAAGCACCATTTACATCTATCCCTATTGAAAGTGTACATGCTTTTTGACTTGGTAATAATAAAGATTCTCTTTTAGCTCCATTATTCATCTTACCATCACAGCCAGTGTCCTAGAAGGAATAGTCTATATTCACTTTCTCATCTCCCATTCACTTTTTGAATTTTAGTATTGCGACTTGTTATGACATCCCATCCCCAATTACATTGAAACTTGTGATGGGAAAGATCAATAACTACCTAGGTGTAATTTACGATGAAATTTTCAAGTACTTGTATTATTTGTTCTTGAAATATTTGATGCTGTGGACCATGCCTTCCTCAATATTATTTCTTCCTTTGAATTCTAAAACCTTTCACTCTTTTTATTCTCTCAATTTCCTTTGCTTACTCTTCTTTAATTAACCCTTCAAAGATGTTGTTCTCCAAAGTGCCCTTCTTTCTACTTTACATGATCTCGGTGGGTGAAATCAACCTATGATTTTAATTTTGACCCACAGGTTCACGATTCTAAAATAACCAGTATCTTCAAGCTAGATACTGTGAACTCTGGATCCTTTCTGACATCTCCACCAAGACACTGCACAGGTCTCCCAACAATCTCAATAACATGTTACTTTCTATTCTTTGTTTTGATTAAAATTCTATTGTCTACCTAGCCACTTCTAAATAGAATCCTGGGAATCATCTGACTTTCTTTTCCACCCCTCAGCTCCTCTTCAGTCTGTCAACAAGTCCTATAGATTCTTTGTTACCCACTGATGGCCACACCTTACGTTCGATCCTCAAAGCTAATGAATCAGTTTATGGCCTTATCACCTGTTTAAAAGGTTCTGTCTTGGAATTCATGGATTCTCATGAAGTGATGAGTGGACTTAAAGAGATCTATGAATCACTTGATACTATAGGTAAAGAATATATGCACATATTATTCTTAAAATGGATCAGAGCCCCTCAAAAAATTAAGAACAATTATCTCTGTCTAATTGTTGTTACGGTTTCCTAGTTATTCTTTTTTCTTCTAGTTTCACTCTTCTAACCTGTTCTTCCTTCTGTTGTTATAATGCCTTTCCAAAATATAATCTAATCACGGCCCTTCTGCTATTGAAAAAAACCTGCAAAACTTTACCATCTTAAAATATAACCCAAATGAATTCTAATGCTCCCCATATTTCTTGCTCCTGTCAACTTTTGCTGCTTTTCCGTATTGATTCTTTGCTGTATTTTCATGTTACATCCCTCACCTCCAACCCATGATAAATTTTTAATGCTTAAGTTTCTTCTAATGTCCTGTTCTTTCTTTTCATTTTTTTCTTTCTTGCCTTTGTGCACATTGCTTGTTTTGCCCAGAGAGCCCCCTTCACACAGCCTTTCGTACACTTTCTTTGCTTCCCAAACCTCTCAGATTTTCCAGCCCAGGTAGAAATGACCCCTTCTTCCTCTGTTCTCAGAATAATATATATTCTTTATCATAATCCTTATATTCCCACATGTTATTAGCTTGAGGATCCAGACCAATTCATACCCTCTCTGAGACCAGGGATACTGTCTTAGCTTGTTTTTGTCTCCACCAACAAATAACACAGGGCTTGGCCCATAAAGTAGTCATAAATATTGATTAAATGACTTTAAATGGGATACCAGTCTGGCTGTTTTTGTTGCCATCAGCTTTTCCCCATATACTAAAAGGATAAGACATAGAAAAAGGGTGGGAGAGAGAAAGAGTGTTCCGGATAAAAGATTGTGATTGGAAGTTTTCTCTAATTACAAAGAAAATCTTATAAATATCAAATCCTTATTACAAAAGCCAAGAATTATAAAATAATATTAAATTACAAAGTGATGAAAATTTTTTAACTTTTGATGGGCACTCAACACTCTGTTAGCTTCATTCAAATATTAATTTTGTAAGATTCATTTTCCATAACCTTTGAGAAATGTTAAAAGATGTACTAGCTGGAGGTCTATACTAAGAATAAGCAAGACATCAGTGTTTTCTAGAAGATAAAAAGGATAGGAAGAGGGAAGACAGGGAAATTGGATAATAAGTATCAAAATAGAGCTACATAGGAGGAATAAGTTCTAATGTTCTATAACACAATTTATTATGTATTTTATAAAGAATGAAAAGAGAAATTCGGTTTTCCAACATAAAGAAATGATAGTTGTTTAAGGAGACAGAAATTCTAATTTCTGACTTCTGACATTTTATCCATGTATTTAATTATACAGCATTCCATAATATGTATAATTAATATATGTCAACTTGAAAAACTACATGAAGAAAAGGCATCAGTGTTATGAATTTACATATCAACTAAATGAAGATTAGAGAATAGAAAATAAGAATCAAACTACCATTTTTTTTTTAGGCCCATGAAAAGGAAACATGTAATTCTAAGATTTTGATATATTAGAAGCAAGATCAAAATTTCTTTACATATAATCTTGAAAAATAATGTGTACTCCTCAAGAATGTGTATTATTGTATTGCATTTGTGTGTGGTCAGCTGTTGAAGGCAGGAAGGGAAATGGAGAAAGATGAAAGAAAATGTGCTATATATGCACCTGAGAGGGGAAAGAGAATTTCTAAAAAATACATCAAGCTCTTGAAAAGGAAGTTTCCTACTTGCTTCAGTGAAATAACAATCTCACATAAAGAAGGTATTATAATTGCATCATGCAAATATTGACTGACTTAGCTAATCAGGTCTGTATATCAACAACCCCTTTTTTCCCTGGAGTCTACAGCGACAGCTTTGTGTACTCTGCAGTCTCTTGTGCCTGAGCCAACAACTGATAGAGTATTAGATCAAAGCCTTGGTACACAGATGCTAGGCAATTTGGTATTAAACCAGTGATAAGAGTACAAAAGAAGTCTCAATGTACTTTCACCACAATTTGAACAGCAAATAGTTAATTGAGTTAATAATAGATGTCAATATGATGTCATGATTCCAGAAGGTGTAACTTCTCTCGCCCTGAAGTGGAAAACTAAATTATTTTATTCTTTAAATGAAGCAAATTTGAATATCATTTCATTATTTATGCTTTTTCTCATCTGGAGCATTTGGGTAGACGTAGTTTTAATGATATCTTCAAGGATTTTTATAAAAGGGCAGAATATAATTTTTATCTGCAGAATTTAAATGAGGTGTTTAAAGGTGATGATGAGCCAGAAAGGTTTGCATTCAATGCAAATAATCAAGACCCGAATTCATTAAGGATTATGGAGATGCTTCTATTTCCAGAGGTTTTCTTATGTGTGTGAGTTACAAAATATCTAGCCCATTGATTTCTATACCAAAAATTGATATAATGAAATGTGAAATATTGTTATCTTCTTGATATTTTTATCAAAATGAAGAGTAAAATAATCAACCATATAGTTACTTCACATATCAGAAAAGTTGAGGGCATTAATTTTTTTTATTTTAGCATTACATAAACAGGTCAAAAATATGAAATGCTTTAAAGATTATTATGGAGACAAAAAGTATGAAATGCTTTAAAGGTTATTATGGAGACCGTGTATCCTCCCAAGTCTCTGATATCATTTGTATGATAAATAAGTGATTTCACAATATCAAATGAAGTACCAAACCCTTAGAGCTAAGTTTATACGTTGCTCTAATTATATATAAAGGGAAAAGAAGCCCTGAAACAAATCCACTGTAGCCAAATAGTGTTAGGAAAGATGAAAATAATACCATAGTAGTAACAGTAACAGAGCTGATGGTTGGTAAAGACCAAATAAGTGAAGTATCACTAACTTTTAGGTGGAACAACCACATAGTAAATCTCTGGAATACTACTTCCCTTTTCCAGATTTCATAATAAAATCAATGTATATTAACAGTGCCATCTACTGCTTAGCAGTAACACTACAGTGCCCCAGGATGGCCCAATGAATTCAAGGTGGTTATTTCTATTTTTGTTGGGGGTGTCATCATTACAACTGGTCCATAGTCCTATTTAGAGAGCATTACGAAAGGTGTTAAATGTATAGAATCATGAGTGCGTTTTACCTTTTAAAAAGGCCAGGTTTGCTTCCAAATAATGATTAATAGGAGCAACAATGTGATGAAAAAGTATCAGAATCAGGAGAACTGTTTGTGTTCTTGTTGTTCTGCCATTGCTTGACTTGTTTTCTGGATAGGCTTCACCATGTTTCTTGGCTTAAGGCTAGCAAGATGATCTTTGGACTTCTTTATTTTAGGGGAAAAAATCTATCACATTGTTATATGGGCTTCAGTCATCTTCTACATGCTCTCCCAACTTGTCTTACTGAGATTTCTGTAGTTTTGAACAGAAATAATTCTTTTTAGGCTACCCAACATGAAAAATAAAATTATCCCCTTAGAATCTAGAACATACAGGCAGTTTATTTAATCTATAAAATGCCAATTAGTAAATATTTCCATTTGTTTACAGCTTGGACATAGAGCTCAAATCCAGAGAGAATGGAAAAAATCCCCCACATAACATCGAGATGTTAAGTTTTTGATATGGAGTCTCCTTATGTTGCCCACCCTTTGTACAACTCCTGGGCTCAGGTGGTCCTCCCACCTTAGCCTCCGAGGAGCTGGGGCTACAGGCGTGTGCCACCCACTCTGTTTTGCTTTAAAAAAAATTAAACACCTGATATTATGTACCTCCTGATGTGATGTACTGAGAATACAATATCATTTGAGGTAATATTTCTGTCAAAAAATGGAAAACCTCAATATAATAAGGAATCATCAGACAAACCTAAACTGAGATACTTTCTGCAACCAATTTGTCTAAAATGTTTCAAAGTGTGGAAGCTGAGCAAAACCATGGAGGACTGTTCTAAGTCAAGGAGGCTAAAGAGTCATGACAGTTACAATGTGTAATCCTGGGTTGAGTCTTGACACAAAGGGAACGCTGACATTAGAAGAAATTCCTAAGACAACTAGAATATGATGCACTTTTTATTAGATAATAGTATTGAATCAGTGTTAATGTTCTTGAATTTTATAAACATAGTTAAATAAGAAAAGCCATTGCATTTAGGAAATGCATTCTAAAATATATGGTGATAAAAGGTACAATGTCTACTACTAATTTTCAAATACTTCAGGAAAAAACATGTTTCAAGAAGGGGGGGGAATAAATGAGTCAAAAGGTTATAATTGGTGAATGTCGGTGAAAGGTAAACAGGAATAATTTGTTTTATTCTTGAAATTTTTCAGTAAGTTTAAAATTATTTTAAAGTAAATATCAATAGATATATTTTCTGGGTTTAAAAGCTGGAAGAAGATTGAAGAACATCATCTAGTCCAGATATTTTACTTTGTAAGGAATCTTTAGCTGAAAGTAGTTAGAAGAACTTCTTAAGCCTACAACTTCTCTTTCCCAGTTCTCCATCCAGTAATCTTCCCAGCAAACCACACTGACCATGTCCAGATTGCATGTCACAGGTATCAAGGTGCCATTTTTCTAGCTCTGACCTTGTTGCTCAAATCTCCCCTGTCCTCATAGTACTAGCAATTCATCCTCAAACACTGCCTGCAGCTTGCTCAGCATGAAGAAACCGCAATGTAAAAGACCTACTCTTTTCCTCTAGTGAAATCCAAGACTGTGGAGGAGGTCACAGTGAGTGCATAACCTCACCTGTGGCCTTTGATCTGATTTTAAACCTGAAATTACATGTGAAGGGGTCATTTCTTGGGTTAACAAAACAATTACCAGTATTTTGTATAGATAGTACATTTTGTTGATTATGTCTTTTGTTGCACGATAAAAGATGATAGAGTTAAAAGTAAAATGCTGGAGCTCTTAGAATCAAACACTAACACTCCTCTCCAGACTTATAGGTTTCCTTGTACTGTACAAAGCTCATTAGGAGATAAGAAGAATGGGCCTGTTTTCTACATCAAAGTACCAGAATTTTTAGAGAAAGAAAAGAGAAAGGAGAGAAAGAGTAGAAATACATCAAGAAGTAAGATAGTACCTTTAATACATGTACCTCATTTTTGGGTAAAATTTATTGATTAAACAGCAAATTCTAAACACAATAATAGCATACTTTTAAACATGTAAACCAGTCATTCCTTTTGTTTGTACCATACATTCATACTTTTATGTTACCTATCACAGCCTCTAGTAAAGTCTCACTTGAAATTTTCACATTATTTCACCCATTTAAAGGCAATAATTAAGCATTAAAAATGTTTCAATAATGCTCAACTGCCTGATTAATCTAGTGAAAATTATGTCTGTATTTACATCTGTATTTATTTCATCAGCACCAATATTCAAAGTCACCTAACAATTTGGATGAGAACCCTCCATTTTCATGTGACTTTTCCCTCCCTGGCATGGCTAAAACTTTACCAATATACAAATCAAAGACTGAAAAAGTATTAGACTAGATAAGGCCCATGTCTCAACTTGCCCAAAACTTCACCTCCAACCAAGAAGCATGAAATATGTTATGGGCATGGATGTTTTTGTCCCCAGGAATACTCACATCCCAATTTTGTTTCATATTCATTGAAGACATTCATCTACAACTGTATTGAAAACTGAGAAATAAGTGATACTTATAATTCAAGTATAACTTCTGGAATTTCTACTGGAGCCAATTAATAGTAAAAGTAGCAGGAAAATAGGTAGTCAGGAGAGTGGAGTCAGACTACCTTGTGTTGAGTCCTAGCTCTATCATCTATTCTATGATCCAGTTTCCTCATTTGGAAAATGACATTGTGAGTCTAAAGTTTACAAGATGGTGGATGAGTAAGCAAAGTGTACTAACAATTTAAAATTTTCTCTTGACGTGTTTTCCGAGGCCCTGCCACGCACAGTCCAGAGACCCTCTACATCAGTTGCTCCATTTTGTTACTATGCACATTTGGGCACTGTACCATACCTTGGAATCAGAATTTCAAAGGTTAATCCCCTGTGCACTGCATTTCAACATTTTACATAGGAGTTTACAAGCAGAATGTTATCGATTTATACACATTCCACTTCTTTTGTTCTTTTATTGTTGATGTTTTTGAGGTTTTTTAGTTTAAAAATGCTTTTATTTTGGTACGAGCACAACATGAGATCTACCCTCTTAATTTTTAAATGTGTTAACTACAGTGACAATGTTGCATAGCAGATTTCTAGAATTTATTCATACTGCATGACTAAAACTTTATACTTGTTGATTAGTGACTCTTCATTTCTGCCTCCTCCTCTCCCTTCGTGATCATTATTGTGTTCTCTGCTTCTGCAAGCTTGATTATTTTAGATGCCTCATATAAGTGGACCTATGCTGAATGTGTCCTCCTGTGACTGGCTTATTTTGCTTAGCGCACTGTCCTCCAGATTCATCCATGTTTACACATATTACAGTATTTCTTCTCTTTTAAGGCTCAATAATATTCCATTGTATTATTATACTACATTTTATTTATACTTTACCTGCCAATAGAAAATTAGGTTGATTCCACATCTTTGTAAAGAGTGCTCCAACAAACTTAGGAGTATTATCTCTTCAAGATCCTGATTTCATTTCTTTCGGATAACTTCCCAGAAATTGGATTGCTGTATTATATAATGACACTATTTTTAAATTTCGGAGGAATCCTCCCACTGTTTAACATAGTGGCTATACCAGTTTTCCTTCTCACCCATTGTGTACAAGGATTTCAAGTTCTATTCCTTCCAGTCAGTAACACATATCGCCTTCAGCGTCATTGATAGTAGCCATCCTAGCAGGTGAGGTGATGTCTTGTGGCTTGATTTGCATTTCCCCGGTGATTAGTGACATTGCACTGAGCCTCTTTTCATGTAAGATGTATGATCAAATATATAACAAATGTTTAATTTTGGAAATGTATTACAATAAGAGACACATTGCCGTTAGTCCCCCTCAAAATACTCTCTCACTGTGAACACACTTACCTCATTGTTCTTGACACTTTTTAAAGCACTTCTGGAAATCCTCTTTCATGAATGTCTTCGTAAGGTGTGGGCAAAAATACAGTGAATGCTGCCAAATACTATCCACCGGAAAGGCAGGCTCATAAAACATCATGGTGCATTCTCATCCACTAACTGTATTTAGCAGATCTGGAACCATATCACTGTTGGCTCTTTCTCAAAGTCAAAACAACCATGAAATGTACCATGAATGATTTGAATTGATTCAGAACACTGAGGCAGTCATAATAATACAACTAAAGATATGAAAGAGAAACTTCCAGAACTGCTCCAAAAAGCAGAAAGAACGATGGAATACATGTATTTGAAACAAGGGGGAGCATTTTGAGGGGGATCGATGGCAATGTGCCTTTTACTGTAATAAATTTTTTAAAAATTGTAAACATTTACTGTATTTTTATCATACCTAGTTCCTATTAGCAATTTGTATTTCTTCTTTGGAGAAATGTTTACTTTAGCTCATTTCTTAACTTGGGTTGCTCTGTTGTTGTCTTGCTATTTACTTAAAGAGTTAGAGTTTGCTATTGAATTATAAGGAGCTCCTTATACTTGGTGCATTAACCCCCTATCTGATACAAGGCTTGCAGATACTTTTCTTCCATTTCATAAGTTACCTTTTCATTCTCTGTTTGACTTTGCTTTCCTTTGTTATTGTCCCACTAGTCTATTTCGCTTTCATTGCCTTGTGTTTGGTGTGATATCCAGGATATTGAAAGGAATTTCAGTCTATAGATGACTTTGGGTAGTATGGACATTTTAACAATATTAAGTTTTATAACCCATGAACATGAGATGTCTTTTCATTTGTTTATATCTCTTTTAATTTCTTCACATTGTTTTGCAGTTTCCAATGCATAAGTCTTTCACCTCAGTTTTTATTCCTATTTTTTTCATTTTAATGCTACTATAAGTGGAATTATTTTCCTAATTCCTTTTTCAGTTAGTTTGTGGCTATTGTATACAAATGCAACAGATTATTATATGTTGATTTTGTATCCTATTTATTGATTTTAATTTTTGGTTTTATTAGTTTTGTTTTGTGAAATCCTTTGAGTTTTCTATATCTTGGATCATGCCACCTCTAACAAGGACAGTTTTATTTCTTCCTTCCGGTTCTGGCTGCTTTTCATTTCATTTTCTCACCTAATTGCTCTGGCCAGGACTCCTAGCATTCTGTTGACTATAAGTGGCACGGTTCAATATCCTTGCTTTTCTTATTTCTAATCTTAGAGAAAAAGATTTTACTTTTTCACCACTGAGGATGATGTTAGTTCTGATCTTTTCATATAAGACTTTTATTATCATGTCAAAATCATACTCCTCTATTCCTAGTTTGTTGTGAGTTTTTAGATATGAAATAATACTGAATTTTATTAACTTTTTTCTATACCTACTGAGCGAATCAAGTAATTTTTTTCCTTCATTCTGTTAAGTTGGTGTATCACACTGATTGGATGTCACGCATGGAACCATTCTTGCATCCCTGCAATGAATCCCTTTTGATGAAGAAGTAAGATCCCTTTATTGTGCTACTGAATTTAGTATGCTAAGTACTTTGTTGAGGACTTTCACAATTATATTCATTATTTAGCCCATTTCTAGCTTAAATTTACTGCCATACAAATGATATATAATGAGATAAAACCAAAAATGTAAATAAATTGATTTTGCCAAGGAATATGTGTAATAAACACAAGCCTAAAAATGATATTCTGGTTGATAATGTTTACATCATAGTCTAATTAAAACAACATCAAATTTCTTTCCTAGGTTTCTGAAGAGGTTTATTAATAACTTGGTGTTTACTGACATTTCTTCTCTGATAAATTTTATGCTGTCCACAAAGATAATCTAGGAAATGGGAGAGTACAAGTTCCCGATGGAAATGTGAATTTCAGAGTACATAATATGTGGTACAGACTCAAAAGTCTACTGTCTAGCTTCTAGAGCACAATTTCTGTATATCTTAAAAATAGGGTTCATTGGGTTGGGGATTTTGCTCAGTGATTCGGTGGTCTGCCTTGCAAGCTCAAGGATCCGAGTTCAATCTCCGGTACCAAAAAAAAAGAAAAAAAATAGGGTTCATTCATTCATTTAATAAATTGTTCTTAAGTACTTCCCATATGCTAGGAAGTGGTCTTACATGTGGTGGACGCCTTAAATCCATTGATTAAGCCCTGTCTACCATCATGTTTGGAAATTCAACTGCAGTTCTATATAAGAAGTTTGTGAGACTGTTGCTAGGAAGCATAGACCAAATATATATATTTTTAAGGAATTCACAGAACTGAAATAAACTGACATTAAAGCCTATTGTGATGATTGGAGCTCTCTGGAGGGTCCCACCCTTTCACCTGAATTGTTAAAGAAGAACAAAGATACTTGGTGCTCAGTAAGTTACATCTGCAACTAGAAGCTATGATGGAATTCTGCTGGCAGCATTCTGAGGCACAAACGAAGAAAAGAAAACCTTCATGGACTGGGCCAGGATGTAGTTCAGGGGCATAGTGCCTGCTTGGCAAATGCAGGCCCTGAGTTCAGTTTCCAGTACTAAAGAGAGAGACAGGGGTAGGGGGAAAGGACCACATTGAGGATATGAAGTTATGTCTATACTTTTCAAATTTGACTATATTCTCTGCTTGATTTTCTTCATTAAAAAAGAAATTCTCAAGGCTTTTTTTATTGGAAAAAAATAACCTACCTGTCCCCAAATTCTGATTCTGACAGTGGCACCAAGGGTGTTTGAAGTGACATCTGATGTTAGCCTCAAAGTCCAGAAATGGTGGCCAAGTGCCTTAAATTCTTATTAAGGGCAAATCTAACTTGTTTCCAGAGAATAGTTTGCTCAGTCTACAAGAAATAAATAATATCAGGCTTCAACTGTTTGATTGTGATTTCCCTTAGATAAACTCATTTGTCTGAGTTAGAGTATCTTGTGTTTGTTCCTTCAAAAACATGAAATTGTGGTGGTTTCATTGATTTACCACAAACATTAAGTACTTTTCCTATTTACTTTTTTCAGTTGTATTTTTAGCTGTCACTGAAAATCACCAGTGTTGTTGCCCAAAAGACTAATGATGCCTTGCAATGAAAAATAGAACTCACAGAACAGATAACCTAAGGTTCATGAATTTCAGAAAACACATTGAAGATGCCCCATCTCCCTCCCACCTTCTGACACATTCATCCTGGAATCGATAGCAAAACTCCATAAGGTCTTTCTGCATGAACTCTTGTTGGAAATAAGAAAACCCAATCTCAGAATTTAGTTTCCAAATAGTTGTGTCAGGTAACATTTGTAATCCAGACCACCTTGTGTCTGAAGAGTTTAATCAAATAAAAAGATAGAGTTCAGACTCTTCACCCACCAACTCTGGTGTGGCCTACATATCCATAACAGGGAGTACTTGAATTAGAAACTGGTTATCAGCTGGCCACTGCTAGCATGGAGAATATAAGTGACTTGCTTATATAAACCTCCATCTTCTCTATTATTCAATAGTTAATCCATACTCAATCAATTGGAGCCCAACTCAAATACCTTTACCTTCATGAAATGTCCTTTGATTACCTACGCAAGAGGATTTCTTCCCCCTTTGCATTCAGTTATGCTGGCACCTGTTTGTAAAGAGCTTACATATTTAGGAGAGGCTATACAAGACAAACATTGAAGAATTTTCAGAAAACAAAGATAAGTACTGGAATCTGGAAGCCCCCCTCCAAGCAAACTTGTCTGAAAATATGCCATCCCTTTTTGGTCCTAGAAATTAAACCTCCACTGTAAAGAACAGAAAATTATGGTAGTAGAGATATGTATAAGGCACAAATTTCTTAATATACAATAATCATGGTTTAATTATATATAACTTACTTGGCAATCTATCTGCATAACTTACATAATTTCTCTCCCTCTCTTCTCTCTTGTCAAAGATGTCTCTTTCAACTCTCCTTTGTATTTTTCTCCCATATCAGATTCCTTCTCATTTCAGCTCCAAGGAAGAAGACAGAGAAGAAGCTACCATCATCTCTTCCTCCTTTGCTAATCCATAGAGTGTACAGAGTTACTCTGTCACATCCTTGTCAAACATGGACAGATAGCAGAGACCTTCCCTGTGACACCTTCATGTATTTCTCCTCTGGGGACTGGATACAATAGAGGCATGCTCCATGGACTGTGAAAAGGTGAGGAGAATGTGCAAAGACTGATATTAGAAACTGACATTTCCTGCCTGAGCAATGAAAGCTCAGAGGATAATTCAGTAATATACTTTGTTATTTAAAAAGTACATTTTGGCTATTGTTACCTATCAATATAAGGATAGGCCAGAAAGAAATAAGCGGAAACAGAGGAATAAGAAATAATTTACATGAAAAAATAATTTTAATAGCTGGAATAGAAAAAATTTCTCAAAAAAAAATTAAACATTCTTCAGGTTGGATGCTCAAGAGAGTAGATTTCCATGTGCAGCACAGTGATGTACTGGGCAAAACATTGAGACAAAAATTTAAGATTCTCTGATGAAAACAATCAGAACTTTAATATCTGGCTTAACAAATCATAACCACACTACTTTGAAACTGAGTTTGGGAATAGAAGTAGTATAATGGAACAGAATCAACTCCCTCCCAAATGCCTGTACACCAAGGATGTAACTATGGTCTAACTGAGGCTGTCAACTGATTTTAGTTTTTACTAACTTAAAGACAAGTACCTTCTATTATCTGTTACCTTGTACTGCTATTTTTATATTCTTTATAAAAAATATAAAGCAGAGGAGAGCACTTTTGAGTATATTGATGGGAAATTCTTTTTTGGACACCAAGCAAAATACCTATTTTAAAATAACGGTGAAATGTATTATAGCATGGCATTAGTAAGCACATAATGTGAAATACAATGAGCAAATCAGTAGAGAAAGGAAATGATGGCTGCTATAATACTAGTATACAATAAGTTCCAGTTAATAGCTTTTGAATAAGCCTACCCAACAATTGGATTCAACCATCAAGAGCTATCAAGTACTTTGCCTAAAAAAAAAAATCTAACATTTATTATTTTTATTTCCTCTGGTTATATAAGCAATAGGTTTGTTGTACAACTTTTGGACAATAGAAAAAAGATACAAATTATTCATATTACTACTATCCAGACATAACTATTGCTACATTTTTGAGGCAATATGCTCTAGTCTTTAAGATCATGTTTATTTCAATTTTCCCCCTACATCTTGTTCCTTTTATTCATGCCATAAGTGTCCATGTCACTGCATTTTTCCCAAAAAGTTATTTCTATTGTTTGTGAAATATTCTGTTAAATTGATGTACTATAAGATATTCAAATCTTTCACCACAGGGTCACTGGAGATTTCCAGTCAATTCTTACCAAGAATTATGAGACAGAAGTTTGTCTACCTATGTTTGGCATTTAATATAGAGAATAAAAGCTTACCAAAAAATGCAGGTTTATAAGAGCAGACTCTAAACTGAGTCCCAAGAATGATTCCCAGAACATCACCACACAACTGATGCATGTGGAAAATCAGGAGACTGCTGGCTTTAAGGACACACTGCCATATCTGTGATCTAGGAAGCAGTCCCTCTGCCACCCAGATTGCAATAGAAATAATACCAAGAATCAACAAATGGGATCACATCAAATTAAAAAGTTTTGGCACAACAAAGGAAATCACTAATAGAATGAAAAAGTAATGTATAGAATGGGGGAAAAAAGTTTCCCATCTATACCTCAGAAATAAGACTAATATCTATAATATTCAAAGAACTTAAAAAATAAATCCCTCAATTTTACAGCTCACACTGTTGTCCTTTAAAATGACAACAAGTATGATTTCTATCTAAGGGAAGTTCATTTTGTTCTGTGAAAGCCACTCAGGCTACCAGAAAAAGAAGTTCATAATGACAATCACTTTAGGCTGCTCTAAAGGCACACTGCACTTGATTGTTATGATCTGTGAACTTGATAGACCACGTCTCCTCCCCTCTCCTCTCCTCTTTCAAGTACTTTTCCCCACTTTTCTTCCCAACTTCTTGTGCCTCCCCTAGTCTAGCTGTTTCTCAGATGAGGGCTTGAAGGGAAGCTGTTTAGGTAAAAAAGTAGTTCAATCACACAGTGTGGTTCTAGACCAATAGCAACAGCAGTAACATCTGAAAAATCATTAGAAAAACAAATTCTCAGTCACACACTGCCTGCTCACCAACCAGGCAGGTCGCAGGGAGCAGTGGTGTGGACCAGAGAGGCATGGCTGCACACAATTCCAGCCAGGGTCTGCCCTAACCCCAGCAGCTTAGGCACACAGGCCCACACCCAGGGCCTGCCTGGAAAAGAGCTGCACAGGTGCACAAGCAACAGCCAGAGGCTTGCACTAATATCATCAATAAATGTGTGGAGACCCTAGCCAGAATCCTGCTCAGACAATAGGGACTGGAGTGCACAGCCCCCAACCAAAGGCCCTCCCAGACAACAGCTACATAGGGGGCAGACCCTAGCTAGAGGCAGGCCTTAGCTAGAGGCATACCTCGATACCATCCAAGTATGTACAGTCCCCAGCCAGAAGCTCACTCAGACAACAGGTCAGCTCCAGGATCCAGAAGGCCATCATTCTGAACCCAGGAATTGGTGCACTGGTGAGCATCAGAGAAAAGACTGCTTGGTAGCTTGCTGAGAACTGAAGAGCAATGGGTGAGCCAAAAGTTGTCTCAACAAAGGCACAGCAGTCTGCATCTGTTGAAATGAAAAGACACATAAACAAGTCTCAAAACCAGACTTCCAGATTGCCTAAGGCAACCCCCAAGGGAAACAAGATGGAGCAATCTGATACTCAATCACCTGGACTCCCGGAACTGGCAATGAAAGAGGATCTGGAAAAAATGAAATCAGAAGTGATTTCTCAAATAACAGAGATTGTGCCCATAGTGCAAGATATGATTAATAAATCTAGAGAAGACAGATAAAAAAATACAGGAGCTAAGGAACATGATGGAATCCCAACATAGGAAACAAATGGAATCCATAAAACAGATGCAAACAGATTTTCAGGGGATTAAAATCTCCATTGAAAGTTTGTGCAGCAGAATGAGCAATGGGAGGGCAGAATTTCAGATACAGAAAATAGGATTGCAATTAGTGACCAGGAAAAGAAAAATTTTTTAAAAGTAAGGGACCATGAGAAATCAATCCAGCAGCAGCTAGATGAAGCAAAGAAGAATAACATAAGACTGACTGGAATCAGTGAAGAAACAAGAGAGAGTACAGATGACATAAAAAGCTATTCACAGAAGTAATGGCAGAAAACTTCCCAAGTAGGGGAAAAGAACTTTACATATAGATAAGTGAGGCATATCAGACTCCAAGTAGCCATGATAAAAAAAAAATCTACACATGGGCACGTAACAGTTAAGATTCCAGAAACCCAGAAGAAGAAAAAAATATCAAGCAGTTAGACAAAAGAAACAAATCACATACAAAGGAAAGCCCATCAGAATAATAACAGACTTCTCAACACAAAACCTCAAGGCAAGTAAAACTTGGAGTGATGTATTTCACGCCCTAAAGGAAAATAACCTCCCACCCAGATTGATGTAACCTGCAAAACTATCTTTCCAAATTGATAGAGCAATAAGACACTCTTATGACAAAGAGCACCTGAGGAACTTCATAAATACAAAAACAACACTCCAAAAAGTTTTTAAACAATATCCTAGGAAAAGACAATGAGGATCACAACCTAAGAAAACTGAGTAGAATGAATCCATCAGGCACAAGAAATCAAATGCAAAGGGGAAGAATCCAACAAAAAGAAAAAGTCATGACAAAGATAAGTCAATACATATCAATCATAACCATCAATGTTAATGGTCTCAATTCATGAATCAAAAGAAATAGACTGGCAGAATGGGTCAAGAAGCAAGATCTAACAATATACTGCATACAAGAAACACACTTAATTCAAAAAGAAACTCAAAGACTGAAAGTTAAAGAGTAGAAGACAATATTGCATGCAACAAGAACCTGAAAAAAAGCAGTAGTTATCCTTTTTGCAGGTCAAGTGGATTTCAAGTCAACAATGAATAAGAGACAGAAAAGACACAACATCCTTGTAAAGGGAACAATCCAAGAGGAAGAGATGACAATGATAAATATATATGCACCAAACACTAGTGTGTCCAACTATACAAAACAAATACTAATGGACATGAACAATTAAATAAACTCTAATACAATAGTAGTGGGGGACTTCAATACCACACTGTCACAAATAGATAGATCAACTAGACAAAAAAAAATACTAGAACTCAAACACATAAAATTAACAGGTGTTTACAGAGTGTTCCACCCCCAAAAATCAGAATACACATTCTGTTCAGCTGCACACAGATTGTTCTCCCAAATAGACCACATACTTTTTCATAGAACATGTTTAAGTAAGTACAGGAATTGATTCAGCAGTGAAAACATCAGGGACTAGGCTTTTCTTAGTTTTTTTAAAATTACATTTTCAATTTAATTGATTGATATTGGTTTGTTTAGAATTTTAGATCTTCTTTGTTCAACTTTGGTAATTCATATGTATCTAGGAATCTGTCCATTTCTTCTGTGTTTCCACCTTATGGGTGTATTGGTTCTCAAAGTAGGTACTGATGATCATCTGGATTTATACAATTAAATGACAAGATCAGTACAACATATCAGAATCTATGGGACACAATGGAAGCAATTTTTCTAGGCAAATGTATAGCAGTGAATACTCATATATACTGTTTGACAAAATTTAACACATATTCATGATTTTAAAAAACCCTACAAAAACTTGGAATAGACAGTCTCTGCCTCAATCTGATAAAAGCAATCTATGAAAAACCAACAGCCAATATCATACTGAATGGTCAAAAACTGAAATCCTTCACACTAAAATCAGGAACAAGACAAGGATGTCCACTATCACCACTCCTGTTCAATATTGTTTTGGAAATATAAGCCACAGCAATTAGACAAGAGAAAGAAATAAAGATAGGAAAGGAGAAGTCAAATAGTCATCATTTGCAGACAACATAGTACTCTACATAGATGACTCCACGAATTCCACCAAAATTCTTCTAGACTCAATACCAAATTCAGTAAAGTAGCTGAATACAAGGTCAACACACAAAAATCAATAGCTTCCCTGTACATAAACAGACTCACTGAGAAAGAAATGGGTCAAACAATTCCTTTCACAATATCTTCCAAAATATTGAAATACCTAGGAATCAACCTAAGGAAAGAGATCAAATATATCTATAAAACTATAGTGCTCTGAAAAAAGAGATCAAAGAGGATATCATAAAATGGAAAGATACCCCTTGCTCCAGGGTAGGAAGAACCAACATAGTGAAAATGGCCATACTTCCAAAACTGCTATGTAGATTCAATGCAATCCCAATTGAAATTCCAGCAGCATACTTCACAGACCTTGAGAAAACACTCCAAAAAATTCATTTATAACAAGAACAGGACAAGAAAGACAAGGTAGGTGGTATCACAATCCCCAACTTCAAACTACACAAAGCTACTGTGATTTAAAAAAAAAGCATAGTACTGGTAAAGAAACAGACCTGAGGACCAGTGGAACAGGTTTGAAGATGCAGAAACAACTCCAGACATACTGTTTCATCTCATCTTTGACAAAAGAGCCAAACACCCTCAATGAAGGAAAGACAGCCTCTTTAATAAATGGTGTTGGAAAAACTGGGTTTCAATTTATCCAAGATTAACACTAGATCTATATCTCTCACCATGCACTAAACTAGAATCAAAATGGATTAAAGATCTAAATATTAAAGCAGAAATGCTAAACTGGCTAAAAGAAAGGTTAGGTAGAACTCTTGAAGACATTGTCATAGAATGAACAAAACCTCAGTTGTACATGAACCAGCACAAACAATCAACAAGTGGGCTCTCTTCTTATTAAAAAGCTTCTGGGGGCCGGGGATTTAGCTCAGTGGTTCCAGCCCCTGACTCGCAAGTGCAAGGTCCTGAGTTCATTACCCGGTACCAAAAAAAAAAAAAAAAAAAGCTTCTGCATAGAAAGAAAAATCAATGACAGTATAAAAAGACAACCCACACGAGGGGAAAATTTTCACCAGCTGTTCCTCAAAGTTCTCCTTCTAGAATATATAAAGAACTTGAAAAAATCAGACCTCCCAAATTTAAAGACCCAATCCAAACATGGGCATCTGAAATGAATAGACATTTTTCAGACAAAGTAGGAATAGCAAATAAACATATGAAAAATGTTCAGTATGATTGGTCATTTGAGGGATGCAAATGAAAACAATGCTGAGATTCCACCTCACCCCAGAAGGAATGGCTGCTACCATGGAATCAACCAATGACAAATGCTAGCGGGGCCGTGGGGAGAAAAGAAACTCCACTCCACTGCTGGTGGGAGTGTACAAATGGTGCAATCACTGTGACAAAGGGTATGAAGATGCCTCAGAGAACTAGGATTGGAAGGCCCGTTTGACCCAGCTATTCCTCTGCTGGGTATCTTCCCAAAAGAATTAAAGGAATCATACCACAGTGATGTATGTGCACCCATGTTCATAGCAGCTCAGTTTGTAATAGCTAAAACTTGGAAACAGCCTAATTGCCCATCAACTGGAAACTGGATAAAGAAAATGTGATTTTAAAAAATATAATGGAGTACTACTCAGACATAAAGAATGAGAAATTAGAAGCACTGATAGCTAAATGGATGCACAGTGAGGCCATGCTCAAGTGAAATAAATAGGACACACATGAAAATACTGAATAGCTTCTCTGGTGTAAAAAGCTGGAAGGTATAATAGATAAGGTGAAATAGGAAGAAAGGGGAAAAGGGGAAGGGGAAGTGAGACAGGGGAAAAGAAAGAAGGGAATGGAATTAATATGACATATCGAAAAAATGGATACAAAGTCTTAGTAAATAAGGAGGGGTGGAAAGGTTGAAGGTCAGGCAGGGGAATGGGGAAAAAATAAAAACCAAAATATATTATGTAAAGGTACAAATTTCTAATGATGAATGGCATTACAATGTATTACTAAAATGTACCAATAAAATGAATTAAAGAAAAAAAATTCTCAGATGGCACAACTGACCCACTGAACCTCTAGAGTTGCAGCCTCATCATCTGTATACCAGCAAACCATGCAAGTGTTTCTTATGCCCATTAAGGTTTGAGACCTGCTGGGCCAAAATATAAAGTTGTGAGTGATGTGACAGCAGATATACACGGTATGGCATCCCAAGAGAAAATTAGATTCCACATTCAGGTGAGTAGACTCAGGCAAAGCCATTTTATAAGATAACAACATGCAGCAAATTACTGCACTCTGCAGACTTCTGGTCAATAAACTCTCCTTAGTCCTCCTCTCACCCCACTAACATTCAAGACAAATGGCCAGGCACAATGCCAAAGGAGTAACTGAAAGCAGGGTGAAATGTTAATGTCGAGTTCCATTCTTAAAATGTATAAAAGTAGATAATACTAGAATTTTTAGGGAAGAGAGTAGCTGCCTTTAGCAGTTGAATAATTTATTGTAGTAGAAAGTTGCAGTTTAGGTCACAGGAACTGGGCACTGGTCTCAATTCCTACTCAGTAACATTATGATCTTGCACAAATCAGGACCCATTTCAGCAACTGTAAAATGATTATTAACTACAGATTGTCTAGTGTCACATTCAGTTTTAGAATTGCTTTATCATGTGTGACTCTGTGGGATGGACCTAAAAACTGCCTTGATAGTTTCCTCTACCCTTCTGATTATATGAATTTTAAATAAGGGGTGGATTCTTCCAAGGGGCATGAGGACAAGGATGGCAAAGCACTCCTTGTGTGAAACCATAATTATCAGAAAGGATACTTTTAAAAAGCAGGACAAAGTGATATCAGGAAAGGAGAAATTGAGGAGTAATCAGAGTCATAAGGCAAGTATGAGGCAAAAGAAAAGACAGAAAAGATGCTGCAGATATAGGGAATCCCAGGCTGCCTAGAACTTCAGCTTACCAGTAAGTCTGGCTAGTGATTTCATTGGTCAAAATCTGGGGATATCAGGAGGTGGAGAGAGCAATAGGAAAGGAGCAACAAATTAAATGAAAAACGCATTTAAAAAGTCAAGTGCTGACTATTTCAGTCTTGCACAAAGCAAATAGCTTTCTGCTAAGAAACTGAAAAATTCACAAGTTCTTTGAGACTATCTCTTCAAAAAAAAAAAGTCAAGGTCAATATAAGACAAGGCAAGTAAAACTTCTAGCATGATTCCTGGCACCAAGTGTCCCCTGTGCTTCCTCCCCACCCACTCCATAAAAGAGAGAATTATGTAAGGCCACAAGGCAGAGGCAGCACCCAAAGCCAGTCTTACAGGACTCATAGAACTCTTTTTTTTAACAGCATCAGCCTACACTCATTTTACTTTCCATTATTTTATCCACTTGACGTCAAAACATCAAGCAGATCTGATCCCTGTTTGGTTTAAAATGCACAAAAATTCAGGCTTATTCGGTACCATATATAGCAATAATACATACACCAGCTTTTCCCAGGAAGTTGGCTTCCTAAGGAAAAAAAATTCATGTCTCTCATTTTCATCATTGTCCACTATAGGAGGAAGTAAATTTTCTTAGTGTTTATTGTTTATGTCAAGCTTTGGGATGAATTTTTCTGAGGCTAGATTTCCTCTGAGTTTACTTGGATTAACAATTCTGAAAAGTTGTTATGCGTTTATTTTAATCTCTTCCCTGAGAGAATAATTTCAGCCCAGATAAAAGCATAAGTAAAAAGCAGCTATTGTGTATGCACAGTAGCATATTTTAAAACCCTGTCCTATTAAGAAGGAGAGGATAACAACAAAATGTACCCTAAGAATCAAGGTTCATACTTTACATTACTGGGTGTTATGCCATTAAATCAATGCATGCTGGGTGAAAACTTTTCTCCTAATGTGTGTACAATTTTACAGTTTCCTCAACTACAGAGCAAAATGCACAGGTACTGTGTGGCTTCTTAAGTCTCTAATTCTTTAATAGCTTTTGCTTTTAATGTTTCCCACCCTATTTGTTCAGTAAATGGCTCCTTTTGGATTGAAAATCAAAGATAATTGAGCACGAAGGTGCTGACTTTGGTGCTCCTTCTGAAAGGGTTAATGACCAATAGGCAGTGAGTTGAAATTAGAGTGAGATGGAGGAGGAGCTGCAAGGCTGTACCTTGAAAGCATTTTCCATTTATTTTGGAGGTTAATTGACTACACATATATATCTGAACCTAAACCAATGCTAATATATGATGTTGAAAATCAGGCCCTGACAAGTCAGGCACAGTCTCCGATCTCTTTATTTAAGGGAGTCAGGAGAAACTGGGAGGCATTCAATATTGAGTAACAAAGATGATTAAAGTATGAGGAGAAAAAAGCAGAAGAGCCTCAGAGGCTTTATGATGAGGATGGAGATCCTATGTTCCTATTCCTACTTGGGAGAGGAAATGGTATGGTCTAGATAGAACCAATATGGTACATCTATCTAAATGTGGATATTTCTAAAAACTGGCTACCTAAAGGAATAAAGATAAAAATTTGATACAAGACAAAAAATAGCAAAAATTATGGAGGCGCTTTAAGAAAAAAGGAGCTAGAGATTCCTCTTGGAAGAAGAGGAGCCCTCAAGATTTTCAAGTGGAAGAGAACACAATTCTTGACATTGCCCGTGCTTCCCCGCTTGTCAGATGGAACTTGCAGGTTATGGGAAACATTCCCTCCGTTGCCCTCAATGATGGCAGAATTGAGAAGTGACTTCTTGCTTCAACAAAATCTAAAGGGTTTTCTCTTTATAGAGATCTTCTCAATGGAATGTCTACCTCTCATCAGTCCAGAGCTGCAGATGCCTCAGAATGGAGGAGGCTCCAAGAAGCAGGTGGAAAGCCTGACAAAAGCAACCATGCTGACATCCAGCCTGCAGAAGGACAGTTTACTCACCAGGCCAGACAAATATGTAATGAAACATCCACATGTTCGGTACAGAAGGAAGAGAAAGAAATCACTTAAAGCAAAAGGAGGAGTTGTTCTTCCTGTTAAAAATTAAGATGCTCATCTGTAAAACTTTGCAAACTCAATGAGAGTGCCTCCGCTTCACTCTCCGTCAAAAGTATGCTTCACACTTCAGTCAGAGCCTGTTTAAAGAAAAGAAGAGGGGGTGAAAGGAGGGCAGGGTCAAGGGGAAAAAAATGAGAAGCAAGACCTGTCATGTAAAGGTACAAGATCCCAATGATGAATGTAACTGTACTGTATACCTAAAATGTACCAATAAACTCAACGAGGGAAAAAAAAAAGAAAAGAAAAGAAATATGAGCTAGGTACTTTAAGAGGACTCTGCTTGTTAACATTATAGACCACTGCTATTGTTCATCGGTGCTCATGTGAACCTAAGAACTCATCTGTGTGTTCAATGTGATGCATGTTTTGCAATATAGGACATGTTCTGGGAATGACTGGATTAACCAAGCAGGTCTCAGAATTGGGACCACACCAAAGAAAGTTATGGATCCTGGGGCGATCTTTAGTTGTACTCTTGCCTTTGGTTCTATCCTTTATATATATCCTTATATTAAAGATTTTAGCCCTTAATTTCTTTAGTAGGAAAAATTATGGTGTCATTTCCTCAGCTGTCTAACTTGCTGAGGTGCTGCAAAATTTAATAAGCTACCACTTATAAATGCCTTTAAGTTCTTGATAAAAGATTTGGATACATTAGAAATTACTATTATTACTTTCATTGTCCCATTGGTACCCACCTCTGTATAATGTGGCATTATTGTCACTTTGGGTTAATAGCAGCTTTGTGTTTTTCCCCTTCACTCTTAGCATCCAATGTAGCAAAAATAAAATGTTCATGTACTTCCAATATTTTTCCTACCAATTGCTGTTTGGCTCTTTCAGGCTTATATTTCATTCACCAGGTCAGCAATTCTACTTTTAAGCAATTACCCAAGAGAAATGAAAACATGTTCGTTCACACAGACTTTTTATAAGAATGTTTATAGCAGTTTTATGCATGATATCTCCTAACTGAAAACAGGGATCAGTAAATTGTCATATATTTTTACTCAATGGCAATATTACTTGGCAACAAAAGGGAATGAATTATTGATATATATATATATATATACACACAACAGGGATGAATTATACATATATGTATAACATGTTCGTTCACACAGACTTTTTATAAGAATGTTTATAGCAGTTTTATGCATGATATCTCCTAACTGAAAACAGGGATCAGTAAATTGTCATATATTTTTACTCAATGGCAATATTACTTGGCAACAAAAGGGAATGAATTATTGATATATATATATATATATACACACAACAGGGATGAATTATACATATATGTATATAACATGTGATTCCATTGATTTGAAGTTCAAGAACAAACCAAACTGTCCCATGCACACATACACATGTAATAAAACATAGTAAAATGTTCATGGTAATGCACATATGGTGGGCATATGGAGGTTTATTATAAAATTCTTTTAGTTTCTATATGTTTGCAGATTTCAAAGTTAAATATTATAGGGAAAAAAAAATCATGGACCTAACGGAACCACAATTTCCTGACTCCAGACACCAATTTTAGGCCTCTCTCCACCAGTACTGCTCTGGATACAGGAGTTATTCTGATCATCTTGAACACCTCCAGCAACTGCACAGATCAGGGTATCTCTAAGAGAAAACATTTCCTAAGGGGAAAACTTCTCATTGTCACTCTTTGAACTTTAGCTTTGGGTCTCCTTTTCTTCACTGCCTTGAACTTTCCAAGTTTACTTTTGTCTTCTACTAAGGAGTTCTTTTTTTTTTTTCACTTATGTGAGTCATGATATAGAGAGGTATTTCTTGCCGGGCGTGGTGGTGCATGCCTGTAATCCCAGCACTAGAGAGGCTGAGGCAGGAGGATTGCTATGAGTTTGAGACCAGTTTGTGCTGCATAGTGAGTTCCAGGTCAGTCTCAACTACATAGTGAGACCCAGTCTCAAAAGCCAAAAAAAAAAAGGGCATTTCTCAAGCAGTTGATGGTTCAGAGCTAGCTTGCTTCTTGCTTTAGCACACATATAAGCAGTGCCTGCTTCTGAATTAAACAGAAAACAGTGCACATCACAGCTTTGGACTTGCATGCACTTAACTCTGAATTCTCAAGTAGAATCAGTCTTGAGGTGGCTTCATGCTCCCCACAGGTAATCACTCAGAAAACTGATTTGACTAAGTATTCTTTGGACTACTGGCTACATGCTGATAAACCCAAAAGAAAAGAGTTTGCTTTTTGGGTTCTATTTATTGATTGTCTCACTTGGTTTCTGTCTTTCAGATCAGATACAATTAGCTGACAATTCTTAGCAAAGCACTAGCAATTATAATACAGTTTGCCGCCTTTTTACTCTTTAAGAACCACATTAAGCAGCAAAGAATGCAGAGGGGCCCAGGATTCATAAAAGAATTACATCTTCCAGAATCAGACCTAACTGGGCCCATTTGTTTACTTGACATTCAAATCTATCATTGTAGGCTTAAAGACTATTTTAGCAGGTAGGATCTTGGTAAAGTATAACCACACAGCAAGGGCTGTTGAAGGGCAAGTTAATGCTTTTGTATCTTTGAAAGATGGAGCTTTGGTTTTAAAAAAGTTTTGTGCAGAGAGAATGGGTAGTCCTATTTGAAAGCTTTCTCATTTTCTGCTTAAATGTGGAACATTTGCACTTTAACTTTCAATCTAATTACAAAAGTATTAGATGCATGATATAGATTGTTGGAAAAACACCAAACAAAAATAACAAAATACATCTATCATCTCACCAGTCAAGATAAGCACTTTTACCACTTAGATATAAAGTCACACACCACATAATGATGTTTCGATCAATGGCAGACTGCACATGCAACAGTGGTCCCACAGATTACAATGAGGCTGAAAAATTCCTATCACCTCCTGACGTCACAACACAAGGCACATTAATACTTGGGGTGGTGCTGATGTAAACAAACTTACCCTACCTTTCATTGCATAAAAGTAGAACATATGAGCCAGGGATTTAGCTCAGTGGTTCTGCTGCCTCACAAGCGCAAGGACCCAAGTTAGATTCCCAGCACTAAAAAAAAAGTAAACAAAAGTAGAGCACATACAATTATGGACAGTACACAATGCTTAATAAAAATAATTAACAACTATGTTATTTTTATGTATGTACTATACTATTTATCATTATGCTAGTGTGCACTTCTACCTATAAAAACAAAGTTAATAGCAAACAAGAAGTTCACTGTAGAACAATACGCAGTGTGATGGGGCAACAGCCTCACACATCTTATGTTTGCTGTATCTCTTGATTACATCATTTGCTCTTGTCTTTGACTTAATCCACTGTTTTTTAATTCACTGTGGCCCTAGAAGAGGATATAGCCAGTATATAGCCTAGGTATACAGTGGGCTAATTATCTAGGTTTGTGTAAGTATACTCTGTGACAGTCACACCATGACAATACCTACAAACAGGCAAGACTGTACATCGTTTTGGCTTTTTATGTTTGTTTTGATTTCTGCTGTACACTATCTACTTTTACACTTAAAAATTATTAACTATTTGCTTTTTTAACTTTCCATTCTGGAAATTATTCAAGAAAACAAATTACCAAACTGACCATATGTGCAATTTTTTTATTGAATAATATTTTTAGTAATTATGAAAGTAATAAACTCCAAGAGATTCAAATAATTGAAAAATACATTGGCAAAAAAAGCACATCTCCCACACTCTCACTCTCCAGTGATATCATTAATGAATTGGCAAAATCTTTCCAGCTATTTCTATCTGTTTATAAAACTACAAATATATAATTTTATAAAAATTAGTATGCTATACATATACACAGTATTCTAGATATTAGACTATTAATAGATGTTTATTTTATTATTATTTTAAATTTCTTGCCATTACAAATAATGTTGCAATGGCTATTTTTTAACAGAAGTAGATTGTATATTTACTAGTGTACAGGTGAGGTTTCTCTAGAGAGATAGAACTAATACCATAGATATAGATATGCATGGTGTGGTCACAAAATACAGCAAAATGTTTGATAGAAATTTTAGATTTACTGCACATTTCCATTAATCCCCCTTCACTTCAAAAACATGTGTCCCATTATTCTTGCCACTTTCTGAAGCAGGTTTGGAAGTCCTCTTTGTGAGTATCTTTAGTTGGGCTGTCATGGCTGCCTCCATGTCCTGAGTTGATTCAAAATGTTTGTAACAATTTATGTGAGATTAAAAACGTACAGTGTGCCTTCATCCACCCTATTCACCAGATCTGGCATTGTGTAACTTCTTGTTCTTCCCCAAAGTCAAGATGACCATGAAAAGTAAGTGTTTTGAATCAATTCAGGACATCAAGGCAGCCACAACAATGCAACTAAAGATGCTCATGAAAGAAGACTGCCAGACCTGTTTCAGAAAGTGACAGATGTGTTCGAAATAAGGGGAATATTTTGGGGGGACAGATGGTAATGTATCTTTTACTGTAATCATTTTTTTAAAAACACAGGCATTCACGTATTTTGTCATGCCTCCTACATATATGAGAGGAGATTTATTCATGAAATGAGCTCATGCACTTATGCAGGCTAAGAGGCCCCATGATAGGCCCTCTCTAACCTGGAGAACAAGAGACCAGTAGCATGGCTCACACCAAGTCCAAATGCCTCAGAACCAGAGAAGCCAATACTGCAGCCCTTTGTATGAAGCTAAAGCCAACCCAGTGGTTGATGGGTTCAAATCTTGGAGTCTAGAGCCCAAATAACTTGGAGTTCTGAAGTCAAGGGAAGGAGAACATAGGTGTCTTCACTCCCAAAGAGACAGAATGTGCACTTTGCCTTTTCTCTGCCCTTTTGTTCTACATGAGCCGTTAGAACAGTGCCTTCCCACACTGAGTGAGAGCATATCTTCCTTACTTAGTACGCTAATTCAAAGTCCACAGTCTTCCAGAAACATCCTCATAGACAGTACCCAGAAACATTGCTCTACTAGGTATCCCTTAATCCAATAAAACTGAAACCTAAATTAACCATCACAACCACTTTCCGTAGAAATATCTCTATGTTTATTAGATTTTCTATAAAAACTAATTTCAACATCTCGATTTTCTAAAACATAATATTTTATTGCTTGATCACATCACACTCCAATACAAATTGTCAAGCCATGGTTGTGGAAGGATCTGCTCCACACAGACACTTTGGGACTCAGGCTCCTTCATTCTGTGATTTCATTTTTCTTAGGGTTTTTGTGCTTCTCTACATTCTGTCCATGGTTGGGAAGAATCATGAGGACACAGAGGAAGTACACACATCCACTCACAATCATCTGAGCCTGGAAGTGATCTACATCGTTTCCATTCATATTCTAATGTGGATAACTAGTCATGCGGATCTACCTACTATATATAAGTCTAGGTGTCTAGCAAGAAGAAAAGAGAACAGGTACTGGACAAACTAATAGCATTCATAGGATGTTTACTAAACTTTATTGTACAGGATAAATTCATAATCATAATTGGTGAATCAATGGCTATGATAATAATTTGATTTTGGTAGATAATGTGAAATTATTCTTTTTGAAAATCAATCCAAATTATACTCCCACAACTGTACCTCAGACAAATGTCTACTATCTAAGGATATAGAAATAACTTTAAAAAATTAGACCCCCCCCAATTTTAAAACTCAATAAAAAAATTGGGTATCTGAAATAGACACTTCTCATATGAAGAAGAAGAAACAGCAAATAAATATATGAAAAAATATCAGCCTCACTGGTCATTCAAGAGATGCAAATGAAAACAATTCTGAGATTCCACCTCATCTTAGAAAGAATGGCTGCTATGAAGAAATCAGTCAATAGCAAATTCTGGCAAGGCTGTCAGAAGTAAGGAAACTTTCTCAATACTTGGTGAGAGTATAGACTAGTACAACCACTGTGGAAATCAGTGTGGAGATGCCTCAAAAAATTAAAACTAGAGATTCAATTTGACCCACATAATCTACTTTCTGGTATCTTCCAGAAACGAAAGCATCATACCACAACTTTATATGCACACCCATGTTTATAGTGGCACAGTTCGTAGTGGCTAAATCTCAGAAACAGCCCAAATGCCCATCAACTGACAAATGGATACAGAAGATGTGGATTTTTTTATACAATGGAGTACTATTCTGCCATAAAGAAGGATGAGCTTGAGACTTTAATAGCTAAATGGATGCACCCTGAGACCCTACTCTTAAGTAAAATAAATTGAACATACATGTTTAAATACCTTATTGTTTCTCTGGTGTGAGAAACCAAAAGTAGAAATGAGGACTAAAATGCACAGTAGACATTGAAAAATGGCAAGGAAACATTCAAATGAGAAAGGGAATGAGTGGGAGGAAAGAAGGGACCAGAAAAGAAAATGGAAGAAAAAATAGAAACAAAGCTTTTGTACATAAGGAAGGTGGAATGGGGGAAAAGAAGAACAACAAAGATATATCATGCACTGGTACAAATTCCCTCTTAGGAATGTTATCACTATGTGTATCTAAAATGTACTAATAAATTTTTTTCTAAAACACAAAACTTTGAGCCCAGGCTAGGCAACTTAGCAAAATCCTGTCTCAAAAATAAAAAATAAAAAGTAAAAAAATTAAATTATGTTGTTTAGGAGAACATCAGTTTCTTTTATTTATATTTTTGGTACACGTTTGGAGTACATAATAATTCATCTTGGGGACCTGGTACTCTTAATATTATTTCTTGTGTTATTAGAATCGTCTTCCAAAAGCCTTTCCTTCACATGTCCCTTGGACTTCAAGTGTTTCCCCTCTGTCTTTTAGCAGTTTCAAAGTTTTTGGTTTTATCTAGGTCTTTGATCCATTTTGATTTAATTTTAGTACAAAGTGAGAGATCGGGATCTAATTTTAATCGTCTGCATGTGCATGTCCAGTTTTCCTAACACTATTTGTTAGAGGTTGTCTCTTCCACAGAGTACGTTTTTGTCTTCTTTGTCAAAAATCAGAGGGCTATAGGTACACAGGGTTGTTTCAGTGCCTTCTGTTCTACCCCACTGGTCTACATGTCTGTTTTGTCCAGGACTTGATAGTTTTTGTTACTATGGCTTTACTGTATAACCTGAAATCTAGTACTGTATTGCCTCCTGCTTTGCCCTGTTTGCTCAGGATTGCTTTGGCTATTTGGTTCTTTTCTGATTCCATATTAATTTTAAGATTCTTTTTTCTAATTCTTTGAAGACTGTTTTTAGTATTTTAATAGAGAAGGCATTGAAACTGTAGGTCACTTTTGGTAATGTGGCCATTTTCACAATAGTATTTTTGCAATCCATGGACAAGGGAGATATTTTCCATTTTCTAATGTCTTCTTCCATTTCTCTCTAATATTCTGTAATTTTCATTGTGGAAGTCTTTTCGCCTCCTTGGTTAGGCTGAGTGCTAGATATTTTTTAAGCTATTGTTAATGGAATTGCTTTCCTGATTTCTTTCTCAGTTTCATTATTGGTTTATAGGAACATTATTGATTTTTGTGTATTGACTTTTGTATTCTGACACTTTGCTGAATGGGTTTATCAAATCTAAAGGTCCTCTAATGGTGTTTTCTGGGTCTTCCATGTAAAGAATTATATCTTCTTGGCAAGTTTTTATAAATGTATACAAGAAATTTATTTTCTACATGTTTTCATATAATATCTTTCTCTTCAGCAACATACCCAACATCTCTTAACATAAAATTTTAACATGAAGTTAAGCACTCTTAACATAAAGCTTTTAAATTAGTATATTAAATAGAATTTGGAATGTTATACAATAAAATTGAAGATGTAGACGATATGCAAACAGACCTGGGTTTGCAAAACACAGTCTCCTGCCTGTCCAGAGCCATTACTCTCCTCAGTAAAGTCCTATGCTGATGCTGACGGTGTGCTTGCCTCTGAAAGTAGCGATAGACTTCATCTGCATTACTGGAATATGAGAATTTGTCAGGCATTTGCTTCTCACCCTCCATGCCTTCAGTTGAACCTTCATCCCTTCTCTAGTTAGCTTTGAGAGAGCTTTATTTCCCGGATTTTGAGAAGCACAGGTTAGACAGTTATTGCTACCTGTTAAACTACCTTCTTCCATACATTTCCAAGGTCATTAAAGCACAGGGGGAGAAATCACAAACTCTTGACTTTGTCTGCATCATAAAAAAATCACCTCTCTAGAAATAGGCCCTCTGTCATTGTCTATCACTTTGTTAAATCATCTAATTACTTCATTTAAAACATTATGTAAACCTTTCTAGAGAAATTATGACTATAAATAAAAAAATTAAGCTGGCAGCTATTTTAATTGGTTGCTTTAGGAGAACAACAAAATTCCTCTTGCAGAGAAAATTGCTCTTTTGTTTGGGAAAGCAACCAATGAGGGTTCTTTTAAAACTGAGAGACGTTCAACCCTAGGAGAGTCTTAAATTGAAGAATGTGAGCCTGAGAGAGAGCCAAATTTTTCTGCATCACAAAGTTACAGGAATTTTAGAGTGGGTTCTCACAATGACAGGGGTAAGTAGGGTCAGAGTAGGAAAGAGAAAGCTTGAAAACAAAAATCTTTCTTAGAGTCTGGAGGGCAGAGAGCAGGTCTTAGAAACACAGGGAGGGCCAATAAAGACTCCCAGAGGTGGAAATTTCTTATAACTTAGCAATAGTGTGGCCAGTGCTATAATTCCTTTGTATTATGAATATAAAACAAAACAAAAAACAAAACAAAAAAACAGAATACGAGACTGATAGTCATGACAGCATTGCCCTGAAGGAAAGGGTGGTGAGGCTTTAACACTATAACAGAATGGGGCAGCATGAAGAAGTAGTGAGTGAGCAAAGGAAGAAAAGAAATGGAGAAAAGTCAAGAACAAGAGTGTGGAGCAAGGGAAAAAAAAATAAAAAGGACAAGACTAAGTCTCAACTGCAGCAACTGCTATGAAATTGAAAACTACACTGGACTTCCTGCAACATATGAAATGGATATTAAAGAAAAGAATGGCCTCAGAAAAACGGTGCAATTAAAGACTTTGGGATTATATGGAAAATTCTTTGAAAAGGCATTGTACTTTTTAGCTGCTTATACAATAGGCTTCAGCACTTACTAGCATTGGCCTATGCCAGAGAGATGGGCATGGAAATCAAGGAATAATTGTAGCTTGAAGTTTGTACTGATAAACTGTAACAGTGAAAGCAGAAACCCTTACATACGACATATAATAGTGATGAGAAAAAAGTCAACAAGAATCGACTATACAACCTCCAAAGTCTATGTAATTCCTAAAAACTCAATGAGTTGATTCATTTTAACATTGTAATTTGTTCCTTCACTTCCTCCCAGGGTATTTGTAGACGTGGCCACCCCATATGCCACGTCTACATTAGTCTAGAGCAGCCTCATAAGCCTCGTTCCAGAAATTCCTCAAGCAAACCCGCAATGTGCATCCATCTTCGAGCATGAAGAACTGGCTTATCCAGCAGAAAAAACAGAAACCAAGGGTCCGGCACAAACTCCCTCTTCTGACTTCTCAGTACCCACTGCATCTTCAATTTTCAAGAAGTGAAGTATAAAATACTGAGAGGCAAAATTAATTGGTGATGGCAAAACCAAAGGGGATTATATTTTTCTTCAGAGAAAAACAGAATTCCTAACTGAAAGAAGAATGAAGAAAGAAAGAAAGGAAGAATATAGGACCTGGTATATTTCATTTTGTTTTTATATAATAAATTAGTAATTTATATTAATTAATATTTAATTCATTAAATCCACAATTTAATAATCCATTAAAATATGCTTATGTGAGGCACTTTGCTAAGCATGGCCTACATGATTTGAGCTTAAAATAATTTAATATGAGACTTTGCTTGAGTTTTTGCAATTTGGGTAGGAGTTATTTAAACCATTTCACAGAAAGTGACCTGGTGCCTATGTTTCTTCATAATGTGCTCGGGTTTAAATTAAAAGGTAAATCTTGAACTTCCACTTCCTGCTATGATAGGGTAACTAATGTTGGACCACCATCCCCTCAAAAAAAAATAAAAACCCCTCTAAAATCAGACAAACCATAGACTGATTTTAGGCACTGAAAAACAAGCAATGTAACATCTTCGAGAAAAAGGAAAAGCATGAGGTAAGACATATGGTTACCGCCAGCTCTAGGTCTGGAGACCATGGTACACAGATACTGAGTTTGAACAAAGAGAGCGGTAGTCCTGTTCAGCTGTGGAAAAATATATGAGTACAGGGTAGCTGAACCAAGTGCAACCTGCTGAGAAAGACACACAAAAAGAACGGAGCTATGCAGAGAGGGTCCCCCGAAACTCATGTAGGGATCTCCTGAAAATCTATGGCGAAGAGCTAAACTCTTGATGTACAGGATGAAGCCACCTGTACTTTAACAACCTCAGATGCTATGAAGTTGATACAGAGCCAAGACACAGGGTTGAGCAACCCTTGGGGAAGAGCATTGGCAAAGAAAGTCAGAGTTCTAGCCCTGCCAGAGTGGAGAGATTTAGCAACTCTTCATTAAAACTCCTGACATCCAACTGACAAACAGCAAAGGCCAAACTTTTGGAATAAGCAGCATGCCCTCAGAGAAAGCCCTACTTTAGACCTACCCCAGCAAAGTCCAATGCCAAACCTCAGCAAGATTTATATGGAAACAGAGTTTGGAGAGTGAATACCTCTAAGTTAGGAAATCTTGAGAAACACTTCAAATTTTTCACAGATCTACAATAAAAATGTGCAACACCAACTCTACACAGTTAAAGTGATCAATCGTTAAACTGAATTTAATAATTTATAATAATTTAATAATTCATAAAAGAACATATAAACTGCCTTCTTAAACATCAAATCTCTTCAGGAAAAGATTATAGAATCTACAATCTCTACAATGTGATATCCATAATGTCAAACATTTACTCAAAAAATTACTAGGCATACAAATAATTAAAAGAAAATTGTGTAAAAAGGCTCAAAAAATATGATGTTAATGAGTGATTAAATAGGAGATGTCAGAGAAGTAGAAACTATAAATGTATGAAAATTCCGGAAGTGAAAACTATAGTAAGTGAAACAACAAAAAGTTGATAAGCTTGATAACATAGCAGTTACACAACACAAGACAGTCATTGAATGTAGGGACAAATAATAGAAATGACCTAACCAAAAATTAGAAAACAGCTTGAAGGAGAAGTAAACAGAGCCCCTGGGACCTATTCGATGATAGCAAGCAGCCTATCACACAGGTAACTGAGACCAAGGAGAAAATAATTTGGTGTAAACACTGATTCAAAGAAATAATAGCTCAAAACTCTCCACATCTGAAGAAACACTGACCTACAAATATAAGAATTATAATGAGCCCACTCAGGATAAATATAAGGAAAATCATACCAACATACATCATAATCAAACTGCTGAAAAAACAAAGATAAATAGAAAATCTTGCAGGTAGACAAAAAATAACACTTTATATATAGTAAGATAAAACTAAGAATTATTACTGACTTCACATAGAAAACAATGGAGTCTAAAAGACAATAAAATGATTTCTTCTAAAGTACTGAAAAGAAAAAAATAACTCACAACCCAGAATTTTATATTTGACTTCAATAACAAGTATCAAATAGATATTTTCTCAAAAATGATAACAGAGAATTCATTCCCAGACTACAGGCACTACCTAACAGATGTCTTTCAGGGCAAAGAGAAATTTGGACCTACAAGATCTAAGGGCACCAGAAATGTTAAGTAAAAGAATAGGCATCTGAAATATGAAAAGTTGGACAAATATCTTCAGAACCATGTTACAAATAGAGATTATCATGGAATTAAAGTTCCTATGGGTTTAATTTCAAGTTAACTCTACCTAAGAATTAACTGTCTTAAATTTTTCCCTTGTAACAGGATGGTGCTAAAAGTTATCTTGAAAATTTTCTCAGTTAAAGCTTTTTCCCAGATTTTTGGAAATTTAATATATAACTTTATTTGACTCTGAAAATCAAAGTTCAAAGTTCTATTTCAGAGTTTCCATTTGCTTTTCCTTTGACAAATAGAGCAGGGCTATAATTTAATTACACTGTTGATTGTTTTTACCAATACTGAGTAAAAAGGTCTGATAGTTATCTATTATATGTAGCTTTTTACATTATTCATGTAAGGACATTTTAAAACTTTTCTATAAGCCTTAAAATAGTCAGTATCCTAACTCATAAAAATAAATGTAGAAACTAGTACAGAAGCAGATTTTCATAAAATAGGCGATCAGAGTTGGGTTATCCCTTTAAATATCTAATTTTGCTTTAAACAGATAACACAAAGCTATCTGCAGCTTACCTGGATTATCCAACAAAAGGGCCTATTGTAAGAGTTTAATTTTTCATTTTTAAAGCTCCCACTATTTGTTTCCTTTATTCATCCTGGTAATTCCAGAAATGTTTTTCTGTTCTGGCAAAAGATAGGTAGAAGCCTAAGTACTTTGTCAAGGACATAACTGTACTTTAAAAAACTGCAAAGCAAAACTCAATTTTTTGGTATTAGTAAGAGCTAATTACTTGATGACGAGCACAAAGTTCTGCTGCTAAAACAAATCAAAAATCAAACGTCATCAATTCAGAGGGCTTGCAACTCTTTGATATGGGGAAATGTAGTAATTGGTAGGAACAACAAATTACTAAGGTAATGTATCGCTATAGGGTGGGGAGGAGACTGCATACAACCAATCAGACACCAAGTCTTGAAAAAGTGGGCCCTAGATAAGAGTGGAATATAGAGGTCATAAGAAACAGAACAAAAATTCATAGTTTATGAGATAGCATAATGTAGAACTTAAATGTAGTGCTTAAAATGTAGCTGGAAGGCTACAGAGAGATCATTTGAAAACAAGGAACATTTAAGCAAATGTTCAGAATTGGGGAGGGGGAGTGATAAACCTCTTCAGATATTACCATAATTTTCTATAAATTTCTAGTGGCTCTGGTAGTTACAGAGTTATTTACATATTTTTATGCTCTGGAAATTAAATGATACCATTTTTTATTTTCCTGTTAATTTAAGAAAAGAACTAATCAAAGATCATTAGAAAAATTTTGAGTTAGGCACTGATACAAATTTTTAAAATTCTAATTACTAAAGATCAAAAGCAAAATCCTCTATATTTTTAGTTGGCAGAGGAGATGAGCACAATAAATAGCTTATACATTTTCATGTGTTTGTACCTTAACTGAAAATACTAAAAAATGTCTAACTATCTATAGTTTTTAATATATTTATATGTCCAACCCAACTCAGAAAACCCACTAAAACACAAATTCAGATTGCAATCCAGTTACAATGCAAGCCAGGCACAAAAGCCTTCTAATGATCTTTGATTAGTTCTTTATTAAATTCATCAAGGGAGCAAAGAAAAATTTAATAATCTTCACCAGTTGTCATCTTTCTGATTAGAGTTTTGATTAGAACTTTCAGCTTTTATTTTTCTCCTTGCTAGCCTTTGCCAGAGCCTTGCTGTTGCTGCAAGTTGGAAAGAGCAAGGCGGATGGATCATGTTAAATAACTCACATTTGCTAATATTCCCTGGGGATGATCACGTATGTCAGGAGGTTACTGATGGGGAAATTCAGAAGAAATCTGTATCCCCTCCCTGCCACCTAGTCAGTCTCAGCACATGACAAAACATTTCCTAAACAGTGAACTCTCCATTTTCAACAGCTTCTTGTCCAGGAATGCATTTTGCTTGACTTGGATGGTTATTTCTCCCAGTGATTGAAATTAATTTTTATATCCTATTAAATTTACAAGGAAAAATTATATTGGGAGTTGTTGGTTAGTGATATTGTACACATTTCACGTGTGAAAGCAGTGAGTTTATGCAAGCCACCATCCATAGGTATTTGAGAAATGTCCAATTAGATTGTTCAGAATAAAGGGCTCTGAAAGGTTACTCAATCTGGGATAAAAGGAGTGAGATGAACAATAATGGTGTTTACATTTTTCTTCCTTGTGCAACATATGGGGGAATAATGACATTCAGATTTCTATATAGCACATCTCTTTCTACTATTCACAAATATCGCCTCAATTATTTTTCTATCATTGTTGAAAAGTAGGAAATGTGTAGCTATTATCATCTCCATTTTCTGTTATATTATGTCATGCGATTTCAGAACCTGCTACCTGAAAAGAAGGGCAGCAAGGTAGTGTGTTTATAATCACGCTCGATCACCATTAGACCTCAGCATTGGAGAGAGATAATAGGAAAGAAGGTAAAATAAATAATAAAAATGCAAACATAGGAAATTCTTAACCTACAAAAATGTTGGGCTCCACAAGTTTATTTATTAGGCTATTGTTTGGAACTCAAAAGTCTCTATCTCCATGGAAACAATACTGTAAGTGGTAGTTAGGCTAGCCTATCACAGCCTATTTATTTATGTAGTTGAAAATAGAAGTACAATGAAAATTACAGGAGCAGAAAACTATTCTTTCAAAAATACATGGTATTTTAACAATACATACAAAGCTAAATACACTTTTATAGACTTACCTAGTTGCCCAGTGTCCTTTCATAGCCCAACTCAGTACTCTGCACACTGGGAATGTTGATGCCACGACACCCACTCAGGATCTGGAACACTCCCAAACACAAACTCACAGCCACAAGCCCCTGAGGGAAAACTCACTAACAGCTTATTAAATAGGCAATTTCCCTCTTTCTTTACTTCTCCAATCCACAATGGACACTGGACATCCTAAGAATAGACAATTTGTGTCAAAAAATTCTTCACTCTAGGACCCAGAGGTAAAGGTTCCAAATGGCTTCTTCCAGCTGATTAAACTCTAAATTACTGTCCAAATGCACCAGTACGTGTAACACGCTAGATGCCACAAAGCTAAACAAAATACTGAAGTTGCTAAATTTGAGCTCTAGCAAGCTTATAACTGAAATACAAACAGCATGTGAAAAATGTAGTGTGCAGTATATTGGTAGCTTGTATTTAAAGCATGTGGAAGTTATTGCTTAGTTTCCACTCCACTGACCAAATGAAAATATACCCAAAAAGGAATTAGTTCAATCAAATATTAAATTAAATAAGTTCTTGTTCATAATACTGAATTGAAGCTATTCTTTCCTTCTTGCTACTGAAAAATTGGTTTGAGTTTAAACTGTCAGTTGTTTAATATGCTTTAAGCACCTTCTGTTTGCAAGCCAGAACATGGATACACATTAAAAAAAAAACAACAGATATTTCTTTCCCCTCAGCATCAGAAAAAGTCTAGTCCTTTAAAGGCAAAACAAGGATAAACATCTCAAAAGATAATTGTTTCTCAGTGCCCCTGCATATACACTGTTGCTTCCAGGCACAGTTCAACATTCTAGATCTTTTTTTTTTTTAATTGAATTATTGGTACATTCTAGGTAGACAGTACAGTTATATTCATTACTGCCATCTTGCACCTTTACATGACAGGTCTTGGTTCTCATTTTTTCCCTTGTCACCTCCCTCCCCCTCCTCCCCTCCCCACCTTCAAACAATTTAATTCCATTTTTACATTTTCTAATATTTTTTTCCTTTTCCCTTATTCCCCTTGCCCTATCCTTCTCACTGTCCCTACACCTTTGGTCCTTTTCTTCCTATTTCATGTTGCTAATTCTCCCGTTAGGATCTTGAGTACTATTTTAGTTTTTCACACCAGAGAAACTATTCGGTATTCGCATATGTGTGACTTATTTATTTCACTTAGGAGTATATCCTCAAAATGTACCCATTTACCTATGAATGAATCTACTTTCTCATTCTTTATGGCTGAGTAGTATTCCATTTTATAGAAAAACCACATCTTCTTTATCCAGTTTCCAGCTGGTGGGCAGATGGGCTGTTTCCAAGTTTTAGCTATTACAAACTGTGCCACTATAAACATGGGTGCACATATATCACTGTGGTATGATTCTTTTAATTCTTTTGCAAAGATACCCAACAGAGGGATGGCTGGGTCAAATGGAACCTCTAATCCTAGTTCTTTGAGGTATCTCCATATTGACTTCCATGGTGGTTGCACCAGTCTGCACTCCCACCAACAATGGAGAAGGGTTCCTTTTTCCCCAAAACCGTGCCAATATTTGTTGTTGTGTGATTTCTTGATAGCAGCCATTCTTTGTGGGGTGAGGTAAAATCTCAGTGTTGTTTTCACCTGCATATCTCGAATGATCAGTGATGTGGAGCATTTTTTCATATATTTACTTGCTGCTTTTACTTGTTTGTCTGAGAAATGTCTGTTCATTTCAGATGCCATTTTTGAATTGGGTCTTTATATTTGGGTGGCCTGGTTGTTTTGAGTTCTTTATATATTTCAGATAATAGTCCTTTGTCTGAGGAGCAGCTGGTAAAAAGTTTTTCCCACATTGTAGGTTGTCTCTTAATTCTGTTGATGGTTGCTTTTGCAGTGCAGAAGCTTTTTAATAAGATGAGATCCCAGTTGTTGATTCTTTGTGCTAGTTCCCGTGCTACTGAGGATTTGTTCATAAAGTCTTTTCCTATGCCAATGTCTTCCAGAGTTCTGCCTAATTTATCTTCCAGCAAGTTTAGTGTTTTTGTTTTAATATATACAACTTTAATCCACTTGGATTTTAATTTAGTGCATGGTGACAGATGAGGGTCTAGTTTTAATCTTTGGCAGGTTGAGATCCAGTTTTTCCAACACCATTTATTAAAGAGGCTATCTTTCCTCCAGTGGGGACTGTCAGCTCCTTTGTCAAAGATGAGGTAGCTGAGGGCACCTGGAGCTGTTTTTGTGTCTTCCAATCTGTTCCTCTGATCCTCAGGTGTGTTTCTTTGCCAGTATCATGCTGTTTTTATCACAGTGGCTTTGTAGTTTAGTTTCAAATTGGGAATTGTTATACCTGTTGCTGTGTGTCTGCTGCCTAGGATGGCTTTTGCTATTCTAGATATCTTCTGGTTCCAAATGAATTTTTGGATTCTTCTTTCTAGGTCTGTGAAGTATAGTGTTGGAATTTCAATTGGTATTGCATTGAATCTGTATAGCAGTTTTGGTAGTATGGCCATTTTCACTATGTTGATTCTTCCTACCCAGGAGCAGTGGAGATCTTTCCATTTTCTTATATGCTCCTCAATCTCTTTTTTCAGAGTGCTGTAGTTTTCAGTGTAGGGGTCTTTTGCTTTTGTTAGACTGATTCCCAGATACTTCATTTTTTTTGAGTGCTATTGTGAAAGGAATTGTTTCCCTAATTTCTTTCTCAGTGAGTCTGTTATTTGTGTACAAGAAAGCTATTGATTTTTGGGTGTTGACCTTGTATCCAGCTATTCTGATAAAAGTGTCAATTAAGTTGAGAAGTCTTTTGGTGGAGTTTTTTGGGTCTTCAATGTAGAGTATCATATCATCAGCAAATAATGACAATTTAACTTCTTCCTTTCCTATCTTTATTGCTTTAATTTCTTTCTCTTGTCTAATTGCTATGGCTAATGTTTCCAGAACTATATTGAAGAAGAGAGGTGATAGTGGGCATCCTTGTCTTGTTCCTGATTTTAACATGAAGGTTTTCAGTTTTTGGCCATTTAATATGATGTTGGCTGTTGGTTTTTCATAGATAGCCTTTATTAAATTGAGATATAGATCATCTATTCCAATTTTTTGCAGAGTTTTTATCACGAATGGGTGTTGAATTTTGTCAAATACTTTTTCTGCATCTATTGAGATGATCATGTGGTTTTGTCCTTGGCTTTGTTAATATAGTGTATTATATTTATTGATTTACATATGTTGAACCATCCTTGCATCCCTGGAATAAATCTGACTTGGTCAGGATGTATGATCTTCTTGATGATCCTCTGTATTCTGTTTGCTAGTATCTCATTGAGGATTCTTGCATTTATATTCATTAAGGAGATTGGCCTGTAGTTCTCTTTTTTAGTTACATCTTTCCCAGGTTTGGGAATCAAAGTGATACTTGCTTCCAGGAATGAATTTGGAAGTACTGCTTCTCTTTCAACTTCACTGAAAAGTCTGAAGAGTAATGGCAGTAGATCTTCTCTAAATGTCTTGTAAAATTCAGCAGTGATTCCATCAGGACCTGGGCTTTTCTTTTTTGGTAAGTTTTTAATTACATTTTCAATTTCACTGATTGTCATTGGGGTGTTTAAAATGTTTTTATCTTCTCTCTTCAACTTTGGTAATTCATAAGTATCTAGAAATCTGTCCATTTCTTCTGTGTTTCCCATTTTATTAGAGTACAGCTTCTCATAGTATGCATTACTGATCCTCTGGATTTCTGTGGGATCTGTTGTGACTTCAACTTTTTCATTCCTGATTACATGAATCTGAGCCTTTTCTTTCCTTTTTTTGATAAGGTTTGCTAAGGGTTTATCAATTTTATTTATTCTTTCAAAAAACTAATTCTTTGATTCATTTATTTTTTGTATCATTTTCTTAGTTTCTATTGCATGGACATCTGCTCGGATCTTTATAATTTCCACTCTTGTTCGAGCTTTGGGTTTTTCTTGCTCTTGTTTTTCTAGGAGTTTAAGAGTCATCGTTAGGTTGTTTATTTGAGCTTGCTCTGCTTTCATAATGTGGGCATTCAGTGCTATGAATTTTTCACATAGAACTGCTTTCATTGTGTCCCATAGATTTCTGTATGTTGTATTCGCATTTTCATTTATTTGTAAAAACTGTCTGATTTCTTCTTTGATTTCCTCTGTGATCCATCGATTGTTCCGGAGAGTGTTGTTCAATTTCCATGTGTTTGTGAAGTTCCTACGGTTTCTTATGCTATTTATCTCCAGCTTTACTGCACTGTGATCTGATAATATAGAGGGAATAACTTCAATTCCTTTGCATTTATTCAAACCTGTTTTGTGAGCTAGTATGTGGTCTATCTTGGAGGATGACCATGTGCAGCTGAAAAGAATGTATATTCTGATTTTTTAGGGTGGAACACTCTATAGATGTCTAGTAAATCCATACATTCATAAGCTTGGTTCATTTCTAATATTTCATTGTTGATTTTTTGCCTAGATGATCTGTCTATTTGTGATAGTGTGGTATTCAGATACCCCACTACAATTGTATTAGTGCTTATTTGGTTTTTCATGTTACTTAATATTTGTTTTATATAGTTGGGGGAATTTATATTTGGTGCATATATGTTTATGATTGTCACTTCTTCATCTTGGATTGTTCCCTTTACAAGGATGTAGTGTCCTTCTTTGTCTCTTTTAATCAGTTTTGGTTTGAAATTTACTTTGTCTGTGAATAAGATTTCTACCCCTGCTTTTTTCTGGGCTCCTGTTGCATGGAGAATTGTTTTCCATCCTTTCACTTTCAGTCCATGGGCTTCTTTTTGTACTAGGTGTGCTTCTTGTATACAACATATTGTTGGATTTTGCTTCTTAATCCATTCTTCCAGTCTGTTTCTCTTGATTGGTGAATTGAGGCCATTGAAATTGATAGTTATAACTGATATGTACTGACTTATTATTGTCATGTTATTGTCCTTTTGTTGACTCTTTTTATTTTTTGTCCTCTCCTTTTAGTTTCTTGCCTTGGCTATGTGATTTGCTCTGTTGGGCCTCCTGGTGTTGTGATCTTCATTGTCTTTTTCTAGGATATTGTTTAAAATTCTTTGTAGTGCTGGTTTAGTATTCATGAAGTTTCTCAAGTGTTCTTTGTCATGGAAGTGTCTTATTTCTCCGTCCATTTTGAAAGAGAGTTTTGCAGGATACATCAGTCTTGGTTGTAGGTTGTTTTCTTTTAGGACTTGAAATTATCTCATTCCAGGCTCTCCTTGACCTGAGGGTTTGTGTTGAAAAGCCTGCTCTGATTCTAATGGGCTTTCCTTTGCATGTGATTTGTTTCTTTTCTCTTACTGCTTGTAGTATTTTATTCTTCGGTTGGGTTTCTGGGATCTTGATTATTATATGTCTAGGTGTAGATTTTTTTTGAATGTGGCTAGTTGTTGCCCTATATGCCTCACTTATCTGTATGTCTAATTCTTCCCTTCTGTTTGGGAAGTTTTCTGTCATTAATTCTTTGAACAGCTTTTTTAAGTCATTTGCATTTTCTCCTGGTACTTCATGGATACCTATCAGTCTTATGTTATTCTTCTTTGCATCATCTAGGAGTTGTTGGATCGATTTCTCATGCTCCCTTACTGTTTTTAAGAGATCTCTCTTTTCATGGTCACTGTCTGCTATCCTATCTTCTATATCTGAGATTCTATCTTCGCAATATTTTATTCTGTTGCATACACTTTCAATAGAGTTTTTAATCTTCTGGATAACTGTTTGAATCTGTTTAATGGATTCCATTTCTTTCCTATGTTGGGTGTTCCTTGTTTCCATTTCTTTCTTATTCCGGGCCTTCGTGGTTTCTATTATGTTCCTAAGGTCATCTATTTTTTTGTGTCGCTTTCTGTTCTGGAGTCTTGAATCATGTCTTTCTTTTTGCTCACCATCTCTATGGTTATCTGGGAAATAATTTCTGTTTTGAATTTTTCTAGAGCTTAATTGATCAGTTTTTTTACTTCCTGTGCTGTGAGTTCTGAGTGTCCTGAAGGTTCACTATCTGATTTTTCATCCTCCTTTGCCCTACTGTTTGCCATTGGTGGACTGGAAGTCTGCTTTTGTGGCTTGCTTAAGTGTTTTCTCATCTTTATTTTTGCTGTTGGGTTGCCCTTGATTCAATCTCTGGTTCAATAAATCTTCCTGATAACATTGTGTCCCAGTCTTTGATTCTCTAATGACTTATAGACATTCTCATTTTCATAATTGAGAAAACAACTCATCAAATCAATCCCTATCTTTTATCCCTATCGATACAATCAGGAACATAATAGGATCAATCACCACCCTTAATAGCCCGCCATGCCTCTGTAGAGTGCATCCAAGGACTGGCACAATCAGGGGATCTAATAGCTGGGGGGTGGGGGGTGACAGTGCTCATCGGCACCCACGCGGCTACCCTCCTGGTGCTTTGTCAGAACCAATCAGTGGTGCCCACTGGAAACAGCGCAGCTCCAGAGGAGGTCCATAGCTCGGGCCAGGCTGCACAGCAGAGGTGGCTTTGAGTCCAAGCTGGGGCGATGACGCAAAACTCACCAACATTCTAGATCTTATGTTTTGTTTTGTTTGGGGTTTTTTTTTGTTTTGTTTGTTTGTTTGTTTGTTTTGTTTTTTTGTACTGGGGATTGAACTGGGTCTTTGAGCTTGCGAGGAAGGTGGCAGAGCTACTGAGCGAAATCCCTGGCCCTAGATCTTATGGATCCAGATTTTTTGCACATTCCTATTATAGCACTTAATGTATAATATCATAAATGTTTGTTTTAAATGTATTCATCCCTATGGCTATGAGTTCTTAAAAAACAAGTGCTATTTCATTTAGTGCTGTATATTAAGACCCTTAATATGCCTGCATATGCCTGGGCCATAGTACAAGGTCAATATGTGTAGAAAAAGTGGTGCTGTTTCCCCCCAAATCTTTAGAATTCCTTCTGTGGGCAAAGAGCTCTCTCAGCTATAATACTTTAATCCATTCTTCCTCTCCCATCTAGCTCTTCTATTTTATTTCCTATTTTGTGTGGAAACTTGGAGGACAAAGAGATTCTCTTCATTGCTCCCCTAAACCCAAAACCTAACTTCATCTATAGATAGAATGAAGGATAGAATATATATTTTTAAAATTAACTTGCCCTACATTCCAACATACTGTTTAAATTGTCATCGAACATATAGGCACCAACTAGAGAAAAAGAGCAAACACTTTTAAACTTCAAAAAGCTTTTCTGGTCAAAGCTGATGCAAAAAATAGACAAAGAGTTTGGAAGTTCTGATTGTATCTGAATCCATTTGTTCCATTTCTCTCAGAGGAATTTGTGCACTTACACACATACATTCACTACACACACACACACACACACACACACACACAAAGCAATATTCATTAGAGATCTGAGACACCACTAATAATGGTAATACATATTCATAAAAGTTTTCAAAGTGTATCATTTATGCAATTGGCATAAATAGAGCTTCGAGTGCTATTCTTATCTTATATTACAATTATATATTTAGGACATCTTACTTGTAGTTTTAAAAATTCAAAATGAATGTTTCAAAAGACACTATGTTTTCCCCATAGCTGAATGTTTAAATGTTAGATTTCAGACTTAACATATATAATCAGAAGCTCTTTGAATCAAGTGACATGTTCAGTCCCCACTGCTACTAATACAGTGATGTGATTTGAGACAGTTTTTTAAAATTCCTGGGTACAATTTTTCTTAATGTGTAAAATGAGAGAGAGAGAGAGAGAGAGAGAGAACAGTTATATAATTCCAGTTACATAATTCTAACATAATTATAATTTTAAACATATTTCATTACTATCCTATTCTTAAAGCTTTTTTCTTTTTCTTTCTTTAACTCTGCTCTTTCTGCCTATTTCTTTTATCCTGTCTTCTTTGCTAATCTGTTGAGTACTTGTTTATATTATTCCCTCTAGTAACCAGTGCTAAGTTATACTATTTATAGCTTTTTAAGGATTCTAAGTCTAGTACGATTAAGGTAATAGCAAAGTATTTCTGTTGTCATGCAAAAAGTAGAAAAATATATAACAAAATATCAGAATTGATAGCCTAAATACCTAATATTAGTTTGAATAGAAGGAATACACAAGTTATATTATTTATTAAAGAAAGAACATCTTTTTTGTATAGGCAAAGATGATAACAACAGAACCAGCAGTCTGTAGATAATTCCACTTTACAGAACACAGAAAATAAGTGTGAAACTGGCCTGACAAAAAGGCAAACTATTCAGCTAAAATTATATAGAGAAAACATGAAGATAGAAAATGCAGCACTTTGAGCATCAGGTGCCACAATATTATTGGCAGGAGCTTTACTTACCTTCAAGTTACCAGCCTCCCTGGAACTTCAAGAACTCACATTTCACATTCCGGGGAACATGCAGGCCATCAGCAGGGGAAGGAGAGGCTGTCTTTTGTGAGAAAGCATAAAAATTTTCTTAAGGTACTTTATGAAATGGTTTGGCAGAGCTTGGCAGGTAAATTCTAAGGTTAGGGTATTCTTTGTTGTAGCTGTACAGAATGTTAAGAACTATATTTTTAAAATCTTAACATTTTAGAGTGCTTAAAATGAAAACTCTTCCCATTTAATTGGAGCCTTTTTTGACTCTGATGGCCAGACTATGAGGTTACCTAAGTGCTTTCCCTAAGTCTCAGAATCAAAGAGGTTTGATTGGTTCTTTCCTTCACCAGCTTATTTTATTGTGTTGGATGATGACTTGACTTTGTAGCTCTGAGAGAAAGGGATTTGTTTACACTCCCCTGGGTTTTGGGAGGGGACTTAGGAACCTGAGGAAGAAGGCAAATTCAGATTCAGATGCCATCAAGAAGCTAGGATTTGATAATGAAGTTGCGTAATGAGACCACCTTCTACCCAGCATTGAACACAATTGTGAAAGTCAGCCTACTCCAAGCATTTATGTGGAGTTAAATAGGGTTCCATGTTCTTCTTTAATGAAATTTTATTTTTTCCCCCTGTGTTTCTGGAAGCCTGGTTAGAATAAGCCATTTAAAATGTCAGATGTCCTGGAGCTGTCCCTCACCTAGTCACTGACTATACAGAAACAACTCCAGACACACTCAGCTATGTTTTCTCTGAAAAAGCAGCCATACCCCTTCACAGCAGGAAAGATAGTCTCCTTAACAAATGCTGCTGGGAAAACTGGCTGTCCACATACCAGAGTTGAATCTACACCCATATCTCTCACTATGCACTAAACTAAAATCAAAATGGATCAAAGATCTAAACATTAGAACAGAATCAATATGCTGGAAGACAAAATAGGTAAAACTCTTGAAGATATAGGTATAGGCAAAGACTTTCCAAACAAAATATGGGTTGCATAAAAATAATATCAAGAATCAACAAATGAGATCATATCAAATTAAGAAGCTTGTGCACAGCAAAGGAAACCACCAACAGAGTGAGGAGACAATCTACAGAATATGAAAAGGGTTTTGCCAGCTACTCCTTAGACAAAGGACTAATATTCTGAATATATAAAGAACTAAAAAATTAGACCATGCCAAATTTAGAGACCCACTTTAAAAAGAGACATCTGAAATGAATAGGGACTTCTCAGATGAAGAAACACAAACAGCCAGAGAATACAGTTTTAAAATGTCCAACATCTCTGGCCATTCAAGAAATGCAAATTAAAACAACACTGAGGTGCCTTCTCACTCCAGAAAGAATGGCTACCATCAAGAAATCAACCAATAACAAAAAATGGTGAGTTGATGGGGTGAAAGGAAGCCTTCTTTCTTGGTGGTGGGAGTGTAAACTGACACAACCACTATGGAAATCACCATTTTGGAAATTCCTCAAAAAACTAAAAGTAGAAATTCCATTTGACCCAGCTATTCCTCTTTTAGGTTTTTTCCAAAAGAGTTAAAGAAATTATACCATAGTAATGTATTCATATTCATGTTTATAGCAGTGCAATTCAAAATAGCTAAATAATGAAAATAGTCCATCAACAGAAGGATGAAGAAAACGTTGTACTTATACACATGGAGTATTCATAAAGAAGGATTTTAGTCAGTTGTAGAAGAATAGAGACACCTTGAGACCACAATGCTAAGTAACTCAGACACAGAAGCTTAAATATTGTATGGTTTTTCTTATGTAAAAAACACATATATATGTGTGTGTTCATGTGTATGTGTGTGTGTATATATATATATATATATATTTTTTTAAATAAAATATAAATATTAGAAAAGAATGAGAAAGATTATTGCAATCTAGCACAGACAGTGTATCTAAAGATGTACCATGACTTAGTATAATTGTTTTACATATCTTTTATGTTTTTGGCCTAATAGTCTGGTTTTTAATCTGTATTCATGATAATTACCTTGATATGGCCTTATAAAATAAATAAATGAATCTGATGCTGGAAAAATAAAGGTGGTGGAGGGAAGGGAAAAAGAATTGAAATGTGTTATGTATATATACCAATTCCCTATAGTGAATGTAATTGTTATGTGCTGCAAATGTGTACTAATAAAAGATTTTTAAAAGTCATATTTAATTAAGGCATTTCATAGAAGTTATGCATCAACACTTTTTTACTAATGTGCAAAGGCGAAAGAATGAACAAAACAGAGAAGAAATAGTCCAGCTAGCTTCCTCTATTCTGAGTAATTTATTAAACAATAATATTTCAATACAAACTATGATGGAATACTAATAGGATTAATCATCCTGAAAAAAAGAAGAAAAAGGATTAAAATAATTTTAAATTCAGTATTGCTGAGTTTCAAATGGCCTCTTTTATGGAGATACTTGTTATACCGCATGGGAAGTTAACCTTCTCAGCCCTCAGCCATAGAGCTAATCAGCCAAGAAAGGCATGCTATCCTACAGAAAGGATATGGTATATTCTTTATCATCCACTTCAGAATTTATGGCCAGAGGATCAGAATTGCCTGGCACAACTTCTTAGTTACTGTAAAGTTCAGGTGGTGTTTAATAAAATATGAAAAAATGTTCAACATCACTGGTCATTCGAGAGATGCAAATGAAAACAACACTGAGATTTCACCTCACCCAAGAAAGAATGGCTGCTATCATGAAATTAACTGATAACAGATACTGGCAGGGTTGTGGGAAAAAAGGAACCCTTCTACATTGTTGGTGGGAGTGCAGACTGGTGCATCCTCTGTGGAAATCAGTGTGGAGACTCCTCAAAAATTTAGGATGAGAAGTTCCATTTGACCCAGCTATTCATCTTCTGGGTATCTTCCCAAAAGAATTAAGACTCATACCACAACGCTGTATGCACACCCATGTTTATAGTGGCACAGTTTGTAATACCTAAAACTTGGAAACAGTCCAATTGCCCATCAACTGGACACCGGATAAAGAAGATATAGTTCTTTTATAAAATAGAGTATGACTCAGCCATAAAGAATGAGAAGTTAGAGACATTTATAGCTAATTGGACACACATTGAGGACATACTCTTAAGTGAAATAAATGGGACACACATGTATAAATATTGAATATTTTCTCTGGTGTGAGAAATTGAAAATGTAAATAAGGATCAAAAGGTACAATAGATAATGTGAAATAGAAGGAAAGGAGCAAAGTGGAAGGGGAACAGGAAGGAGAAGGGGAAAGGAAAACAGGGAAATGAAAGGTGAATGATAAATAGATGGATAAAGCAGTAACACTAAGACCTTTTGAATTATTTATCTTGGCAGATAGATAATGGAAGCATAAACATTAGATGAGAGTTCTAATTTTGCAATAGACTTAGAAGTGGTAGTCTTTACAGTGCCTCAGATTGTATTCAAAAGAGAATCTCTCATCTTGTCTACTGAGAGATTTTCAATATTTGATATGCTCCATAAGTCACAAAAATACTATGCAACTTTTCAAGCATTTTCAAAAGCAGTAAGCCATTCAATAGTTCTATTTGCCTCACCAAATGTGAAACCTCTTCCCATAGGTTCTGCTACTGTTTCCAGATCACTAGTTTTATTACCCTGCAGCAGATATTCAAAGACCACATCTGTTCCTATAAAAATTTAAAAGGAAAAATAAATAGATTAAGACATCTAATTGTTTGATTTTATCCTGCTCAGCTGAAATTATGGTTAACTGGGCTAAAGAAAGATGATCAACAAAATACCCAAAACATTAAACATGTCTGATACCATCTTTGTTTTTGACCCATCCTTCAATTCGAAATGTTTTTTTCTAGAGATTGAAAGTAAAGGATTTTTTTAAAAACTCTCAGGCTGTTGCCATTATGTTAGGAATAAATAAATTGGGGCAATCGCCAAAATTGAAAGTCTCAAAAAGTAACAGATAGATATGGTGAGAGACAAAGAGAAGAAAGAAAAGGGAGAAAAGGAGGGAAGTAGGGGCAAAAGGAAGAGGAAGACAGGGGAGGGAGGGAAACGGAGAGGACTTTAAAGTTATTAGAGGCCATGAAGACAGAAAGAATGCAGGACTTGGGACAAACATGCAGCCAGGTTCTAATCATGGGGGATAGACAGCTATGCATGGAGTGATGGAGACATGCACATGAAGACCACGCCCTTTGACAATTGCTACTTGTTACACATGCTTGCTCTTTCATTCACCACTTCCTCTAATGTTCTTTCATCATAGTCTTCACAGGCTGTGTGATCTGAACCCTGGAGAATATTTCCTCACTAGTCGTGAGATCTTGGAGGAGTCAATGAACACTATAGCTCTTTCTCTATAAAATAACCCTGGATAGGTCAAGATTACTTCCAGGTCAAACATTATATATTTATACAATTTTGTAGAAGGATTATTTCATATATAAACAAGGAAGATGGTCACAGTTTAGTATCTCATCTCTTATCTTTATGATAATCTTCCTAATAATTACAGGCAGACTAAATATAATCCTCACAAGCCCTGTCAAAATGGTTCAGATTTTCTGGAGTGTTTAATAATGATCAAATCCAATCAGAAATACATGCCACTGGCTCATGAACATAGGATTAAGAGATAACATTTGTAAGCATGTTATTACATGGATTGATGTCACTGAGGAATGTTTATTTTAGTTACAGCACCATTAAATCACAATGATGGCTTTAAGTTGGAATTTTGTGGACTCAGAATTGTGTGAATTCAACTCTCAGACAACTTTAATAAACTTTAAAGGTTGTTACCAAGGTACATGATTGCACCTATGTATTGCTCTGGTAATAAAGTAAGAGCTGTGAATGCTTCCACACTTTGGTCCAAAGTAGATATGATACTGCCTAGGGAAATATAGTGTTGTACAACATAAACTCTTTCAACATTACATAGCAGTACTATGAGAATATCCTCCTTGCAGTATATTCATATTATGAAAATATTTCTGATGTCTCTTGGCATACTGAACAATTAAACAAGTAGGAACATGAGTACAGTAGGAAATAAATGTACAGATGTGATATCCAGTGTTTTAAAATTGTCTGTGTAGATCTGAAAAATGAAAATCAGTAATTCTACCAATGTCTATGGATGGCTATTTTAACTATAATCCATGTAAAATCTTTTCCTGGAAATTTTTCTAATGTAGCTTGATGAAAAGAATGACTAGTTTTAAAAGTGCAATTGAACAGGCAAATTCTTCTTATAAGAAAATAATACATAAATGCAAACTTACTTCCAATTTACAACTTTGAAATTGCTTAAATCTTTTTTACATATGAATGCTGAAATTAATAACTATTTATATTCTCTTCAAACAAGTGTTGTAGTATTTTAGTCTCCTTCTTTACATCCTCTCAAGTAAAATTTCTACTCCCATGACAGACATTTAGTGAAAATATAATTCATCGCACCCATTTCACTCCGTCTATACATCCTCTAAGTCTTGAAACTACACATAAAAATTGTCTAAAGCAAATTGTTCCTGCCTATAGTTTCCTGAATATGTCAATGTTCAATTAACCATAGTTTAAATTAATCAGAACATCCAGGAAATGAACACTGGTGAGAGTGAATGAGGCAGAAAATTTGATTGTGTTATACAAGAAATCCAGCTAGTCAGTGAAATTCTTCAATTGTGGTAATTCCACTGTCCTGATTACAATTATTTCATCTATGTGGTGCATATATATTTTAATCTTCTTCTGACACTGTCTGTTGTTATAAATGAATTTGTCTTCCCTGCTATTCACAAATACATTTGCATTATTGAGGTCATGTCTGATATAGGTCTTGGTTCCATAATTTAAATGATACTTAATATTAACTCCTGGGATATTTTTACATTAGCTGATAATTGATTGGAGATCCCCTGACAAATAACAAAGATGCCACTTCCTTTTAATGAGCTTGACAAAGGAGGATTCATGTCCTTATATTTTATAAGGAAACATATCTTGACCTTGAACATATTACTATCTTTTATTGTTAATAAATCACAGTAGAATGATAAGCTTTACAATTTTAGTCGAAAGCCCTTCTATATATATGGAAAATTCCTCTAGAAATAAAGGTCTCAAACATGTCATTAGCCCTTGGGGCCCAGACCTCTGGAAGTTAATCTCCTTATTGTATTCTAAATCCAGATTTTCTTTCCTTCTTCCCTTCTCCTTCTTTTTCTTTCTTCTTCCTTCTTTTCTCTTTATTTTCTTAATTCCTCACTCTTTGTTCTTCCCCTTTTTCTTCATTAAGTGTCAAAATTTATTTTTTCCATTTTCCATGTTTGACGCAACATTACAGAAGGAAAAAAGATGGAATAAAAGTAAAAAGTGCAGGGAAGACTTGGTCAAGTGACATATTCTGTGGCACACCCTGCCCATTTTTTCAGCTTAGTTTTGGAGTAATTTTCTCCCCAAATAATTTTTAAAATATATTGAAAATTAACAAGCTTCCCAAAATAAAAATCATACACAATGCTATACCAGGAAAATATCATTCTTTCATTTCCTTAACGCCCGTTTCCCGCCTACTTCTGTTAGGGACACATGTAGCATCCCTTCTAACTTCCCTCCCTTATTCTTATTGTATTTAGTGCAACTTATACAATGAAATCAGAGATAAGCTTTCTTAACTTGAGAGTTAAAATTTTTCCTAAAAAATAAAATCTATCATTCTAATTTTACAGAATATTTGGAAAGCTTAATAGCATGCCTTTTGAGAAAAGCTGACATCATACAAGCAAATGGTCATGCATCAATACCAGGAGGTTCTTAGAATGAGTCCAGACTCAATTACTAGTTGATTCACTGCATGGTCTTGAAAGTCAATTAATTGCTTTATTATAGTCTTCACCTAAAGCAAGGACAATAGTAATAACCTCTTTTTTTTAAAAGTACAAGGTGACCTGTCATCAATTGACCCTCTAGAAATATATCTTTACCAACAATTTGTCACATGATCAATCTCAATAACCAAATTATTACAAGTAATCCTATTACCTTTGGCATCCATTTTAGGATTATGTCAGGAAGTTGTGTAAGACACAGAGAAACAGAAGAAGACATATTCTTTCTTTTCTTTTTCAGAACAGGGAAATGCTTTTCAGGTCAAAAGGATTAAATTGATCCTGCATATTTTTTCAGACTGTTATCAGTCTGGCATATACCCATACATTCTGTTCTTCCCAAGACTGCCCAAGTATTTCCCAAAGTAATTAATGTTGCATCTTTTTAAAATTTTACATATCCTTCTGTGGGTAGTTTATAATATGATCACATTACTTTCATGTGTTGTTCCTCCCTCTTATTTTTGATAGTCAGTGAGAATAAATAGTTGTGTACTTGTAAATTCATTGTATTATTTGTTTTACCTGGGTTTTTAAAATTTTTTATTCTTTATTAGTACATATAGTACATAATGTTTACATTTCCTGTAGGGAGTTGTACATAACACATCTTAATTCTTTTTTTATCCCACTCCCTCACTTCATCTCTTGATCTCCTTCTCATTTGAGAAAGACGTATCTCCCTACTTCCCATTATCTATCTTTTACCTTGCTATTTATTTATATTCTGTTTCTCATTTAAGAGAAATCTTTTTAAGCTTCTGTGTCTGATTTATTTCATTGAAAATTACAGTCTACCAGTGCATCCATTTCCTACAAATAAGTCAAATTTAATCTTCTTTGTGGCAGAGTGGCACTCCCTTGTGTGTAAACACCATGTTTTCCTTATCCGTTCTTCTGTTCATGGGCATACAGGCCACTTTAAAGATTTAACTATTCTAAGTTGTTCTGTTATAAACATACATCCCTTTGCATACATCATTGTGGTATGATCTTGGGGGAAGATATCTAGAAGGGAAACAGCTGGGTCAAATAGAATTTCCAGCTTTAGTTTTTTGAGTAGTCTTCATACTGATTTCCACAGTACTTGTTATAGTTTCCATTCCCACCAACAATGCCAAAGAGTTCCTTTTCCTCTCCAGCCTCAAGAACATTTATTATCACTTGATTTCTTTTCTTTTTCTTTTTTGTACCAGGGATTGAACTCAGGACCTTGTGCTTGTGAGGCAGGTGGAAGCACCACTGAGGTAAATCCCTGGCCCTCACTTGATTTCTTGATGATGGTCATTCTTTCTGGGGTAAAATGAAATCTCAGTGTTGTTTTAATTTGCATTTCTCCAATGGTCAGTTATATTGAATGCTGGAAGAAGAAATTTTCAATCAAGCAAATTAACCAAGAAAATTTGGCAGCCTCAGCTGTGCAGATGGGTTAAAATTTGGACTTCTTCAATTATTAATATATTCTTTACTTTTGCATCACTTAAGGATAAAAGCCTATTCATATTGTCTCATATACTGCTGCAAATAATCATAAGTAAAGAATAATGATATAAAATAGTGTATTTTTTATCATTAAGAATATTGGTAGATAGCTAGGCATGGTGGCACATGCCTTTAATCCCAGCACTCGGGAGGCTCAGACAGGAGGATTGCTGTGAGTTTGAGACCAGCCTGGGCTACATAGTGAGTTTCAGGTCAGTCTCAATGGCATAGTGAGACTCTGTAAAAAAAAAAAAAAAAAAAAAAAAAAAAAGAGCAAAGAAGGTGAGATTTGGAAGGCCACTCCAAAATCTGCTCTCCCTGTGGCCTGCTTGGGCCCATTCAGCAGGACCCAGTAGCCTGCAATGCCACCAGCTCCAGAAAGGAAGGTAGCCATGCAGGAGCCTTGGAAACACCCCCCCCCCAGACCTCCTGATTGGGCCAGTCCTTGGACCCACTGTGCAGAGGCATAGGTGGTCATAAAGGGTATTTTTCTGAGCTCCCAACTTTGAACACCTTTAAAGAAAGGGCGAGGGCAACCTGTAGTAGAACTGTGTGGAGTTCAACCCTGCAGGAGGTCAGGGAACTCAATCGGGGCCTTGAGGCCTGAGGTCAGTCTGAGTCCCGGGGATCTTCTATTGGCTAGCTGAGATCAGGGGACTTGGGTCTGCACATGGCTGCGCACTTTGCATATCATGACAGCAGAGATATAGTATGAAAGAGGCCCTTCAAAGTAATTTTTTTCTTTCTTTTCCTCTTTCCACTCTGCAAATTCTTTTTTTATTCTGTCCTATTTTTCCAACTCAGTCTCTTGCTTCACCATATTATCCCTCATCTCCCTTTCTTTTCCTGCTCCTGTCCTACTCAGATTTCTTCTTTTATCATTTTTTCTTTTTTCTTTATGTTCTTTTCTTCTGTCATTTTACCTCACACATGGGTCAATAGTTTCAAGGAAAAGTGAGCCCCTATTACTGTTAAGGGGATGTATTCCTGTCCTTATTCTTGCACTCTGTCTATCCCTTTTGAATTTAATAGTTTCCTAAAGATTTTATGGTCATTCTATGTCCTCTGGCTTCACTTGAAACCTTCTCCAATTCTTTCACTTATCTACTCCTCTCATCCTAACTCTGTCTAACCCCCATCCTAAATGGTAAAGATGCTATATTGAAAAGTATATTCACTGCAAACATATTTTGGGCTGCTTCTTGATTTTAATTTAATTCACATAGTTTAAAAGTGATAGATTAATGACTACAACAAGTGGTCAATTTGCAAATTGTGCTTGATCCCATTGTGTTGCTCATTGTATCAGTTGGGATAAAGGATTGTGATTGATTTAATGAGTTGTTTTCTCTGATATGAAAATGAGAATGTCTATGAGTCATTAGAGACTCAAAAGCTAAAGTGCAACTATATCAGGAAGATTTAAGTAATAACCCAGAAATTAAACCAAGGACAACCCAACAACAAAAATAAAAATGAGAAATTGACAATGTGAAATAGGAAGAAAAGGACTAAAGGTGTAGGGAAAGTGGGAAGAGTCGGGGCAAGGTAATAAGGGAAAAGAAAAAAAATGAGAAAATGAAAAAATGGAAATAAAGTGTTTGTAAATGGGGAAGGGAGGAGGGGGTGAAGGGATGGCAGGGACAAGGGGAAAAAATGAGAACCAAGACCTGTTATGTAAAGGTACAAGATCCCAATAATGAATGTAACTGTACTATATACCTAAAATGTACCAATAAACTCAATAAAAAAATGAGAAAACACTTAAGCAAGACACAAAGACCGACTTCCAGTTCACCAATGGCAAACAGTAGGGCCAATGAGAATGAAAAGTCTGATAGTGAACCAGCAGGACACCCTGAACCCATAATACAGGAAGTAACAAAACAGATCGATCGGGCTCTACAAAACTTCAAAACAGAAATAATTACCTAGATAACCATAGAGATGGTGAGCAAAATGGAAGTCATGTTTTGAGACACTAGAACAGAAACTGACAAAAAAATAGAAGAGCTCAGGACCACAATAGAAGCCATGAAAGCTTAGCATAAGAAAGAAATGAAAACAATGAATGCCCAACAGAGGAAAGAAATAGAATCCATAAAACAGATTCAAACAGATATCCAGGAGATTAAAAAGCACTGAAAGTGCACACAACAGAATAAAAGAATGTGAAGATAGAATCTCAGCTATAAAAGATAGGATTGCAGTTAGTGACCATGAAAAGAGAGGTCTCTTAAAAACAGTAAGGGATCATGAGAAATCGATCCAGCAACTCCTAGATGATGCCAAGAAGAATAACATAAGACTGATAGGAATACATGAAGTAGCAGGAGAAAATACAAATGACTTAAAAAAGCTGTTCACAGAATAAATGACAGAAAACTTCCCAAACAGAAGGGAAGAATTAGACATACAGATAAGTGAGGCATATAGGACTCCAACTAGCCATGATTAAAAAAAAATGTACACCTAGACATATAATAATCAAGATCCCAGAAATGCAACAGAATAACAAAATTCTATAAGCAGTCAGAGAAAAGAAACAAATCACACACAAAGGAAAGCCAATCAGAATCACAGCAGACTTTTCACCACAAACTCTCAGGTCAAGGAGAGCCTAGAGTGAGGTATTTTAAGTCCTAAAAGAAAACAACCTCCAACCTAGACTGAGGTATCCTGCAAAACTCTCTTTCAAAGTGGATGGAGAAATAAGATACTTCCATGACAAAGAATACCTGAGAAATTTCATGAACACCAAACCAGCACTATAAGGAATTCTAAACAATATCCTAGAAAAAGACAATGAAGGTAACAACACCATGAGGCCCAACAGAGCAAATCAAATAGGCAAGGCAAGAAACTAAAAGAAGGGGTCAAAAAAATTAAAAAGAGTCAACAAAAGGACAATAACATGACAATAATAAGTCAGTACATATCTGTTATAACCATCAATGTCAATGGATGGCCTCAATTCACCAATCAAGAGAAACAGACTGGCAGAATGGATTAAGAAGCAAAATCCAACAATATGTTGTATACAAGAAACACACCTGGTGCAAAATGAAGCCCATGGACTGAAAGTGAAAGGATGGAAAACAATTCTCCATGCAACAGGAGCCCACAAAAAAGCAGGGGTAGCAATCTTATGGGGATCCTCATATGGGGATTTACTGCTATAAATTTCCCTCATAGAACTGCTTTCATTTTGTCCCATAGATTCCTGTATGTTGTATTGGCATTATTATTTAATTGTAAAAACTGTCTAATTTCTTCTTTACTTTCGTCTGTGACCCATTGGTTGTTCAGGAGCTTATTGTTCAATTTCCACGTGTTTGTGGAGTTCTTACAGTTTGTTTTGCTATTAATCTCCAGTCTAATTGCACTATGGTCTGATATTATACAGGGGACAACTTCAGTTACTTTAAATTTACTGAAACATTTTCTGTGACCTAGCATGTGTCTAGTTTGCTGAATGACCCATGTGCAGATGAAAAGAATGTATATTATTATTTTGTGGGGTAAAGCACTCTTTAGACACTTTTTCAGTCCATTTGTTCAAACACTTGGTTCATTTCTAGTAATTTATTGTTGATTTCTTTTTCTAGATGATCTGTTTGTGACAGTGGGATAATAAGGTCCCCCACTACAATTGTTTTAGTGCTTATTTGTTTTTTCATTCCCATTAATATTTGCTTTGTAGTATATAGAGTCAAAATGGTATCCTTCTATAGAGAACTTTGGTGTTAAATTTCAATGTCTTCAGATTTCTGCTTGACATTTTATTAATAATAAAACATTTTTGTGTATATTAAAAATATTTATTTTGCATAGTTGGGGCATTAGTATTTGGTGCATATATGTTTATGATTGTCATCTCTTCCTCTTGGATTGCTCCCTTTACAAAGATATAGTGACCTTCTTTGTTTCTCCTAATTAGTTGTGGTCTGAAATCTACTTTGTCTGTAAATAAGATCGCTACCCCTGCTTTTTCATCCTGTTACTTTCAGTCTATAAATTTCTTTTTGAACTAGGTGTGTTCCTTTTGTGCAGCATATTTGTGGATTTTGCTTCTTAACCCATTCTGCCAGTCTATTTATTTTGATTGGTGAATTGAGGCAATTAACATTGATGGTTATAACTGATATGTATTGGCTTATCCTTGTCATGTTATTTTCCTGTTGTTGGTTATTTTATTTTATAAATATTATAAAAATTGTATTATATTTCATAAATATTTTACCCCATCTTTCTTTAATCTCTTGCCTTGCCTGATGGATTTGCTTGGTTGGGCTTCATGGAGTTGTGATCTTCATTGTCCTTTTCTAGGATATTGTTTATAATTGTTTGGAGTGCTGGTTTGGTGTTCATGAAGTTTCTTGGGTATTCTTTGTTATGGAAGCATCTTATTTCCCCATCAATTTTGAAAGAAAGTTTTGCAGGATACCTCAGTCTAGGTTGGAGGTTGTTTTCTTTTAATGCTTGAAATACCTCACTCCAGGCTTTCCTTGACTTGAGAGTTGGTATTGGAAAGTCTGCTGTGATTCTGATGGGCTTTCCTTTCTATGTGATTTGTTTCTTTTCTGTGCTAGTAGAATTTTGTTCTTATGTTATGTTTCTGGAATCTTAACTGTTATATGCCTATGTATAGATTTTTTTGATCATGGCTAGTTGGAGCCTGATATGCCTCACTTATATGTCAAGTTATTTTCCCCTACTTATAAAGTTTTCTGCCATTACTTCTGTGAAAAGTTTTTAAAATGTCATTTGTACTTTCTCCTGCTTTTTCATGAATTCCTATCAGTCTTAAAGTATTTTTCTTTATATCATCTCAGAGCTGCTGGTCATGGTCCCTTTCTATTTTTAAGAGATCTCTTTTCATGGTCACTGACCACAATCCTGTCTTTTACATCTGATATTCTGCCTTTACATTGGCTCTTTCTGCTGTGAATACTTTCAATAGTTTTCAATCTCCTAGATATCTGCTTGAACCTATTTCATGGATTCCATTTCTTTCTCATGCTGGGCATTCATGGCTTCTGTCATGGTCCTGCTTGCATCTATTCTTTTTTTATATGTTTCTGTTCTAGAGTCTTTAATCACATCTTCCATTCTCTTTGCCATCTGTAGTTATCTGGGAAATTATTTCTGTTTTGACTTTTTCTATAGCCTCATTCATCCATTTTGTTATTTCCTATGCTAGCAGTTCAGGGTGTCCAGGTGGTTCATTATCAGATATTTTCACCTCATTTCCACCAGAATTTGCCTTTGTTAAGTTGGAAGTCTGGGTTTGCACCTTGTTTAGGTGTCTTCTCATTTCTATTTTTGTTTTTGATTTAATTCCTGGGGATATTTCAATATTGTTTATTGTAAGTATCTTTGTTGCTTATATTTAGAACCCTTATAGAATGATTGCTTCTCAGAGGTGTCTTCCAGATATAGCTGGTCTTTGAGTTTTGAGTCTCTAATGACTCTTAGGCAATCTCATTTTCAGTATACCAGGAAGGACAACTGATTAGATCAATCATAACACCTTATCCCAAGTGATACAATCAGCAACAATAGCATCAAGCACAGTTTAGAAAATGACAGTTTGTGGTAGTTATTAATCTCTCACCTTTAACCATGTGAATTAAATCAAGATTGAGGATCAGCCCAAAATATGTTTATAATGAATAAACTCTTCAATATAGCAAACTTACCCTTCAGGATGGGGACTTAGAGAGAGTTGGAGAAGGAAGGATAGATAGGTAGAAGGATAGGTAAAGGTAATAAGTGAGGCCAGGGGACACAGGAAGATCATGCAAACTCTAGGGAACTATTGAGGACAAGAAAAGACAGAACAAAAGAACAACACAAGAAAACAACAACCTAACAGCAAAGGGAATCTAGCAACCATATTCACTTTCCTTTAAAAATTGAGAGAAGAAAAGAAAAAGAAAGAAAAAGGAAATCTGAATTAGGACAGGAACAGGAACAAAAAGGGAGATAGATGAAAAAGAAGGTGGGGGAGAGAGTGACAGAGTGAGTGAGAATGAGAGAGAAAGAGTGAGAGACAGTGACAGAGAGAGAAGAAAAAAGAAAAAGAAGCACAATTTTGGAAAGAAGAAAAAATTTAAAAAATTAAAAATAAGAGAAAAATATCTTTGAAAGTAAAAAAATAAAGGGCCTCCTTCAAGGTATGTCTCTGCTGTCACAATAGACAATGTGAGCAGCAGTGTGCAAATCTAATTAAATTAGTCTCAACAAGCCAGCAGCAGTCCCCTGAGATTCAGGCTTATTTCTGGCTGCAAGGCCCAAGTTGAGCTCCATGACCTCCTGTTGGGTTGAACTCTGCAAGGTTCTAATGCATGTTCCAGCTGCCCTGGATGGGCAAGATAATTCAGGTTCCAATTGGAGGTGGTAATCCTCCAACTTACCAACTATGGTGGTCTCATGTGTCTTTATTGCAGAAATTTTCTTCACTATTCCAGTGAATTTCAATTTTCATTAATGAGCTTCAGAGAGGCCCTCTTTCTGCTGTTCACTTCTATTCTATTTTCTGGAGCCCAGAACAATTGCCTTTATGACCCTTGCACCTCTTCAGTGTGGATCCAGGTACAGGCACAGCCCAGTGGCCAGAGGTGGTGGGGATTGGGAAGCTGCTGCTATTGGGTTCTCAGTGCCTGGGGGACAGTGCACCAGAGGCCTGTGTAGCTCTGCTCCTCAGCTCCTGGGTCCAAATAGTTTATGTATTAAAGAACCACTTGTGAAGTCCTGGGGAGTTAGAATAGCAACCAGTTACTCACACACCTAACACAGCGGATCATAATATGATTAGGCTTTCTTGATAAAGAAAAATTTTCACCATATAATCTCATAATCACTGTTAATGCTTCCTTTTATCTCAGTTTATTTTCCTTTGATCCACATTGGGTGCATAGATAAAGATAAAAAATATTTCTAAGTTATGCAGTCACCTTGGAGTTTCAACAATATAGTACTTTTGTTTTTGAACTCCAGAATCTTTAATAATGATGCAACTATAGTTCTCATTAATTTAATCTTCATTTTCTATAGATCAGTCATTGTGTTGCAAGATGTACCTTTTTACTGAAGGGTAATCTGTGCTATAAAAAATCAACTTCAGGAGGAAAATGTACAAACAAAATATGACACTCATCAATGTGGGTGTTCCCATTTATGTGGTATTTTAAAATTAATTTGTGAATGTGTGGGGCCATGAATGAAGATGTTACAAATCAAACTATTTCATTTAATGACCTAATTTATTTAGTTAGACTGAATAAACTATCAGATTATAACACTGGGAAATTTCAAAATTAAACATTTCTCCTAACAATTTGAACTCTTTACATGACATCTCAACGAGTGAAAGGCATCATTTTACAGTGATACATGCATATCCATGTTTGTAGCAGCATAACTAATAATAGTTAAATCTTGAAAGAGATCTATCTATATACCTATCAGCAGGTGAAATGGATACAGAAAATGTGATATTTATACACAAGGGAGTACTATTCTGCCGCAAAGAAGATGTCACTTGAGTCATTTGCAGGAAAATGAATGTCCCTTGAGACCATAATGGTAAGTGAAGTAAATCAAACACACAAACCTACATGGTTTCTCTTGTATGAGAAATTTGAAGCATAAATAACTTGAAGAGCAAAATAAGAGATAACTAATAGGAAACAGGGAGACAGGTCTTTCGCAAATGAGAAGGATACCAAGAGATGGAGAAAGGGCGAAGAAATGGAAGGGAAAGGGGAAGTAAAAAGAATTAAAACATGTTATGCTCATGTACCAGTTCCACATAGTGAATGTGCTACAAATATGTACTAGTAAAAATAATTATCAAATTTAAAAATAAAGTATAAAAATAAAAACAAATAGAAAACAATCTTAAGTGTGATAGATATTAATTCAACTGTACCAACCACTACTTTCGATGTTACTTCGGCCTCAATGGACTGCTGTAACACAAAGCAAAATACCAAGTTGGGTAATTTATAAGCAACAGAAATGTATTTCTCAGTTCTGAGTAGGAAACCCAAATCAAGGTGATGGCAGATTAAGTGTCTGCAGAGGGCCCAGCTTATGGTTCATAGATGGTACCTTCTCATTGTGTCTTCACATAGTATAAAGGCCATTGAGTTCTCTTGAATTTCTTTCACAGAGCATTAGTTTCATCCATAAGAGTTATTCCCATGTGACCTAATAGCCCTCAAAGCCTCACAACTTAATACTGTGATCTTGGAAGTTACAGCTTCAACAAATGAGAACCACAGCAGATATAAATGATCCAAACACACCAACTGAAAGACAGAGACCATTAGAGTGAATCAAGAGCAAGACAACTCTGTTTTCTATAATAAACATACTTTAATGCACATAGATATATTAAAAATAAGTGGATAGATAGAGGTTTGCCGTGCTAATACCAGTCAAAAGAAAGTTAGAGTATCTATATTACTTTCAGGCAACAAATATATGAAAAAAATGCTCATATCTACTCATCATTAGAGAAAAGCAAATCAAAATCACAATGAGATAGCATCTTGCCTCAGTCAGAATATTTATAAAAAAAGACAAAAAGGAACACATTCCATTGAGAATGTGCAGAAAGGAGAACTCTCACACATTGCTGGTACAAATATAAAGTAATATAGCCTTTATAGATAACAGTAATACAGGCTCATCAAACATCTAGAAATAGAACTATCATATGATCTAACTCTTCTACTTCTGGGAGAGTATCCAAAGGAAAAAAATCAATATGTCAATGAATGAGCTTCACTCTCATTATTTCCAATAGCCAAAATATAGAATCAGCCTAGGGGCCACTAGTATGAATGGATGAATAAAATGTGATGTATGTTCACATTGGAATACTGCTCAGCATAAAAGGAAGGAAAGCCTGTCTTTTGTGACAATATGAATGAGTCTGGGACATTATGTTAGGTAAAACAAGCCAGCAAGAGAACGTCATGTACTGCATAATTTTGTTCAGACATGGACTACAAAAATTTGATTTCATAGAGGTTAAGAGTAAAATGGTAGTTATCACAGGGAGATTAGGGATAGGAAAAAATTGATCTATGGGTACCAAATTATAGTTAGAGATGGGTAAGAAGTTCTGATGTGTATTGCACAGTAAAATGACTATAGAGAATAACTACATACTGTGTATTTCAAATACCTAGCTGGAAGGATTTTGAAAGATCTTACCACAGAGAAATGGTAAATGCTTGAGGAAATAGATGTGTTTACCCTGATTTGAACATTACACAATGTGTACATGTATCAAAACATCACATGATGCTACATAAATATATATATAATTTTTGTATTCTATGTATCAGTACAAGTGATTTTAATATGAAGGGTAGTGAAATGCTGTAATTTGTGGCAACATGATGGACCTGAAGATTATGCAAAGACAAATAACATAAAGACAGGCACAGAAAGACAAATATCACATGGTCTTACTTAGATGTGGAAGCTAAAATGTTGATCTCAAAGAAATGCAGAATACAATAGAGTTTACCAGAGCTGTTAAAGATGTGGGGAAGAAGGAAGAAGACTACCAAATTGTTAACACACACAGGAGTACAATTGGATAGGGTGAATAACTTTTTACATTGTGTAGCATTTCAGAGTGAATATGGGTGATGATAATCAATTGTATATATCAAAATAGAAAGCAGAGAGGATCTAGAACATTTACAACACATTCCCAGTTTATATGGAAAGGCAAAACACCCAGAATAAACAATTCTAAAGAAAAAATCAGAGTATTAACATTAAGCTTAAAATTTTATTGTAAAGTTATAATTATCGGGACACTGTGATGTCACTAAAAGAATACACAAGTTGATCAACAATTATAAATAGAGGGCAAAGGTTGTAGTTCAGTAGTACAGAGAATATTTAGCATGTGTGAGGCCCTGGGTTCAGTCCCTAGCAACACACACACACACATATACACACACACTATCAATCAATAGACTAGTGAGCCTAGAGCTAAACTCACACAAATACAGTCAACTAATCTTTAAAAAAGAGAAAAGACAATATAAGGAAGAGAAGATAGCCTTTTCAATAAACACTTTCTATCTAAAAACTATTTCATACCAGAAAATTTGGATATCTATGTCCAAGAAAAAGTTAATCTAAAAACAAACCTCACACTTCTTATAAAATTAGACTCATAAAATCAGTATACACATTCTTTTTAGCTGCACACAGGTTGTTTTCCAAAATAGACCACACACTTGCTCATATAACAATTTAAGTATGTGCAAAGGAATTGAAGTTATCCCCTGTATTTTATGAGAACATAGTGAGATGAAATTGGAGATCAGTAGCAAAAGAAACCACAAGAATTTGTTAAACACGTGTAAATTGAACAACACACTTCTGAATAACCAGTGGGTCACAGAGGAAAGTAAAGGAAAAATCAGTTTCTAGAATTAAATGACAATGTCAATACAACAATCTGTGGACACAATGAAAGCAGTCTTATGATGGAAATTCATAGCAGTGAATACTCATATTAGGAAAACAGAACAAGCTCAGTTAAACAACCTGATACTGAATCTCAAGCTTTTAGAAAAAGAGCAGGACAAACTCAAAGCTCATAAAGGAAGAAAATGATAAAGATCAGAGCAGAAATCAATGCAATGGAGACTAAGGGAATAATACAAAATAAACATGAAGCAAAGAGTTGACTCTTTGAAAGAATAAACAAAACTGGCAAACCCTTAGCCAATCTTAACAAAAAAGAGAGAAATAAAGAAAGAAAAAAAGAAAGAAAGGAGCAAGCCGGGCATTGTGGTGCACATCTGTAATCCCAGCACTCGGGAGGCAGAGACAGGAGGATCTCTGTGAATTCGAGAGCAGCCTGGGATACATAGTGAGTTCCAGGTCAGTCTCAACTACATAGTGAGACCCTGTCTCAAAAACCAGAAGAAAGCCAGAGGATCGTCAATACCTGCTTTGAGAACCTATACTACAATAAGATAGAAAACATAGGAGAAATGGACAGATTCCTAGAAATGTATGAATTAACAAAAAAGAAACCCGTACAAAAAAAAAAAAAAAAAAAAAAAAAAAAAGAAAGAAAGAAAAGGCCCAAATTCAAACACTTAGGAATGAAAAGGGTGAAATTACAATGGACCCAGAAGAAAGCCAGAGGATCGTCAATACCTGCTTTGAGAACCTATACTACAATAAGATAGAAAACATAGGAGAAATGGACAGATTCCTAGAAATGTATGAATTAACAAAATTGAACGAAGAAGACCTAAAAATTCTAAACAACCCAATATCAATCAATGAAATTGAAAACATAATGAAAAGGGTGAAATTACAATGGACCCAGAAGAAAGCCAGAGGATCGTCAATACCTGCTTTGAGAACCTATACTACAATAAGATAGAAAACATAGGAGAAATGGACAGATTCCTAGAAATGTATGAATTAACAAAATTGAACGAAGAAGACCTAAAAATTCTAAACAACCCAATATCAATCAATGAAATTGAAAACATGATTTAAACTTACCAACTAAGAAAGCCTGGTCCCTGATGGCTTCACTGCTGAATTCTATAAGACATTTGGAGAGAAACTATTGCCACTACTATTTAAACTCTTCAATGAACCTGAAAGGGAAGCAATACTCCCAAATTCATTCCTGTAAGCAAGCTTCAACTTGATCCCAAAAGCAGAGAAAGACCAATAAAAAAAGAGAACTATAGACCAATCTCACTAATGAACATAGATACAAAAACCCTTAAGATTCTGGCAAACAGAATGCATAAGATCATCAAGAAGGTCACACATGCTGAGCAAGTGGGATTCATTCCAGGGATGCAGGGATGGTTCAACATACTCAAAGCAATAAATGTAATACACTATATTAAAAAAGCCAAGGACAAAAAATTATCATGTCAACAGATGCAGAAAAAGCATTTGACAATATCCAACACACATTGATTTAAAAACCCTACCAAAGGGGAAGTGGGAAGAGAAGGGGAAAGGAAATAAGGGACAAGAAAAAATATGAGAAAAGAAAAAAATGGAAACAAAGTCTTTGTAAAGAGGGAAGGGTGGAGGGGTTGAAGGGAGGACAGGGACAAGGGGAAAAAATGAGAACCAAGATCTGTCATATAAGGGTACAAGATCTCAATGATGAATGTAACTGTACTGTATACTTAAAAAGTATCAATAAACTCAATAAGATAAAAAATAATAAAAATTTAAAAAATAAAAACCCTACAAAAAATTGGAATAGATTGTCTCTACCTCAATCTGATAAAGTAATCTATGAAATATCAACAGCCAATATCATACTAAAAGGCCAAAAACTGAAATCCTTCACACTAAAGTCAGGAACAAGGCAAGGATGTCCACTATCACCACTCTGGCTCAATATAGTTTTTGAAACATTGCCCACAGCAATTGGACAAGAGAAAGAAATAAAAGGAATAAAGATAGGAAATGAAGAAGTCAAATTGTCACTATTTGCAGACAACAGAATACTCGTACAAAAGACCACCAAGAACTGCAACAAAAGTCTTCTAGACTTAATAAACAAATTCAGCAAAGTAGCTGGATACAAGGTCAACACACAAAAATCAAGACCTTTTCTGTACACAAACAACAGACTCTTAGAGATAAATGGATCATAATAGCTAAAACTTGAAGTAGCTCAACTGCCCATCAATTGGAGACTGGATAAAAAGAATAAGAAAATAGACACATTCATAGTTAAGTGGATGCACATTGAGGCCATATTCTTAAGTGAAATTAATAGGACACACCTGTGTAAATACCAAAGTGTTTCTCTGGTATGAAAAACTAAAAGTGTAAATAAGGATCAAAATATATAATTGATATTATATAATAGGAAGAAAAGGTCTAAAAAAGTAGGGGAAGTGGGAGGGGTAGAGAAAAGGAAATAAACAGAAACAAAGTCTTTGTAAATAGGGAAGGGTTGAGGAGGCAAATGGAGGGTGGGGGAATGGGGAAAAAATAAGAAGCAAGATACAAGACATAAAGGTACAAGAACCCAAAGATGAATGTAACCGTATTATATACCTAAAATGTACCAATAAACTTAATAGTAAAAAAGAGAGATAAATGGAGCAAAACAAATCCTTCCATAATAGCATCCAAAAAATTGAAATACCCAGGAATCAACCTAACCAAAGAAATCAAAGACCTCTACTTTGAAAACTATAGCACTCTGAAAAAAAGAGAGATCAAAGAGGATTATCAGAAAATGGAAAGACGTTCCTTGCTCCTAGGTAGAAAGAACCAACATAGTGAAAACGGCCATACTTTCAAAACTACTGTACAGATTCAATATGATCCTTGTTTAAATCCAACAGTGTGTTTCACAGACCTTGAGAAAATAATCCAAAAATTCATTTGGAACAAGAAGAGACCTGGAATAGCAAAAGCAATTGTAGGCAACAAAGACAAGGCAGCGGGTAACACAATGTCCAACTTCAAACTATACTACAAAGCTACTGTTGTAAAAACAATACAGTACTGATAAAAACAGACAAACGAACAAACAAACAAAAACACCAGACCTGATGATCAATGGAACAGATGCAGAAACATCTCCAAATATATTCAGGTACCTCATCTTTGACAAAGTAGCCAAACATCCTCACTAAAGGAAAGATAGCCTCTTTAATAAGTGGTGCTAGAAAAACTGGGTTTTAATTTGCCAGAGATGAAAGCTAGACCTATATCTCTCACTGTGCACTAAACTAAAATCACAATAGATGTACAATATAAATACTAAAATAGAAACACTCAACCAACCAGAAGAGAGGTTAGGTAGATCTCTTAAAGACATTGGTGTAGGAAATATTTTATGAACAAAACCTCAGTTGCATGTGAACCAGCACAAACAATCAAGAAGTGGGATCTCTTCTTTTTAAAAAGTTCTGCACAGTAAAAGAAACCACCAACAGTGTGAAGAGACAACTCACAATGTGGAAAATACTTTTCACCAACTGTTTCTCAGACAAAGGTCTACTATCTAGAATATATAAAGAAGTTAAACATTAAAAAATCAGACCTCCTTTTTTTTGTACCAAAGGACTGAACTCAGGACTTTGTGCTTGTGAGGCAGGCATTGGGAGCACTGAGCAAAATACCCAGCCCCAGACCTTCCAAATTTAAAGACCCAATCCAAAAATGGGCATCTGAAATGAACAGACATTTCTCAGACAAAGAAGTAGAAATAGCAAATAAACATATGAAAAATGTTCAGCATCACTGGTCATTTGAGAGATGCAAATGAAAACAATGCTGAGATTCCACCTCACCCAGAAAGATGGCTGCTGTCATTAAATTTACCAATAACAAATGCTAGTGGGGCTGTGGGGTAAAAGGAACCCTACTCCACTGCTGGTGAGAGTGTAGACTAGAGCAACCACTGTGGAAATCAGTATGGAGATAATACCTCAAAGAACTAGGATTGGAAGTCCCATTTGACCCAGCCATCTGCCTGTTGGGTATCTTCCCAAAAGAATTAAACAGTCATACCACAGTGATATATGTGCACCCATAGCAGCTCAGTTTGTAATAACTAAAACTTGGAATCAGCCCAATCGCCTATCAACTGGAGACTGGATAAAGAAGATGTGGGTTTTTAATAAAACAGAGTACTGATGGCCGGGTGTGGTGGTGCATGCTTGTAATCCCAGCACTTGGGAGACTGAGGCAGGAGGATCACTGTGAGTTCGAGACCAGCCTGGGCTACATAGTGAGTTCCAGGTCAGTCTCAACTATACAGTGAGACTCTGTCTCAAAAAACAAAACAAAAAAAAAAAAAAAAAAAAAAAAAAAAAAAAAAAGAGTACTGCTCAGCCATAAAGAATGAAAAATTAGACTTTTTTTTTTAGCTAAATGCATGCACACTAAGGCTATATTCTTTTCTTTTCTTTTGTTTTATTTTTTGGTGCCAGGGATCAAACTCAGGTCCTTGTGCTTGCGAAGCAGGTGGCAGAGCCACTGAGCTAAATCCCCAGCCCAAAGGCCATATTCTTAAGTGAAATAAATAGAACACACATGTGTAAATACCAAATCATTTCTCTGATGTGAGAATCTGACAGTGTAAATAAGGATTAAAGGGTATAGTAGATAATGTGAAACAGGAAGCAAAGGAGCAAAGGGGAAGGGGAAATAGAGGAGTAGGGGAAAGGAAAAAAGGGAATGGAATTAATATGAGAAAATGAAAATGTAAACAGTGTTTGTAAATAGAGAGGAGTGCAGGGGTTGAAGGGAGGACAGGGGAAGGGGGAAAAATAAGAACCAAGACAGATGGCATAAAGGTACAAATGTCCAATGATGAGTGTCATATTGTATACCTAAACTGTACTAATAAAATTAATTTTAAAATTAAAAAAGGAGAGTAAAAAAAGAAAAAAGATATAGAGATGGCGAATAAACATAAAACGTTCAACCTTATCTGCCACTGAGTGTTGCACACTACACACCACTGCACACAATCAGAATGGCTAAATAAAAAATACTGACTACCGAATGCTTTTTAGGATACAGGACAACAGGAAATCTTATCCATTACTGGTGGACATGCAAAACGGTGCAACCACATTGGAAGACAGTCTGGCCGGTTCTCACAAAGTGAAGGACCATTTAAATATCAATGTGCTCCTGGGTAGTAGTCTAGGTAACTTAAAAACTTATCATTATGCAAAAGTCCACATACAGATGACTACAGGCTCTCCATTCATAATTCTCCAAAACAGCAAGCAATCAAGATGACCCTGAAGAGAGAAATGAATAAACCAAACTGTAGTACATCTCTATGCTGGAATACTGCTTAGCCCTAAAAAGAAATGAGCCATCAGGCCATGAAGAGACCTGGACAAACTCAAATGCAGACAGTTAAGTGCAAAAAATCCAGCTTGAACAAGTTTCATACTCAATCACTTTCATTTTTATTTTTCAATTTTCCATTTGGGAAAAGGGAAAATAATAGAAAGATTGGTCATTGCCACGGATTTGTGAAGGGAGTTGGGAGGGATGAATAGGTGAAGAAAAAGAGATTTCTTTTCTTTTCTTTTAAAAAAGGGATTTTAAGGCAGTGAAATCGCTGCATATTACAATAGCACAATAGTACAATATGCACATAATACAATATGTATTTGTCAAAATCCATGGAATTGTACGAAAAAATCAAATGTAAACCATGGCCTTGAATAACAGTGTATCAACACTGGTTTATCAGTTGTAGCAAATGTAAACCCACTGATGCAAGGGGCTAAAATGAGGGACACTGAGCAAAGAAGAGGGACTGTGTGCGAACTGTGTTATCTGCTCCATTTTGCTGTAAAACTTAAAAAGCTCTAAATTTTATTTTATTATTTTTTAAAACCACATAGGTGCAAGCATGGTGGTACCCACCTGTAATCCAGATACTTAGGAGACTGAGGAAGGAGGATAGGAAGTTTGAGGCCAGGCTAGCAACTTAGCAAGACCTTGCCTCAAAATAAAAAATGTCTGGGGATTAGCTCAATCTCCAATACTGCAAAATACAAAAATAAAGGAATTCTACACAAAACTGATTTAGGTGTGTGTTCTGAACCAGGAGCCATGAGCCTACATATCATTGAGATAAACATATTCCATACATATTGATATCAAATTTACTCAGTGCTGTGTAGGGTATATTTATCATGAAACAAGTGACAAATGATGTACATATATGTATCTCTTTCTCAACTTTGTGCATTTCATTTGTCTAATGTAGGCATCATTTCTTTTTCTGTAATGCTTTTGGAGGATTTATATCGCAATTACGGAAAATATTAATGTAATTAATATTCTCTCTTATTCTATTTTCTGGGAGATTTTGTCTCAAATTTACCTTACATTTGTTTAAATATTTGGAATAATTCACTTCTGGACCTTTAAGATTTTTGTAGGAAAGCTGCCAACTATGAAATAACTATGAATTCAAATTCCTTAAAAGTAAAACTTTCAGATTTTCTTTTTCTTGTAATCCCATCACTCAAGAGGCTGAGGCAGAAGGATCACCATGAGTTCGAGGACAGCATGGACCACATGGTGAGTTCAAGGTTAGCTTGAACTACATAGTGAGACTGTCTCAAAGAAAGAAAATTATTTTCTTTCTCTTCTGTCAATTTTAGTGTTTGATAAATGTTAAATTCTAGTTTTTTAATAACTGGAATAAAGTTGACAATAATATGCTCCCATTGCCTACATTTTAATAGGTTTATTTAGTGTAATTCTCAGATGACAAAATACACACCATTTAATAATACATTTTAATGGGTTTTAACAAATGTATAGACTCATGCAACTACCACTAAAAGCAAAGTACAGAACACAGTTATCAACTCAAATTGTTTATTCATTTCCAATTTACACCTTCATCTGCATGTCACAAATAAGCACTAATCTGCTTTCTGTTGGGATGTGTTTTTGTCTGTGTTAGAATTCTGGAAATGCATTCATGTACTATATACTAGATGTGTCTGGCTTTTTTTAATCATGTCTTTTAGTTTATCAAGGTCAGAAACTTGTTCTGTTATTGCTTGGTTTTTGCGGTAATAGGGATAGAACCCAGAGCCTTCACACTGAGACACATCCTCAGCTCTTTTCAGTTTTTAGAAACATAGTCTTGTTAAATTGCTAAATTGGTCAAATGAGGCTTGAACTTGTGATCCTCTTGCCTGAGCCTCCCAGAGTGCTGTGATTATAGGCATATAGCATTATGCCCATCTGCTTATTCTTTTTTCTCAGTAGAATCACCTGGAATGGATATTTCACTATTTTTGAGTTAATTCTGTATATGGAGCAATAGTCAAGTCCATTTTTTCCTACATGGATATTAAGTTGGTTCAGCACCATATCTTAGAAAAACTGTATTTTCTCTAAAATAATTATCTTTCCACTTTTGTCACAATTCAGTAGACCATATATATGGGGATTATTTTATTAAGTTTATCGGTACATTTTAGGTATACAGTATGATGACCATCATCATTGGGAATTTATACCTTTACACAGTATGTCTTGGTTCTTATCTTTCCCCATTCCTCTGCCCTCCTTTCAACTCCTCAACCCCTCTCTCTATTTACAAAGACTTTTCTTTCCACTTTTTAGTTTTCTCATATTTTTCCTTTTCCCTTCTTTCCTTTCCCCTACCCCACCACCTTCCCCTCCCCCTTTTCTTCCTATTTCACATTATCTATTATACATTTTGGTCCTCATTTACATTTTCAGTTTCTCACACCAGAGAAACTATTCGGTATTTACAGATGTGTGTCCTATTTATTACACTTAAGAATATGGCCTCAATGTGCATCCATTTGGCTATAAATGTCTCTAGTTTATCATTCTTTATAGTTGAATAGTACTCCATTTTATTTTTTTAAAAAAAACAGAAAATATCTTTGTCCAGTGTCTAGTTGATGGGTATTTGGGCTGTTTCCAAGTTTTAGCTATTACAAACTGTGCCACTCTAAACATGGGTGTGCATATATCACTGTGGTATGATTCTTGTAATTCTTTGGGGAAGATACCCAGCAGGGGAATAGCTGGGTCAAATGGGACTTCTAATCCTAGATCTTTGAGGTATCTCCATAATGATTTCCACAGTGGTTGCACCAGTCTGCACTCTGTAGGAGGTTATTTCTAACCTTTCTATTTTGTCCCATTAAGCTATATGTCTCTCTTTACACCAATTCCGTACTGTCTTGAGTACTATAGCTTTTTAGAAAGTCTTAAAACTAGGAAAGTGTTCCAGTTTTTTAATTGTCAAAATTGTTATATATCCTTTCCATTTTCATATAGTAGAAACAGTTGTCCATTTCTACAGAAACGATGTCTGAGATTTTCATTGAATCTGCATGAAAATTGTTATGCTTTATGTCTAATGTCCCCCAAATCCTCATGTAGCCATAAGTGGGGCATTTTCAGAAGTGATTGAATCTAGAGAGTGTGATTGACTGGTGGTACAATGCTAGGATTAAAGGTGCTAAGATTAAGGGTAGGTGATTACTAAATCAGTCCACTGATTGGTTTGGCATAGCCCAAAACCCAGTACCCTAGATATAATAAAGAGACAGAAAGACCTTTGCTCATCCCTTGCTTGCTTGTTTGCTTGCTTTTGCTGTCTTCCACTTGCCATGAACTGTTTCTCCTCTGTGATGCCCCCTCTGCCAAACTACCCTGCCTTGGAGCCAGCCAACTATGGGTGGAAACCCCTACAAACTGTCAGCTAAATAAACCTTTCCTCCTTTAACTTTGAGTGTTGGTGTTTTGTCTCAGCAACAAGAACAGTAACTAAGACAAAAATATAAATCAACTTGAAAATAATTGATATCATTAAATAATTGATTTTTCACTCCCAGAAAATGGAATACCTATTTACTTAGGTCTTTGAGTTTTCTCAGCAATATTTTTACTGTGTATAATTATGTCTTCCACATAATTTGCTAGGTTTTTTTCCCAGTAATTTCCTCTGGTTAAGGATATTTTTTAAATTCCATTTTCTATTAGGGGTGTGTGGGTGTCACATATATATTAAACACACACACATGCAACATATATATGAATGTTTGTCCATACATATTGCATTCTGTACCTTGCTGAAAACAACCATGGGGGCACATGGGGGGCAGCACTCGAGCCACAGCCCCAGGACCTGGCCAACAGCCTCTGGCCACCGCCACACTACCTGCTGCCTGACACCGACATGTTGCTGTACCAGACTGATGTTTTAGAGGACTCTGCCATCAGGAATGTAATTGTGCTACAAATAGTCCTCCAAGAAGTGAGAAATCAGAGTGCCGCTGTATATAAAAGAATCTGGGATATGACTAATAACCAAGAAAAGCATTTCTATACATTCACTAATGAGCACCATAGAGAGACCTATGTAGAACAAGAACAAGGAGAAAATGCTAATGACAGAAATGATACAGCCATTTGAGGAGCAGCAAAGTGGTACATGAACATCTGAAGAAAATATCAGCAGAAAATCAGCTGCAAGTTATAATCAATGATCACAAAAATAGAGAAAGCTGTAGAAGGAGGAATACCAGCATTCACATGTGAAGAATATATAAAGAGCCTAACTGCTAACCCTGAACTCAAAGATCACCTTGCTTGTTTGTCTGGTGAAGGGAATGAAATAGACAGTGGGAAAATAATATTTTCAGAAGCATCTTCCCTTAAGTAAGCTACAACAAGGTATAAAATCTGGTGTATAGCTTCAAGGAACATTAGGAGCTAGCAGGGGAAATTACTTAGAAGCTACAGTGTGGATTCATGGAGACACTGAAGAAAATAAAGGGATAATTGTACAAGGACTTAAACATCTAAACAGTGATTCATGAAGATGTGGCCGTTGAGCTTCTCCCCAAGAGTCAGTGGGTAGCGCCATCTTCTGTGGTTTTACAGGATGAAAGTCAAAATGAGGATAATGTGGAGAAAGAAAAACAGGAGAGAGAGCACATGCTTAAGACTGCTATAAATGAAAAATTGTTAAAGCTCACAGGTAGAGTTATAGAAATACTAAAAAGGAATTACAGACCATATTGTGGCGTGCTTTCTAAGTCTGATACTAAGGAGACAAAAAGATACTTTGCACCTGCAGATAAAAGAATTCCCCAGATTCAGATAGAAACCAGACAGACTTCTGCATTAGAAGGACAGAGAATTATCATTGCTATTGATAGTTGGCCCAGAAATTTCATATATTTAAATGCACACTTTTAAAAAAATTAGGCGATTTTGGAGCAAAAGAGATTGAAACAGAAGTTTTGTTACTTGAACACAATGTTCCTCATTGGACTTTTTCACAGACTGCTCTTAGCTTTTTGCCAAAGATGCCCTGGAGCATTACTGAAACAACATGAAAAACTGAAAAGACCTAAGGCATCTGTGTGTTTGCAGTGTGGACCCACGAGGATGCACTGATATAGATGATGCTCCTCATTGTAGAGAACTCAAAAATAGGAATCTGGAGGTTGGTATTCATGTTGCTGATATTAGCCATTTTATTATGCCAGGAAAGGTCTTGGATCAAAAATCAGCCAGAAGAGGAACAACTGTGTATCTCTGTGAAAAGAGGATTGACCTGGTCTCAGAGTTGCTAAGCTCTAATTTATGTTCCTTAAAAGGGAGGGCAGAGACAAGGGGAAAAAATGAGAACCAAGACCTGTCATGTAAAGGTACAAGATCCCAGTAAAGAATGTAACTGTACTGCCTACCTAGAATGTACCAATTCAATAAAAAGAAAAAAAAGATGTAACGTTGACAGGCTGGCTTTTTGTATATTTGGGAAATGAATCATAATGCTGAAATCTTAAAAACAAGATTTACCAAAAGTGTCATTAATTTAAAGGCTTCTCTTATGCTGAAGCACAGATGAGGATTGATTCAGCACCCATGATTGATATTACTACCAGTCTCCATGGACTAAATAAACTCGCTAAAACTCTGAAAAAGGGAAAAATTGAGAAGGGGGCTTTGATGCTTTCTTCTCCAGAAGTTCGATTTCACATGGATAGTGAAACTCATGATCCTGTAGACCTACAGACCAAGGAACTTAGAGAAACAAATCCATGGTGTAAGAATTTATGTTACTTGCTAGTATCTCAGTTGCAAAAAAAAAAAAAAAAAATTCATGAAGAATTTTCTGAACATGCTCTGCTAAGAAAGCATCCTGCCCCACCCCCCATCAAATTATGAAATCCTTGTTAAGGCAGCTAAATCCAAGAATTTGGAAATTAAGATTGATACGGACAAATCGTTGGCTGACTCTGGACCAAGCCGAGTCTCCTGCTTTTCCATATCTAAACATTTTGTTAAGAATACTGGCTACTCGCTGTATAACCAAGCTGTGTACTTCTGTTCTGGAACAGATAATGATTTCCATCACTATGGCTTAGCATCCCCAGTATATATGAATTTTACTTCTCCTATCAGAAGATATGCAGACATCATCGTTCACCAGCTATTGGCTGTGGCTATTGGAGCTGACTGTACTTATCCAGAGTTGACAGACAAGCACAATCTCGAAGATATTTGTAAAAAATCGCAATCTCTGGCACAAAATGGCTCAATCTTCTCAGCATGCATCAGTGGCTTATGCAGTTATTTTTCAAAAGCAAAGGAATAGTAAGCGAAGACGCCTATATCTCGTTTGTAAGAAAGAATGCTATTGTGATGTTAATTCCAAAGTATGGTTTAGAAGGGACAGTTTAAGAAAAGGACAAACCAAAGCCACAGCTCATTTATGATGATGGGACACCTTCGCTTAAAATAGAACGGATGGTGTTCCGTGTGCAGAAAATCTGAATGGCCCTGGTAGAACCACAGACACCAGGAATAAGCATTCCTAATGAGATTTCAACATGGACATTAACGAACCAGAGGAAAAGAAGAGGAAGCTTGAAAAGCAGCTACTTTCAGCCACAAACTTCAAAGACTTATTTCCTTTATAAAAACAAAGAACTTGAGAATAATAAATAAATAAAGACAATCATTAGTTTTAACAGCTTTTTGAAATTCCTTAGAATTGGATGGATATTAACAGCTGTTGAGAATTTTTGCTTCTATGCTCACGGGAGATTTTTGTTAGTAGTTCCTTTCCTTACACATTTGTCTGGTCTTAGTATTAGGATAATTATTCTGGCCTCCTGAAATGGTTGGGAAGTGTTCCCTCCTCCTCTGTTTTCTAGAAGAGATAGATGATACAGACCTGGTTTCATTTTCCCCCTTAAATGTTTGGCAAATTCTCCAGTGAAACCATCTGAACTGGTTAGAATTTGAATGGCTCCCAACCTTGTATGTGTGAGCAGTGGGAACTGCTTAGCCTAAGGAGTCCTGGTAGTTCCTTTCCATGCTTTACAGTGCTTCACCTTTTTCATGCAATTTTAGCATTCAGAAACAGACTCAAATATCACAACTTTTCTGTGCATGGCTCCCTTTGTACATGATGTGCATCCCATGTATTCCTGCTGCCAGCTTCCCCAGCTTTTTTTTTTTCTTTTTATTGAGGTTATTGGTACAATCTAGGTATACAATTACATTCATCATTGGGATTCTGTACCTTTACATAATAGGTCTTGATTCTCATTTTTCCCCTTGTCCCTGCCCTCCCTTCACCCCCTCCTCCCCTCCCCATTTACAAACACTTTATTTCCATTTTTTCAGTTTCTCATATTTTTTCC